>NC_084551.2:46630000-46710000 GCF_033978685.3 Nerophis lumbriciformis
TCAGAGGAGTTCAAGTGCGCCAAAGTCAGACTGGAGATGATGCTACTGGATTCGAGTGATCCTTTTGTAGCCCAAGCTGCCCCCATCCTGGCTACTGGGAGGAAGTGGACCCCATTGGCTGCAACTGAGCAGGCTAAAGCAGCACTCAGGCACAGAGACATTGTGGGCCAAGTACAGCAGGGGAGGTGTGGTCTTGGCCTTGGGGCCAGTACACAAGCCTGGAGCAAGGCCACTCCATCTCAGAGACGCAAGCTGGTGGTCCAGGAGATACGTCGGGAAGAGGAAGCAAGAAGGTGCGCACAAGCTGTGGCGCAGGCAAAACAAGGGCAGTGGATGACATGGGAAGGAGTAGAGAAGAGGAAGATCTCCTGGAAAGAGCTGTGGGAGATGGAGGCATTTAGGGCAAGCTTTACCATCAGGGCTGCCTACGATGTCCTGCCTTCTCCAAAAAACCTCAGCCAGTGGTATGGTGAAGACCCCACATGCCCTCTGTGTCCGAGTCCAGCAACACTGAAGTACATCCTGGTGGGCTGCAAGACCAGCCTCACCCAAGGCCGTTACACCTGGCGGCACAACCAGGTGCTAAAGTGTCTTGCAGCAGTGCTGGAAAGTCGACGGACAAGTGTCAATGCCCTTCCTCCCCCGTCATCCCGTTGGCAAGCAACAACATTTGTCCGGGAGGGCGAGGGTCAAGCCATCCTCACCCCCACAAGACCAGACACTGGGCAGTTAGGCGGGGCACGGGACTGGAAACTGCTGGCAGACCTGGGCCAGAGACTCTGCTTCCCAGTTGAGATTGCGTCCACCAACTTACGGCCAGATCTTGTTCTGTGGTCAGCTTCGCTCAGGCTCGTGTACATCATAGAGCTCACGGTGCCCTGGGAGAGTGCATTGGAGGAGGCCTACGAGCGCAAGAAGTTGAGGTACACTGAGCTTGCAGCCGATGCGCAACAACAAGGCTGGAAAGCGAGGGTACGCCCAGTGGAAGTAGGCTGCAGAGGGTTCGTGGCCACCTCAACATCCAGGCTCCTCAGGGAAATGGGAGTGCGAGGGAAGGCCCACCGGCAGGCAGTGAAAGACCTCTCAAAAGCCGCTGAAAAGGGGAGTCAGTGGCTGTGGGTCAAGCGAAGGGACTCCACCTGGGCTTTCAAGTGAGTGATGGCATCTAGGGAGTGATCCTGGGACGCTGGGACTCACTGCTGAACCCTCTGGAGGTGTCGTGGGCCTATCAGCGAAACACTGAGGAAGGGGGGCGCCCACTTGATAACCCAGAGGATGCCTTCACTCACTTGACCATCCCACAAAGTCGCATAGGTGTCTCAAGTATGCATTAGGGGATTGTAAAATCTAGTTCTACACAACAGATCTATATATATATATATACAGTATATATATAATATATATGTATATGTATATATATATACATGTATATATTGCCTTCTTTATATATATATATATATATATATATATATATATATATATATATATATATATATATATATATATATATATATATACACATATATATATATATATATATGTATATATTGCATTCTTTATATATATATATATATATATATATATATATATATATATATATATATATATATATATATATATATATATACATAAAAGAATGTTGAAAGATGGCACCTGATGGCCATAAGACGTAACTGCACTTTTTGTCCATATAGATAAAAATAGTGTTCATGTATGAGATCTAGGGCTGCCAATTATGGCAGCCCATAATTGAGATAATTGTTATCAATATTGAAATCATGATTACTGATTGTTAGGTAAAGCAGTGTTGGAGTGTGAACGTAATACCAAAATGTCATTTGTAATGTCTAATAAAAAGACTATAGATATATACATATATCTGAAGACAAATATTAGTCTTTTTTTTTTAATTCTTAAATAATGTCAACTTGTCAGCTTTTTGTCATTAAATAATGCCTTTATCTCTATTTTTACATTTTGATAGAGGGAGTTTTTTTATTTTTTTTAATTTAAGTAATGTATATTTATATGTACATGTAGATGCTGTATCGGGACAGATCCATTAGGAGTTTGAGCAGAAATATGTCATAGAGGAATTAACTATACACAATAAAACATTAACAACGTGCTATGTCGCATGAATGTTTTTTAAAGTAATACCTTTGTGACATGAAAAAAACACAAGTAATGTAAAAAAAACCTGGTGTTTACTTTTTGATATCAAAATAAAACACAAAGCAGTTTGGCTAATGAAGATAAAGTCAAATAAACAAGCTTTGTTCTTCTCCAACTCCGCCTATCAGTACAACAGTTTGGCCAACAAAAATAAAGAAGTGACACCTCACACATCGCATACACAATCTTCAAAGCCTGCGTTTAATTCGATGAGATGACAAAACATTTTAGCTAGTATTGATGTTATTTGAACACTGATAGAGTTTGCAGTTAAATAAAGGACGAGTGAACATCCCAGTAAACAAAGTAAAGACTTTTTAAACAAGTTGTGACGACGCTCACGACACATCGCCTGCTGCATGTTTCCTCACCTCATTAACTCTCAGTCACAGCAGCTGATGAACGCTGTATTGAGAAAATAAAAGCAACATCAAATAGTTTCTCCTTCGCTGTACACTTTTAGTGTGGGGACAAGTGCGTCTGTCTCCAATATTGTCCACACCTGTCTCCATCTAAACACATCAATGCGCTCTTAAACGCACGGCGGGAAGCGAGGGGAAAATTACGTCAAACCAAGCGCTTGGCTTCGTTTACTCCGAAGGGAAATCTCCGTAGCAAAGTCTGTGTCACTAGTCCGCCATGATTATCAAGCCAAACGATGCAAGTGCGCGTGCGCCTGACTTCGTGTTGCCTAAAATGCATTAATAAATGACGTTTTTTCGGTAATTAATAAATTAGACGATGTTACTAGCTGTCTGGAATTTTATCGCAAATTATCATTATACCGATTACTGTTACATCCCTCGTCCATTTACAAGTAAAAAGTCAAGAGCGGTCACGGCATGTTCTTGCCGCCAATGTTTGTCGATTTTTTAGGGCATTACGGCAAATGATGAGGGCGGTCGCGGCAGTTGCCGTGGTTAAATTTGAGCCCTGACATTACACATATACTGTAATTACAGCATGTACAGTGTACAAAATGATGATGTAGGTATTTGGATGTTTTTTTTAGCGCCGTTTAAGCGGAATAGAGCGACTTTTATTGCCTCTGTTGTTAGCTGACTTTTACTAACATTTATTTACAAATTAGAATGCCTCAAAAAACTTACGTGTTCTTGTCTTACTTCACTTCTAAAGGCCGTAGTGGCCACATGTGTGGACAGCACCTTTTAGCTCTTCTTTCCAAAATTGTGTAAACTACTGAATTGGGGTCTTATGCCGACATATGGACACTTATACTGCCATCTGGTGGTGTCAGAAGAGTGTAACATACAATGGAATTTGGAAAAAAAAAAGTGTAAAAATAAAAATTAGCATTACACATGAAGTACACGTTTGTTACTTATGGACTAAGTACATCATATCAAAAGATGATTTTTAGTTGTTATTCTAATTAGGGTCCAATAAGCTCAAATAGCAAAGAGAAATAAAAAAATCATGTAAACAAACAACTTGGGCCTTAAGAGCTTAAGGATGGTGAATGATAGGCAACATTTTTTTTAAAGTGTAGTTCCCCTTTAATCCTAAATGGGGGACTCTAGCCCTAAAACCTTTACCCCTAATAAAAGGCAGATCAAATGTACGAAGGACACCTGAAGCGTGAGTGGACATTAAAGGGGAACATTATCACCAGACCTATGTAAGCGTCAATATATACCTTGATGTTGCAGAAAAAAGACCATATATTTTTTTAACCGATTTCCGAACTCTAAATGGGTGAATTTTGGCGAATTAAACGCCTTTCTATTATTCGCTCTCGGAGCGATGACGTCACGTTGTGACGTCACATCGGGAAGCAATCCGCCATTTTCTCTAACACATTACAAACACAGAGTCAAATCAGCTCTGTTATTTTCCGTTTTTTCGTACCTTGGAGACATCATGCCTCGTCGGTGTGTTGTCGGAGGGTGTAACAACACGAACAGGGACGGATTCAAGTTGCACCAGTGGCCCAAAGATGCGAAAGTGGCAAGAAATTGGACGTTTGTTCCGCACACTTTACCGACGAAAGCTATGCTACGACAGAGATGGCAAGAATGTGTGGATATCCTGCGACACTCAAAGCAGATGCATTTACAACGATAAAGTCAAAGAAATCTGCCGCCAGACCCCCATTGAATCTGCCGGAGTGTGTGAGCAATTCAGGGACAAAGGACCTCGGTAGCACGGCAAGCAATGGCGGCAGTTTGTTCCCGCAGACGAGCGAGCTAAACCCCCTGGATGTCTTGGCTCACACCGTCCCTTATGCCACCGAAGATGATCAAGAGAAGAATATCGACCCTAGCTTCCCTGGCCTGCTGACATCAACTCCAAAACTGGACAGATCAGCTTTCAGGAAAAGAGCGCGGATGAGGGTATGTCTACACAATATATTCATTGATGAAAATTGGGCTGTCTGCACTCTCAAAGTGCATGTTGTTGCCAAATGTATTTCATACGCTGTAAACCTAGTTCATAGTTGTTAGTTTCCTTTAATGCCAAACAAACACATACCAATCGTTGGTTAGAAGGCGATCGCCGAATTCGTCCTCGCTTTCTCCCGTGTCGCTGGCTGTCGTGTCGTTTTCGTCGGTTTCGCTTGCATACGGTTCAAACCGATATGACTCAATAGCTTCAGTTTCTTCTTCAATTTCGTTTTCGCTACCTGCCTCCACACTACAACCATCCGTTTCAATACATGCGTAATCTGTTGAATCGCTTAAGCCGCTGAAATCCGAGTCTGAATCCGAGCTAATGTCGCTATAGCTTGCTGTTCTATGCGCCATGTTTGTTTGTGTTTGCTTCACTATGTGACGTCACAGGAAAATGGACGGGTGTTTATAACGATGGTTAAAATCAGGCACTTTGAAGCTTTTTTTAGGGATATTGCGTGATGGGTAAAATTTGGAAAAAAACTTCGAAAAATATAATAAGCCACTGGGAACTGATTTTTAATGGTTTTAACCCTTCTGAAATTGTGATAATGTTCCCCTTTAACCTTGATGATAAACTCTTGGGGAAGGTTCTAAACCCCCTTAGACCTAAACCCGTAATCAGAGTGAAACCTTCACTTACCGTCTAGTCCGGAACCCCTAAGGAGACCTAAACCCTGAGAGACCATCGCAGGGACTGCAAGTACACACACACCTGCCCAGGGAACGCAACGACTTGCTTTCCGCCGCCATCGTTTATCTCACATCAAAATGTTTACGTTGCGCTTTCCATGCAACACACACACACACACACACACACACACACACTGCAGCTTTGCCGCAAATGAATAGTGACACTCTCTCTTCTTGACTTTGTGTGTATTCCAGTGGTTTCCATTAAAGCTGCTGCGTGTATGTGTGTGTGTGTGTTTGTGTGTGTATACACATGTGTGGAGAATGTTTATCTGGCTCTTAGAAAGCGGCGTGTTGTGCGTCTTATCACAGGCCGGCCGAGTGCGGAAATAGTTTGTCCTGTATGGGCTCCTGTTGTGTTATCTTGTAGACTAGTCCCATACGGTCCAACCTGGAATCATATTAACACACTTTAATTGTGTGTGTGTGTGTGTGAGTGTGTGTGTGTGCGTGTGTGTGTGTGCGTGTGCGTGAAAGAGGGAGAATGAAATGTAAATGCAAATTAAGTGTCTGAGCTTGGAGCAATAAAATGTTGTACTGCTGCGGTGATAAGAGGAGCTTTAGCGGAAGGAAACATTGATTTCTTTCTTTTTTTTCTCTACAGCGTGGGAGAAATGCAATTAAGAAACAGGAAGAAGAGTGACAGTGCACTCAAAAGAGCATGAAAGTATCTTTAAAAGTACCGTTATCCGATAATTTGAGAGTAATTGTGTGGTTTCGGAGGAATATTACACGCCTGAACTTGGTAACACAGGCAGAATTGAGAGCGAGAGTTGACATATATTATAGAATAATATTAACAAATATGACCATTTAAATTCAAAATGTACAAACCCCGTTTCCATATGAGTTGGGAAATTGTGTTAGATGTAAATATAAACGGAATACAATGATTTGCAAATCCTTTTCAACCCATATTCAATTGAATGAAGATATTTGATGTTCAAACTCATAAACTTTTTTTTTTTTTTTTGCAAATAATAATTAACTTAGAATTTCATGGCTGCAACATGTGCCAAAGTAGTTGGGAAAGGGCATGTTCACCACTGTGTTACATGGCCTTTCCTTTTAACAACACTCAGTAAACGTTTGGGAACAGAGGAGACACATTTTGGAATTCTTTCCCATTCTTGCTTGATGTACAGCTTAAGTTGTTCAACAGTCCGGGCTCTCCGTTGTGGTATTTTAGGCTTCATAATGCGCCACACATTTTCAATGGGAGACAGGTCTGGACTACAGGCAGGCCAGTCTAGTACCCTCACTCTTTTACTATGAAGCCACGTTGATGTAACACGTGGCTTGGCATTGTCTTGCTGAAATAAGCAGGGGCGTCCATGGTAACGTTGCTTGGATGGCAACATATGTTGCTCCAAAACCTGTATGTACCTTTCAGCATTAATGGCGCCTTCACAGATGTGTAAGTTACCCATGTCTTGGGCACTAATACACTCCCATACCATCACAGATGCTGGCTTTTCAACTTTGCGCCTATAACAATCCGGATGGTTCTTTTCCTCTTTGGTCCGGAGGACACAACGTCCACAGTTTCCAAAAACAATTTTAAATGTGGACTCATCAGACCACAGAACACTTTTCCACTTTGTATCAGTCCATCTTAGATGAGCTCAGGCCCAGCAAAGCCGACGGCGTTTCTGGGTGTTGTTGATAAATGGTTTTCGCCTTGCATAGGAGAGTTTTAACTTGCACTTACAGATGTAGCGACCAACTGTAGTTACTGACAGTGGGTTTCTGAAGTGTTCCTGAGCCCATGTGGTGATATCCTTTACACACTGATGTCGCTTGTTGAAGCAGTACAGCCTGAGGGATCGAAGGTCACGGGCTTAGCTGCTTATGTGCAGTGATTTCTCCAGATTCTTTGAACCCTTTGATGATATTACGGACCGTAGATGGTGAAATCCCTAAACTCCTTGCAATAGCTGGTTGAGAAAGGTTTTTTCTTAAACTGTTCAACAATTTGCTACAATCACTCACGAATTTGTTGACAAAGTGGTGACCCTCGCCCCATCCTTGTTTGTGAATGACTGAGCATTTCATGGAATCTACTTTTATACCCAATCATGGCACCCACCTGTTCCCAATTTGCCTGTTCACCTGTGGGATGTTCCAAATAAGTGTTTGATGAGCATTCCTCAACTTTATCAGTATTTATGGCCACCTTTCCCAACTTCTTTGTCACGTGTTGCTGGCATCAAATTCTAAAGTTAATGATTATTTGCAAAAAATATATATATTTATCAGTTTGAACATCAAATATGTTGTCTTTGTAGCATATTCAACTGATCAAATGATTTGCAAATCATTGTATTCCGTTTATATTTACATCTAACACAATTTCCCAACTCATATGGAAACGGGGTTTGTAGATTGTTTCTTATATAATCTTCATCTGAGTTATAATTGGGGATGGGAATTGATAAGACTTTTTACGATTCCAATTCCATTTTCTATTCTGCTTAGCAATCCGGTCCTTTATTGATTCTCTTATCAATTCTCATTTGAAAAAAAAAAAGGATTACAAACTGGTTGATAAGCATCAACTTTGTTAAGTTTACAACAGTGGTTCTCAAACTTTTTTCACCAAGTACCACCTCAGAAAGCACTTGGCTTGACCACCACAATGACCAACATTGAAATACAGTAGCATAGTAGGCCTAAGTATTTATTAAAAACAAGGGAGACGTTTTATTTAACACGTATTTTTAATATTTTACACACAGTTTGAACAGTAACACTGTGTTTGAATATTTTAGTAAGTGATTATTTGGGAAGTGGCTACGCGTACCACAGTTTGAGAATATTCCGTCATACGTGTGTGTGTGTGTGTGTGTGTGTGTGTGTGTGTGTGTGTGTGTGTGTGTGTGTGTGTGTGTGTGTGTGTGTGTGTGTGTGTGTGTGTGTGTGTGTATATGTTTGTTCTGGCAATGCTTACTTAATGGGGACATCGCTGTGTTTACACAGTCACCTTTAGGGGACCTCTGACCGTATGGGGACAAAAAAACAGGTCCCCTAAAGGGAAACCTTTTTAAATGATAGTCAGATCCATTCTGAAGATGCCTAAGTGATTTTTAAGCTTTTTTAAGCCTTAAACATTATTACCTTAAAGTAATAAGGTAATCATTCTCACATTCAGAATTTTCCATCCTTCTATATATAGTAGTTGGAGTTGCAGACGACGTTCCATCTAAGGCAATTTCGCAGAAAATCAAAAATCCCATCTGAACTTTAAACAAAATAAACACATTACAATTTATTCTGTATGCTTTTGCAATGCAACTCTATGAGTGACAAGTGACAACAAGAGTGGCCCCAATGAATAAAACAATCTTTGTCAACACAGTTCAATTATCGTCTGTCGAGACACTTTACGGACAGGAATTCCACCAATCACTCTATTGAGCAAAACTGTTTGTAACCACACCAAAAACATGAGTAAAAAAAAATGTTATCTATAAAAACTGGTAATTTTCTACCATACAAACCAAGCTTTCAACAGAAGCCGCTAGCTTCTGGCACTCATGGCACTTAACCAGTGTTGCGTTTATGGCCACACAAAAAGTCGGACAACCCCAACGCCACACAATGTGTAAATGCCAGGTTGCAACACTCTGACTCCTCAATCAGATGTGTGCTTATTTTACTGCCATTTACAAACCCCGTTTCCATATGAGTTGGGAAATTGTGTTAGATGTATACATAAACGGAATACAATGATTTGCAAATCCTTTTCAACCCATATTCAATTGAATGCACTACAAAGACAAGATATTGGATGTTCAAACTCATAAACTTTATTTATTTTTTGCAAATAATCATTAACTTAGAATTTCATGGCTGCAACACGTGCCAAAGTAGTTGGGAAAGGGCATGTTCACCACTGTGTTACATGGCCTTTCCTTTTAACAACACTCAGTAAACGTTTGGGAAGTGAGGAGACACATTTTTTAAGCTTCTCAGGTGGAATTCTTTCCCATTCTTGCTTGATGTACAGCTTAAGTTGTTCAACAGTCCGGGGGTCTCCGTTGTGGTATTTTAGGCTTCATAATGCGCCACACATTTTCAATGGGAGACAGGTCTGGACTACAGTCAGGCCTGTCTAGTACCCGCACTCTTTTACTATGAAGCCACGTTGATGTAACACGTGGCTTGGCATTGTCTTGCTGAAATAAGCAGGGGCGTCCATGGTAATGTTGCTTGGATGGCAACATATGTTGCTCCAAAACCTGTATGTACCTTTCAGTATTAATGGCGCCTTCACAGATGTGTAAGTTACCCATGTCTTGGGCGCTAATACACCCCCATACCATCACAGATGCTGGCTTTTCAACTTTGCGCCTATAACAATCCGGATGGTTCTTTTCCTCTTTGGTCCGGAGGACACGACGTCCACAGTTTCCAAAAGCAATTTGAAATGTGGACTCGTCAGACCACAGATCACTTTTCCACTTTGTATCAGTCCATCTTAGATGAGCTCAGGCCCAGCGAAGCCGACGGCGTTTCTGGGTGTTGTTGATAAACGGTTTTCGCCTCGCATAGGAGAGTTTTAACTTGCACTTACAGATGTAGCGACCAACTGTAGTTACTGAGAGTGTTCCTGAGCCCATGTGGTGATATCCTTTACACACTGATGTCGCTTGTTGATGCAGTACAGCCTGAGGGATCGAAGGTCACGGGCTTAGCTGCTTACGTGCAGTGATTTCTCCAGATTCTCTGAACCCTTTGATGATATTACGGACCGTAGATGGTGAAATCCCTAAATTCCTTGCAATAGCTGGTTGAGAAAGGTTTTTCTTAAACTGTTCAACAATTTGCTCATGCATTTGTTGACAAAGTGGTGACCCTCACCCCATCCTTGTTTGTGAATGACTGAGCATTTCATGGAATCTACTTTTATACCCAATCATGGCACCCACCTGTTCCCAATTTGCCTGTTCACCTGTGGGATGTTCCAAATAAGTGTCTGATGAGCATTCCTCAACTTTATCAGTATTTATTGCCACCTTTCCCAACTTCTTTGTCACGTGTTGCTGGCATCAAATTCTAAAGTTAATGATTATTTGCAACAACAAAAAATGTTTATCAGTTTGAACATCAAATATGTTGTCTTTGTAGCATATTCAACTGAATATGGGTTGAAAATGATTCGCAAATCATTGTATTCCGTTTATATTTACATTTAACACAATTTCCCAACTCATATGGAAATGGGGTTTGTATTAAGAATGTTAATCTAAGGATATTATTCATAAAATATTGTCACTAGATTTCATAAATGCTAATAAAAACATGTATTTTACAGACAGAAAGTTACAGGAACTAAAAGTAATCTCTGAAAGGGGTAACATTTCTTTTAAAGGCAGGACCCGCAGCCAGACATACAATACTAGCACATAGGTCATGAAAAACATGTTTTTTTGTTATTGTCATTGTAAGGGGGCAAAATCACTTATATCCGAAAATTATTTTAATAAAACATTTAAATTGTTATTTAGTCAGGTTTGGGACAGGTGTGCTGCTGGTGTAGCCACAGTGTGCACGTCTGATGTTGCTCACATGTGCTCCACTGAATGCTCAGGGAGTTTGTGCGTTTGCTCACACACATTAAAAATTAGAGGGAACATTGGTTGCAGACAACTTCATTACTGCTAAATAGCAGTTTTCAGTAATGTCACAGAAGATGCAGGATTTGCTTTAACGTTTAAGTGGTGACATTTTCCGCGGGCTTTAGAGCCGCATGCGGCTCTTTAGCGCCGCCCTAGTGGCTCTCTGGAGCTTTTTCAAAAATGTATGAAAAATGGAAAAAGATGAGGGGAAAAAAAATAAATGTTTTGTTTTAATATGGTTTCTGTAGGAGGACAAACATGACACAAACCTCCCTAATTGTTATAAAGCACACTGTTTAAATTAAACATGCTTCACTGATTCGAGTATTTGGCGAGCGCCGTTTTGTCCTACTAATTTTGGCGGTCCATGAACTCACCTTAGTTTGTTTACATGTATAACTTTCTCCGACTTTCTAGGACGTGTTTTATGCCACTTCTTTTTCTGTCTCCTTTTGTCCACCAAACTTTTAAGGTTGTGCATGAAAGGTGAGTTTTGTTGATGTTATTGACTTGTGTGGAGTGCTAATCAGACATATTTGGTCACTGCATGACTGCAAGCTAATCGATGCTAACATGCTATTTAGGCTAGCTATATGTTTATATCACATCATTATGCCTCATTTGTAGCTATATTTGAGGTCATTTAGTTTCCTTTAAGTCCTCTTAATTCAATTTATATCATGACACACTATCTGTATGTAATATGGCTTTTAATTTTTTGCGGCTCCAGACAGATTTGTTTTTGTATTTTTGGTCCAATATGGCTCCTTCAACATTTTGGGTTGCCGGCCCCTGCTATAAGAGGACAGCTGTAGTGCTGTATTCTGACCATCATGTCATATTTAATTTGAAGTTTTTTTTTTTTTTTTTTAAATGGTCCTCTGTAGTCACATAAATTTGTGTGAATTATGCAAAATTAGTCCCCATGAACTATATTAACTCTTTTTCCCCAGGGTCCCCAGTAAGAATGATCAGCACATTACTTCATCAATCCAGAGATTTAAAGACATGTATGAGCTAACTGGGCAGTGGACATTTTACCTCATTTTTTTTATGCCTCCACAACCTGTAGAAAGGGTGGTCCCCACAAATGATGATTGAATGAATGAATGAAATAAGTTTATTTCAGTCATATAATCAACCATCAACCATTAAAGGGGAACATTATCACCAGACCTATGTAAGCGTCAATATATACCTTGATGTTGCAGAAAAAAGACAATATATTTTTTTAACCGATTTCCGAACTCTAAATGGGTGAATTGTGGCGAATTAAACGCCTTTCTATTATTCGCTCTCGGAGCTATGACGTTACAACGTGACGTCACATCGGGAAGCAATCCGCCATTTTCTCACTTACGTCGGTGTGTTGTCGGAGGGTGTAACAACACGAACAGGGATAGATTCAGGTTGCACCAGTGGCCCAAAGATGCGAAAGTGGCAAGAAATTGGACGAAATTTGTTCAAAATACGAGGCTGTGGGGAAAGCCGACGAAATGGTCAGTCGTTTGTTCCGCACACTTTACCGACGAAAGCTATGCTACGACAGAGATGGCAAGAATGTGTGGATATCTTGCGACACTCAAAGCAGATGCATTTCCAACGATAAAGTCAAAGAAATCTGCCGCCAGACCCCCATTGAATCTGCCGGAGTGTGTGAGCAATTCAGGGACAAAGGACCTCGGTAGCACGGCAAGCAATGGCGGCAGTTTGTTCCCGCAGACGAGCGAGCTAAACCCCCTGGATGTCTTGGCTCACACCGTCCCTTATGCCACCGAAGATGATCAAGAGAAGAATATCGACCCTAGCTTCCCTGGCCTGCTGACAAAACTGGACAGATCAGCTTTCAGGAAAAGAGAGCGGATGAGGGTATGTCTACAGAATATATTAATTGATGAAAACTTTATTCATTACTCGCGGTTTTACGTAAATTATTATACATAATCTGTGTTTACCAATAATTTAGCTTAAAAACTTTTTTTTTTTCAATCATTCGAGTACATTCGGGTAGTCTTGTGTAATGCAGTATTTTGTGTCTATTTAGGTATGGTTAACCTGAGTGCTGAAATCGTGGAAAAATATATGTTCTTAGCGCGCCTGAAATGGGCTGTCTGCACTCTCAAAGTGCATGTTGTTGCCAAATGTATTTCATATGCTGTAAACCTAGTTCATAGTTGTTAGTAATTATCTTATCAGACAGTGTTAAGCCGCTGAAATCCGAGTCTTAATCCGAGCTAATGTCGCTATACCTTGCTGTTTGTTTGTATTGGCATCACTGCGTGACGTCACAGGAAAATGGACGGGTGTATATAACGATGGTTAAAATCAGACACTTTGAAGCTTTTTTTAGGGATATTGCGTGATGGGTAAAATTTTGAAAAAAACTTTGAAAAATAAAATAAGCCACTGGGAACTGATTTTTAATGGTTTTAACCCTTCTGAAATTGTGATAATGTTCCCCTTTAACCATTTTGTGTGACCAGTTTAAGAGTACAGACTATATACATATATAACAATCATACACATTTACACACAAAAGGAAAAGAAAAGAAAAAGCATGACCGAAAAAGGAATAGGCTGAAGCCAAAGCTTATATTTGCCTATCCTAAACCTTCACTGAAAATAAGATTACCTGGAACATCAATGTTAAAAAAAAAAATCAAAATCAATGGGATGAAAGTAGGGATGTCCGATAATGGCTTTTTGCCGATATTCTGATATTGTCCAACTCTTTAATTACCGATACCGATATCAACCGATATATACAGTCGTGGAATTAACACATTATTATGCCTAATTTGGACAATCAGGTATGGTGAAGATAAGGTACTTTAAAAAAAAATAATAATAATAAAATAAGATAAATTAATTAAAAACATTTTCTTGAATAAAAAAGAAAGTAAAACAATTTAAAAACAGTTACATTGAAACTAGTAATTAATGAAAATTAGTAAAATTAACTGTTATTGGTTAGTACTATTAGTGGACCAGCTGTTACGATCCGCTGCCCGGATCATAGTTTGTTTATGTTTGAGTCACATGTTTTCAGCACCTTGATTTTGTTTGTGTTCAGTTGCCATGTCAACTGATTACATTCACCTGCCTCTGGTTAGTGTTCGGGACGCGCACCTGTTGCCCGGGCACTAATCAGAGGGCTATTTAGTCTTTGCCCTGGCCTCACTCGGTCTGGCTTCCTAGTTTGTTCTTACACAACTGATGACGACAACTTTGATTCCCGCTAGCTTTTCACGCTATGCCATTTTGCCTGCTAGCTCCCACGCTAGTCCTTTTGTTTTTGCCTTTTGCTATTTGCACGTCTTTTGTTTGTTCATCGAATGATTTATATTTTAAATAAATCATTTTCCTACCTGCAAGCTGTGTCCGAAGCCGTCTGCAGCCTTGGGAGAACCACACCCGCATCACTATGCGACCACGTCGTTACACCAGCAGCACGCACAATTATGTGTGCTTACGGACTGTATCCCTTGCAGACTGTATTGATATATATTGATATATAATGTCGGAACCAGAATATTGATAACAGAAAGAAACAACCCTTTTGTGTGAATGAGGAAGGCTTTTTGGGTTGGTGCACTAATTGTAAGTATCTTGTGTTTTTTATGTTGAATTAATAAAAAAATTAAAAAAAAACGATACCGATAATAAAAAAATTGATACCGATCATTTCCGATATTACATTTTAACGCATTTATCGATATTATCGGACATCTCTAGATGAAAGTAATTGTTACTATATTTCATAATTTTCAATTAATTCCCCTTTCAATGTTTTCTTAAACCTTAACAAAGTACATGTCACTGAGCTTGTTCCACCATTTAACTCCTAAAACTGAAATACATTTGTATTTAATATTTGTTCTTGCTTTACCTATTTCAAAAATCAAGATCATGATCAAAAACTTGGTCCCCATTCCGAATGATAACCAGTGTGTGCGTGTGTGTGTGTGTGTGTGTGTGTGTGTGTGTGTGTGTGTGTGTGTGCGTGTGCGTGTGCGTGTGCGTGTGCGTGTTCTGGCAATGCGTACTTATTGGGGACGTCTTTCTGTTGACAAAGTCACTTTAGGGGACGTTTGACGTTATGGGGACCCAAATAAAGGTCCCCTGAAGGGAAACCTGTTTACAAAATCACTGTAGGGGATTTGTTTTGGGGACTTCTGCAAACTTTTCCAACTTTTCTTCCCCACTCACAGTGCGACTTTGCTGGGTGGGTTTTGGACATGTCGGGGGCACCCCCGGACTCGGGTGGAACGCGGCGGGACTTGTGGGACTCGAACCTGGGTGTCATTTTTGATCATTTTCTGGACTTTTGCCCACTTTTCCAACTTTTTTTCCCCACTCACAGTGCGACTTTGCTCGGTGGGTTTTGGACATGTCGGGGGCACCCCCGGACTCGGGTGGAACGCGGCGGGACTTGTGGGACTCGAACCTGGGTGTCATTTTTGATCATTTTCGGGACTTTTGCCCGCTTTCTCAACTTTTCTTCCCCACTCACAGTGTGACTTTGCTGAGTGCGTTTTGGACATGTTGGGCACGCCTGGACTCGTGTGGCCGGCTGCAAAAGGTCCCCTGAAGGGGAATTTTCGCTCCCCCCCACCCCCCCTGTGACTATGCTGGGTGCGTTTTGGGCATGTTGGGCACCCCAGGACTCGCGTGGCCAGCTGCGGGACTTGTGGTACTCAAACCTGGGTTTCTTTTTTTTACATGTTGGCCGCGTTAAGGACATTTGCCCTGCTAGCCTACCAGTATAGGTGTGTGTGTGTGTGTGTGTGTGTGTGTGTGTGTGTGTGTGTGTCAATGTATTTGCATCTTCTGTCAGAAATAAAAAATATTTGACTTATTGTCTATTCACCAACATCCTTTTATAATTGTATAGCTGCATGCTGGGTGACCTAATGGGCTGAAACTAATTCAACGTTTTGGTGCCGACTGACTTTTTTTTTTTCACGCCGTTTGTCTTTTCATTTATTATACTGTATTTTCCGGACTATAGGATGCCATGTAAGTCACATAAGTCACACCCAGTAGATTTTAGACTTAGACTTAGACAAACTTTAATGATCCACAAGGGAAATTGTTCCACACAGTAGCTCAGTTACAATGATGGAAAGTGTAAGAATGGAAAGGACAATGCAGGTATAAATAGACTAAATATAGCGATATAAAATATAACATATATACGTAATATTTACATAATATATGTACAGTATATTATATATACTGATATATTATATTATGTCTATATCATATATACAATATATAACAATTACCATGTATTTTAGAAGAAAAACATGTTTCCATTTATTAGCTGCACCAGACTATAAGCCGCAGATTTATACGTTGTGAAATTAATTATTTACACAGAAAGATTTTGCAAATGTTTATATACATACCTTAATTGTTTCCAAACAGTGCCTGTAACACGGCAGTTAAGCTAATCAAACAAAGCTAAAAGTCACCGTCATGAACCCACTAGCTGCGGAAGCGAGCTCTCCAATCAACTAAACAGACTTAATAACTCCACGGTTGTGGTGAATTTATGAAACTGAAACAATGCGAAAAGAATGCAGTTTCAAGTTAATAATACTAACACAGACATGTGCAAACGTGTAAGAATATTAGCTAATGCTAACAACGCTAGCGTCATCACATTACGATAGCACGTAGAAATATGCACTCCTACAGACATCACACACGGGACGGTTTAGTAAGTAAGAATTGTTTTAGTTTTACTGTAAAACTTACAAACGTTGCTCAGAGTAATGAATGAAGAATCCATACAAGTAGAAACGCTATGGACGGCTAGAAGACTGAACTGGTCTGGTTAAAAAAAAAAGCATTACTGGTAACTAGGTAACTAGAGATGTCCGATAATATCGGACTGCCAATATTATCGGGCGATAAATGCTTTAAAATGTAATATCGGAAATTATCGCAAGCTGTATAGGGAGAAGTACAGAGCGCCAATAAACCACTGCCTTTGCGTGCCGGCCCAGTCACATAATATCTACGGCTTTTCACACACACAAGTGAATGCAAGCATACTTGGTCAACAGCCATACAGGTCACACTGATGGTGGCCGTATAAACAACTTTAACACTGTTACAAATATGCGCCACATTGTGAACCCACACCAAACAAGAATGACAAAAACATTTCGGGAGAACATCCGCACCGCAACACAACATAAACACAACAGAACAAATACCCAGAACCCCTTGCAGTACTAACTCTTCCGGGACGCTACAATATACACCCCCCGCTAGCCCCTACGAAACCCCGCCCTCCAACTCCTCTCTCAGGGAGAGCATGTCCCAAATTCCAAGCTGCTGTTTTGAGGCATGTTTAAAAAAAAAAAGCACTTTGTGACTTCAATAATAAATATGGCAGTGCCATGTTGGCATTTTTTCCCCCCATAACTTGAGTTGATTTATTTTGGAAAACCTTGTTACATTGTTTAAGGCATCCAGCGGGGCAACACAACAAAATCAGGCATAATAATGTCATTAATTCCACGACTGTATATATCGGTATCGGTAGATATCGGAATCGGTAATTAAGAGTTTCGGAATATCGGATATCGGCAAAAAAGCCATTATCGGACATCTCTACTGGTAACTGGTAGGACATTTCAGCACCTGAAGTGAAGTAAATTATATTTATATAGCACTTTTCTCTAGTGACTCAAAGCGCTTTACATAGTGAAACCCAACATCTAAGTTACATTTAAACCAGTGTGGGTGGCACTGGGAGCAGGTGGGTAAAGTGTCTTGCCCAAGGACACAACGGCAGTGACTAGGGTGGCGGAAGCGGGGATCGAACCTGGAACCACTTTACCAACCGAGCGAACTCGTCCAAAAGCTGGCGCCATAGCACAAACAATAACACACCTATTCAGTGTATTTTCATGTTGTTGTTTTTTACTTTTTGCTTCATGGCTGTCAGCGAAGAAAAATCCATAGATTAGCCGCACTGTTATTTAAGCCGCAGGATTCAAAGTGAAGGAAAAAAGTAGAGACTTAGAGTCCGGAATTTACGGTAGATATTAACATATATCTTATATTAACAAAAAAAAAAAAAAAAATTCTTGGAGTATGCATTTTTTGCATTTTGAGCACAGTAAGTGCAGCCTTTCTCCCATGAACACAACTTCAGACATACTTGCCAACCCTCCCGGATTTTTCGGGAGACTCCCGAAATTCAACGATTCTCCCGAAAACCTCCCGGGACAAATTTTCTCCCGAAAATCTCCTGAAATTCAGGCGGACCTGAGTGACGTGTCGACAGCCTGTTTTCACGTCCGCTTTCCCACATTATAAACAGCGTTTCTGCCCAATCATGTTATAACTGTAGAATGATCGAGGGCGAGTTCTTAGTTTCTTATGTGGGTTTATTGTTAGGCAGTTTCATTAACGTCCTCCCAGCGCGGTAACAACACACAACAACGGCAGTCACGTTTTCGTCTACCGTAAAGCAGTTCGTCTGCCTAAACAGCAATGTCGTGACACTCTTAAACAGGACGATACTGCCATCTACTGTACATGCTTATGTGACAATAACATCTAGGGCTTTTAGAGAGTGCAGTGCACAACTGCGCACACAACAAGGAGACGAAGCAGAATGCATCATCAGAGAGGGTGTTCAGCATGGTTAGAAACATAGTGACAGAGAATAGAACAAGGATGGACAATTCAACCCTTAACTCAACAATGAGTAGATAAGTGTTATGTGTGTGTATATGTGTAAATAAATGAACACTGAAATTCAAGTATTTCTCTTATGTGTATATATATATATATATATATATATATATAAAGAATATATATATATATATATAAAGAATATATATATATATAGGTAGAATTCACTGAAAGTCAAGTATTTCTTATATATATATATATATATATATATATATATATATATATATATATATATATATATATGAAATACTTGATTTGGTGAATTCTAGCTGTAAATATCCCGAAATCGGAGGTCTCAAGTATGACTTCAGAGCAAAAAAAAAAAAGGGTTTTTTCATTACGAATGCACTTTAAACTGTGTCTAAAATGGCCATAAAAAGTGGTAGACGCCTCCTGCATGTTTGAAAACATAGCAAAAACGGCACAGGCGGGGGTGCATGATAACATGAATGTGCAGTAAATGAGTGTCTCCATGGTGATGGCCCGTATAGTAAATCCTCATTTAAATAAGGTTTTAGTAGACCACACGCAACACGCCCACTAATAGCACATGCAAGTCTATAGATTGTGCGTGGTATTCGGATCTATCCATCCATCCATCCATTTTCTACCGCTTATTCCCTTTGGGGTCGCGGGTCGCGCTGGAGCCTATCTAAGTAAATGTTAATTTGGCATGCATGAGCTGCTAAACACAAGCACACTTGCGTAAAAAGAAATGGAACATTTTAAAAGCCAAATCTCGACCAAAGCAGTGATTTCACACATCCTTGAGAGCTTTCGGCCTTAAAAGCAAAATGTACATTTTATGTATCAAAGCAACATTGAGTGAAAGAAAAAAAAAAAGCTTTTTATTCGCAAAAAATGTAGAAATCACAGCCACATTCAAAATAGCTCGGTTGGTAGAGTGGCCGTGCCAGCAACTTGAGGGTTCCGGGTTCGATCCCCACTTCTGCCATCCTAGTCACTGGCGTTGTGTCCTTGGGCAAGGCACTTTACCCACCTGCTCCCAGTGCCACCCACACTGGTTTAAATGTAACTTAGATATTGGGTTTCACTATGTAAAGCGCTTTGAGTCACTAGAGAAAAGCGCTATATAAATATAATTCACTTCACTTCACAAAATGTAGAAATCACAGCCACATTCAAAATCTCACTCTGACTTTATAGATCTATGAGGGGGGTGCTGTTAGACGTAAGGACCAGTCCCAGCAGGCACAAGACATTAAAACAACGTTGAATTAGGTCCTGACGTTGGGCAACTCAAACATAACGTTGAAACAACGTGCTTTTTGACCACGGTCAATCAATGTCGGGTTCTGACGTTGATTTGACCATTGAAATTTGGTCATTTCCCAACCAACAATGTGGATCCAATTTACAAATCTCAGTTTACAAATACAACTAGAGATGTCCGATAATGGCCTGATATCCGATATTTCGATATTGTCCAACTCTTAATTACCGATTCCGATATCAACCGATACCGATATATACAGTCGTGGAATTAACACATTAGTATGCCTAATTTTGTTGTGATGCCCCGCTGGGTGCATTAAACAATGTAACAATGTTTTCCAAAATAAATCAACTCAAGTTATGGAAAAATAAAAATGCCAACATGGCACTGCCATATTTATTATTGAAGTCACAAAGTGTATTATTTTTTGAACCATGCCTCAAAACAGCAGTTTGGAATTTGGGACATGCTCTCTCTGAGAGAGCATGAGGAGGTTGAGGTGGGCGGGGTTGGGGGAGTAAGGGGTAGCGGGGGTGTATATCGTAGCGTCCCGGAAGAGTTAGTGCTGCAAGGGGTTCTGGGTATTTGTTCTGTTGTGTAATGGTGCGGATGTTCTCCCGAAATGTGTTTGTCATTCTTGTTTGGTGTGGGTTCACAGTGTGGCGCATATTTGTAACAGTGTTAAACTTGTTTATATGGCCACCCTCAGTGTGACCTGTATGGCTGTTGACCAAGCATGCCTTGCATTCACTTGTGTGTGTGAAAAGCCGTAGATATTATGTGATTGGGCCGGCACGCAAAGGCAGTGCCTTTAAGGTTTATTGGCGCTCTGTACTTCTCCCTACGTCCGTGTACACAGCAGCGTTTTAAAAAAGTCATAAATTTTACTTTTTGAAACCGATACCGATAATTTCCCCTATTACATTTTAAAGCATTTATCGGCCGATAATATTGGACTGCCGATATTATCGGACATCTCTAAATACAACCATTTTGCAACATTGTTTCAAAGTCAGTATTAAGGGACATATGCCGTATTTTTCCGTACCATAGGGCGCACTGCCGATGAATGGTCTATTTTCAATCTGTTTTCATATATAAGGCGCACCGGATTATAGGGCGCATTAAAGGAGTCATATTATTATAATTTTTTTTCTAAATGTAAAACACTTCCTTGTGGTCCACATAACATGTAATGGTGGTGTGGTCGTCTCTGAGTGGGGGAGGGTTCTCCTGGTGCCGACAGATCTCGCGTGAGCCCGGTAGACAGGTTTGAACAAGTCTTTTATTGCAAGCGCTTCCTAGCAGTCTTCGCTCTCGTGACTTTTCAGTCTGCTCGCTCTCTCAATCTTTCGCTCATGTGTCTTGCTCTGCTCCAATTCCCAACTCCAACAACTTGTCTCGTTCCGGCTGCTGCTATAAAGGCGACAGGTGATTAGTTAACAAGGCCCAGCCAGGCAATCTACTCACCTGCCGCTGTCTTCGAGGCCGGTCCTTGCACACCCCGCTCCGCGGCAGGCCCGCAGGCCACGCCCCCCTCCACAGGTGGTTCTTTGGTCAAAATGTTGCATAGATGATGTTTTACAGACCATCTTCAAGCTGCTTTCTGACAGTCGCTTCCGGATGCGCCGTTTTGTGGGCGGTCTTATTTACGTGGCTCACCTTCGGCAGCGTCTTTTCTCTGTCATCTTTGTTGTAGCGGTGTAGCGTGCAAGGACGGGAGTGGAAGAAGTGTCAAAAGATGGAGCTAACTGTTTTAATGACATTCAGACTTTACTTAAACAAATAACAGAGCAGCATCTCCTCATCCGGAAACAACAACAAGGCCGGAAATGTGTCCCGTGAAAAACCGACCGACCGGAACTCTAATAACTAAAGTTCCTTGGGTGAATAATGTAAACTCACTACACCGGTATGTTTTAGCGCTTTCATGGCGAGTTTACTAACAGATATAAATAAGAACTTTACACTACTTTATATTAGAAATGGCAACAGCGGAGGATGAATGTCCCATAACAAGAAGATAGAGAAAAAGAAGAAGCTTATCGACTACTATCGGCACAGACTACAAAGGCGGACGCGTACAATTTTTCAGGTTTTATGCAGATCCCAAATACAGATCAGCAGGTACCAGAAGGTAAGAAAAGTTGCTTTTGCATAATATTGCGAAACAAAACGCCATATAATATGTCTTACCTTATACACACACCATAATAATACTCGTATCTTTAATGCACCGACAATCCTTTAAGCGGTGCGGCTTCATAGCTTACCAAAGTCGTACTAAAACATTCTTATAGATTTTTGAGCGCCGTGTATAATGTTCTATATTTTCAATGGAAAATATAAAATGTTGGTGTTTACTTGAGTGATATTGCCACCATACCTCTTACCACGTATCTCTTATGTTTGACTGCCATCTACTGGTCACACTTATCATTACATCATGTACCAAATAAAATTGCTTTGAGGTGGGTGAGCAAAACCAGAATTATTCAGTACATTAGGCGGGTTATTAGGGGCACTGTTGCGTTTTGAGGGGAAAAAAGGATTTTAAGTGTGCCTTATAGTCCGGAAAATACGGTATGTATAATCAACATTGTTTCAACGTCTTGTGCCTGCTGGGGTACATGTCTGAGCTGAAAAACGATGTATTGAAAAAAATATAACGGCGCTTGTCTGAAGGCATCATAGATCAAATAGAGCAGAACAGGAAGAATTCATTAAGTCCCGTCATTAAGTATTTGATATAAATGTGGTCTTATTTTCCTAGTTACTGCCGTTCTTTTTCTTACTAAAGCGTCCACACTGGCATCGGCAACGACGACATTAATGCTTCACACGTCGTGTTTTTCTTTCGAGGTCGTTTGTGTGACAGATGATCGTTTGCTCGCATCCTCCTGGATAAATGATGATCTTTGCTGCTGTCAGCATCCATATGATGTCTGCTTGTCTGCATCACTTTTCCCTCTTAAAACACTTTCTCCGTCCCGTCTACTGTACACGCCATCTCATCGCCCGTGCACGTCGCCGCTTTTGTCAACTTTTTGTTCAGATCGCTCGCTGCTGGTCCTAGGAATGATCCGTTCCCGGGTCAAACGTCGGCCATCATTAAAAAAATGCTTCGGTCAATGTTCACGTTGGGTAAGTCTCGTACAAGTGCAAACCATCCATCCATCCATCTTCTTCCGCTTATCCGAGGTCGGGTCGCGGGGGCAGCAGCCTAAGCAGGGAAGCCCAGACTTCCATCTCCCCAGCCACTTCGTCTAGCTCCTCCCGGGGGATCCCGAGGCGTTCCCAGGCCAGCCGGGAGACATAGTCTTCCCAACGTGTCCTGGGTCTGCCCCGTGGCCTCCTATCAGTCGGACATGCCCTAAACACCTCCCGAGGGAGGCGATCGGGTGGCATCCTGACCAGATGCCCGAACCACCTCATCTGGCTCCTCTCGATGTGGAGGAGCAGCGTTTTTACTTTGAGCTCCTCCCGGATGACACAGCTTCTCACCCTATCTCTAAGGGAGAGCCCTCCCACCCGGCGGAGGAAACTCAATTCGGCCGCTTGTACCCGTGATCTTGTCCTTTCGGTCATAACCCAAAGCTCATGACCATAGGTGAGGATGGGAACGTAGATCGACCGGTAAATCGAGAACTTTGCCTTCCGGCTCAGCTCCTTCTTCACCACAACGGATCGATACAGCGTCCGCATAACTGAAGACGCCGCACCGATCCGCCTGTCGATCTCACGATCCACTCTTCCCCCACTCGTGAACAAGACTCCGAGGTACTTGAACTCCTCCACTTGGGGTAAGATCTCCTCCCCAACCCGGAGATGGCACTCCACCCTTTTCCGGGCGAAAACCATGGACTCGGACTTGGAGGTGCTGATTCTCATCCCAGTCGCTTCACACTCTGCTGCGAACCGATCCAGTGAGAGCTGAAGATCTTGGCCAGATGAAGCCATCAGGACCACATCATCTGCAAAAAGCAGAGACCTAATCCTGCAGCCACCAAACCAGATACCCTCAACGCCCTGACTGCGTCTAGAAATTCTGTCCATAAAGGTTATGAACAGAATCGGTGACAAAGGGCGGCCTTGGCGGAGTCCAACCCTCACTGGAAACACCCTATCTCTAAGGGAGAGCCCCGCCACCCGGTGGAGGAAACTCATTTCGGCCGCTTGTACCCGTGATCTTGTCCTTTCGGTCACGACCCAAAGCTCATGACAATAGGTGAGGATAGGAACGTAGATCGACCGGTAAATCGAGAGCTTTGCCTTCCGGCTCAGCTCCTTCTTCACCACAACGGATCGATACAGCGTCCGCATAACTGAAGACACCGCACCGATCCGCCTGTCGATCTCACGATCCACTCTTCCCCCACTCGTGAACAAGACTCTGAGGTACTTGAACTCCTCCACTTGGGGTAAGATCTCCTCCCCAACCCGGAGATGGCACTCCACCCTATTCCGGGCGAGAACCATGGACTCGGACTTGGAGGTGCTGATTCCCATCCCAGTCGCTTCACACTCGGCTGCGAACCGATCCAGTGAGAGCTGAAGATCCTGGCCAGATGAAGCCATCAGGACCACATCATCTGCAAATAGCAGAGACCTAATCCTGCAGCCACCAAACCAGATACCCTCAACACCCTGACTGCGCCTAGAAATTCTGTCCATAAAGGTTATGAACAGAATCGGTGACAAAGGGCGGCCTTGGTCGAGTCCAGCTCCCTCACTGGAAACACCCTATCTCTAAGGGAGAGCCCTGCCACCCGGTGGAGGAAACTCATTTCGGCCGCTTGTACCCGTGATCTTGTCCTTTCGGTCACGACCCAAAGCTCATGACAATAGGTGAGGATAGGAACGTAGATCGACCGGTAAATCGAGAGCTTTGCCTTCCGGCTCAGCTCCTTCTTCACCACAACGGATCGATACAGCGTCCGCATAACTGAAGACGCCGCACCGATCCGCCTGTCGATCTCACGATCCACTCTTCCCCCACTCGTGAACAAGACTCCGAGGTACTTGAACTCCTCCACTTGGGGCAGGGTCTCCTCCCCAACCCGGAGATGGCACTCCACCCTATTCCGGGCGAGAACCATGGACTCGGACTTGGAGGTGCTGATTCTCATCCCAGTCGCTTCACACTCGGCTGCGAACCGATCCAGTGAGAGCTGAAGATCCTGGCCAGATGAAGCCATCAGGACCACATCATCTGCAAATAGCAGAGACCTAATCCTGCAGCCACCAAACCAGATACCCTCAACACCCTGACTGCGCCTAGAAATTCTGTCCATAAAGGTTATGAACAGAATCGGTGACAAAGGGCGGCCTTGGCCGAGTCCAACCCTCACTGGAAACACCCTATCTCTAAGGGAGAGCCCCGCCACCCGGTGGAGGAAACTCATTTCGGCCGCTTGTACCCGTGATCTTGTCCTTTCGGTCACGACCCAAAGCTCATGACAATAGGTGAGGATGGAAACGTAGATCGACCGGTAAATTGAGAGCTTTGCCTTCCGGCTCAGCTCCTTCTTCACCACAACGGATCGATACAGCGTCCGCATAACTGAAGACACCGCACCGATCCGCCTGTCGATCTCACGATCCACTCTTCCCCCACTCGTGAACAAGACTCCGAGGTACTTGAACTCCTCCACTTGGGGTAAGATCTCCTCCCCAACCCGGAGATGGCACTCCACCCTTTTCCGGGCGAGAACCATGGACTCGGACTTGGAAGTGCTGATTCCCATCCCAGTCGCTTCACACTCAGCTGCGAACCGATCCAGTGAGAGCTGAAGATCCTGGCCAGATGAAGCCATCAGGACCACATCATCTGCAAAAAGCAGAGACCTAATCCTGCATCCGCCAAACCAGATACCCTCAACGCCCTGACTGCGCCTAGAAATTCTGTCCATAAAGGTTATGAACAGAATCGGTGACAAAGGTCAGCCTTGGCGGAGTCCAACCCTCACTGGAAACGGGTCCGACTTACTGCCGGCAATGCGGACCAAGCTCTGACACTGATCGTACAGGGAGCGGACCGCCACAATAAGACAGTCCGTTACCCCGTACTCTCTGAGCACTCCCCACAGGACTTCCCGGGGTACACGGTCGAATGCCTTCTCCAAGTCCACAAAACACATGTAGACTGGTTGGGCAAACTCCCATGCACCCTCAAGGACCCTGCCGAGAGTATAGAGCTGGTCCACAGTTCCACAACCAGGACGAAAACCACACTGTTCCTCCTGAATCCGAGACTATCCGGCGTAGCCTCCTCTCCAGTACACCTGAATAGACCTTACCGGGAAGGCTGAGGAGTGTGATCCCACGATAGTTGGAACACACCCGCCGGTTCCCCTTCTTAAAGAGAGGAACCACCACCCCGGTCTACAAGTGCAAACCTAGTGTTTAAATTTGGGGTGTCCCAATGCGATATCGATGACAGATCCGACAACAATTTTTTTTATTTTTATCAGTTTGCCTGTAAAATGTCCGACGTACAAGCAGTCCTGCAGCATGTTTACTCGTGCAAAACTGGACAGCCAGTTAACATCTCAATGTCCTCTGATAATTTAGTCAGGTCATTTGTGACCCCAAGTAACTTGTTTTTATCAGTATCATGCTTCTGAGCCTGTTTGGAAAGGCTGTGTACTACAAAACGTGCTCATTGTCGCCATTTATCCGGACTTCCTCATTGTGAGTTCAAAAAATTGTTTTCTTCTTTTCTTTTTTCGTAGATGTAGGTGTTTTTGTATATTGTGCTCCTGAATCAATGTTCCTGATATTTTTTAATGTATTCATTTAGTTTATATAATTCTAGTATCAAATGGTTCCAGTAGGTCCAAAAATGTTAATAGTTTACGAAACCCAAAAACAGTGAAGTTGGCACGTTGTGTAAATCGACAACAATATCAACAACACCCGGAAACGCCGCCGGCTTTGCCAAGCTCATCTAAGATGGACTGATGCAAAGTGGAAAAGTGTTCTGTGGTCTGACGAGTCCACATTTCAAATTGTTTTTGGAAACTGTGGACGTCGTGTCCTCCGGACCATGGAGGAGAAGAACCATCCGGATTGTTATAGTTATTAGAGGATCTTGACAATCGAGCTGTGCAGTTTATGCCATGTGTGTATGACGTCTCGCTATAAACCAGGGGTGTCAAAGTCAAGGCCCGCGGTCCAGATTCGGCCCGCGAATGAATGATCTATGGCCCCCGGGATGTTATTTGATTAGTATTAGAACCGGCCCGCAGGCCACAGCCGCCTGCTGCTGTTTTGCACGCACCAATACTCATCAGTGTTTCGCGCGAGGAATGTTCAAAATGGGCTCCCAGAGACCCCATCAAGTCATACAAATGGGGTCCCACTTTTTTGTAACCGCTTTGAAAACAAATGATAAATGTATGCATTGTCCTGTTATATCTCACATTCTATATTGTGTTTTGGAAAAAGGTTGTCATAAACGTTACCGAATTCATTAAAAAAAAAAAAAAAATGCAAAGTAGAACACATTTTTACGGAGCCCCTAAAGGGACATGGGGAAAAAAATTTTAGGGGGGAAGTTTTTTTTTGTTTTTTTTTAGATGTGTATCTCATGCGCACGAGAAACGTTTGCGTGCGCACGAGATACATATGTAAAAAAAAATAACAAAAAAATTTTCCCCCAAATTATTTTTTTCCCCCCTTGTCCCTTTAGGGGCTCCGTACATTTTTATGCATATGTAAATTGTTTCGTTCTAAACATTAATTCACTTTTTTCTTTCCTTCATGGATCTAAACTTTACCGCTGCAGGTAGTTTTTTTCTATATGTTTACTTTAATATTTAAATTAAATTCAAAAAGTACAAACCCCGTTTCCATATGAGTTGGGAAATTGTGTTATATGTAAATATAAACGGAATACAATGATTTGCAAATCTTTTTCAACCCATATTCAATTGAATGCACTACAAAGACAAGATATTTGATGTTCAAATTCAAACATTTTTTTTTGGAAAATCATCATTAACTTTAGAATTTCATGGCTGGAACACGTGCCAAAGTAGTTGGGAAAGGGCATGTTCACCACTGTGTTACATGGCCTTTCCTTTTAACAACACTCAGTTAACGTTTGGGAACTGAGGAGACACAATTTTTAAGCTTCTCAGGTGGAATTCTTTCCCATTCTTGCTTGATGTACAGCTTAAGTTGTTCAACAGTCCGGGGGTCTCCGTTGTGGTATTTTAGGCTTCATAATGCGCCACACATTTTCAATGGGAGACAGGTCTGGACTACAGGCAGGCCAGTTTAGTACTCGCACTCTTTTACTATGAAGCCACGTTGATGTAACACGTAGCTTGGCATTGTCTTGCTGAAATAAGCAGGGGCGTCCATGGTAACGTTGCTTGGATGGCAACATATGTTGCTCCAAAACCTGTATGTACCTTTCAGCATTAATGGCGCCTTCACAGATGTTTAAGTTACCCATGTCTTGGGCACTAATACACCCCCATACCATCACAGATGTTGGCTTTTCAACTTTGCGCCTATAACAATCCGGATGGTTCTTTTCCTCTTTGGTCCGGAGGACACGACGTCCACAGTTTCCAAAAACAATTTGAAATGTGGACTCGTCAGACCACAGAACACTTTTCCACTTTGTATCAGTCCATCTTAGATGAGCTCAGGCCCAGCGAAGCCGAAGGCGTTTCTGGGTGTTGTTGGTTTTTGCCTTGCATAGGAGAGCTTTAACTTGCACTTACAGATGTAGCGACTAACTGTGGTTACTGACAGTGGGTTTCTGAAGTGTTCCTGAGCCCATGTGGTGATATCCTTTACACACTGATGTTGCTTGTTGATGCAGTACAGCCTGAGGGATCGAAGGTCACGGGCTTAGCTGTTTACGTGCAGTGATTTCTCCAGATTCTCTGAACCCTTTGATGATATTACGGACCGTAGATGGTGAAATCCCTAAATTCCTTGCAATAGCTGGTTGAGAAAGGTTGTTCTTAAACTGTTCGACAATTTGCTCACGCGTTTGTTGACAAAGTGGTGACCATCGCCCCATTCTTGTTTGTGAATGACTGAGCATTTCATGGAATCTACTTTTATACCCAATCATGGCACCCACCTGTTCCCAATTTGCTTGTTCACCTGTGGAGTGTTCCAAATAAGTGTTTGATGAGCATTCCTGGGTTGAAACTGATTTGCACATCATTGTATTCCGTTTATATTTACATCTAACACAATTTCCCAACTCATATGGAAACGGGGTTTGTAAGACAAAGAAAACAATCTGAAGTTGTCTTTATTTTTTTAGTTTTAATGCCATGATTTTAATAGTCCGGCCTGCGTGTGCACAAATTTTTCCTCCATGCGGCCCCTGAGCTAAAATGAGTTGGACACCCCCGTTATAAACAAACTCGCAATGCATGTTTGCTGCCCCCGGTGGTCAAGATTGAGCATTGCAGCTTTATTAAACCCCCTTGAACTCCCAATATTGACAAGCTCATATCTCTTAAGGCGAAAGTCATCCGAGTGTGACTGCTGACCTTTATCCAACACCACCTTCCCTCCGTGCAATCACCCGGAGGCCGCACGCACACGCACACACACACACATTGAGGCGTGTGTGTGTGCGTGTGTGTGTATTCGTGTGATGTGTTCTAATCTCCCTGGTTGGATTACAGGTTGGTGTCCTAATCCTCCAAGTGGGCCCCCCGTGCGTGTGTGTGTGTGTGTGTGTGTGTGTGTGTGTGTGTGTGTGTGTGTGTGTGTGTGTGTGTGTGTGTGTGTGTGTGTGTGTGTGTGTGTGTGTGTGTCTAATCCTTCGCCGCTTTACATGCCAGCTAATTACGTGTCACAGTGTGGACAACAAAGACTACGTGAAGCACTATAAAGCACGTCCATCAGCTCCTCCTTATTTCCACAAGCTTCCCCTGCTGAAGTTTGGAGGTGACTCGTGTCCGTGCACGCATTTGGATCGCCATCATTTTGTGTGTGTGTGTGTGTGTGTGTGTGTGTGTGTGTGTGTGTGTGTGTGTGTGTGTGTGTGTGTGTGTGTGTGTGTGTGTGTGTGTGTGTGTGTGTGTGTGCGCGCGCGCGTGCGTGTGTGTGTGTGTGTGTGTGCGTGTAAAGCAGTTTCCTTCATGTGATGGCGGTGTCCTCTGTGGAGACTTAACCCACTTTTACTGGGAAGCATCCGGAATCACTTGAAGCCTCCATGAATGGGAATAGAAAAAGTCCACGTGAAGAAAAATTTACGTAGCGTCACTTTTAGCCGTCTAAAGGTGGCGCTGCAGGTGAATTATGTATTTCACAAACAACTTTATTCCCCCGCCCTCAAAAAAAAAAAAGGTTCAAGTTGCTCAGCTTTGACCTCCTTGATTTAAAATATTCATTCATGTTGTTTCTATTTGTAGTATATTATTTTATGCCGTCTCTGATAAAATATTTAGAAAATAATTCTCAGTTGAATGCAGTGCATTTTAGGGGATTTTCATAGTACTTTTATTCTTTTACAATGTAATGTGTATTTTACAATAAGATATATACAGTATTACAGATAAAAAATAAAAAAAATTACATTTTGTGTAAGATATTTATTATATTTAATGTGAATTTACATTCCGTACATTAACATAATGCATATATACATAGTATTTATCTTTTGCAATGTGATATGTACTGTTATATGTATTTTTGAATAAATATTTTTACTAATATGATCAATATTTTGGAATATTATATATAATATGATATTTAATATGAATTGACATACATTATAGCAGCGTTTCTCAAAGTGTGGGGCGCGCCCCACTGGTGGGGAATAGAGACATGACAGGTGGGGCGCGAGGAACGGGAGGAAATTTCACTTTAATTTTTTTTATTTATTATTATATTCTTAGATTTTTTTTTTTTACTGTGCTTTCATTTTCTATACACACTGTAAATCACTTTGTGATTCTGTCTGTGAAATCCGCTATATAAATAAATGGAAATTACCGGTACTTATTTTTACTGTAGGCTTTAAATTTCTCGGTAGGAGCGAAAGTTTGACAGACATAGCAACAGTAACTAATGGGGGCGGGGCTAAGCGGAACAAACTTTCGCGCGGATGGGTAGCAGGCTAATGTGTGGACCACAATTACACAAATATATACATTTGTGACTCGCACCTCAAAGGTCGTCGAGCCAGAGCCAGCGCCTGCAGAGAAACAAAAATCTGACGAGTGCTTCACCGGGAAGCACTCGCGTCAAGGCAGCTCAGCCTCGAGCTCAATGAGGTTTTAACAGATGTTGTGAGCGCGGTAAATTTGATCAAAACACGACCACTGAAAGTGCGACTGTTCTCTGCACTGTGTGAGGAAATGGGAGCTGATCATACAGCCGTGCTGTTTCACAGTGAAGCAAGGTGGCTCTCCCGGGGAAAAGTGCTGTCACTTGCCCTGTCTTGCCAAATGCATATAGCTCCTCCTTTTTTTTTGCAAAGATTGCAAAGTGGCACTTTTATTTTATTTATTATTGAACTTGATGCAAGTTATTTGATTTATTATTGAACTTGATGCAAGTTATAACACTTTTATTTATTTATTATTGAACTTGATTCAAGTTATAACACTTTTTTTGATTTATTATTGAGCTTGATGCAAGTTATTTGATTTATTATTGAACTTGATGCAAGTTATAACACTTTTATTTGATTTATTATTGAACTTGATGCAAGTTATAACACTTTTTTTGATTTATTATTGAACGTGATGCAAGTTATAACACTTTTGTTTGATTTATTATTGAACTTGATGCAAGTTATAACACTTTTTTTTATTTATTATTGAACTTGATGCAAGTTATAAAACTTTTTTTGATTTATTATTGAACTTGATGCAAGTTATAACACTTTTTTTGATTTATTATTGAACTTGATGCAAGTTATAACACTTTTGTTTTATTTATTATTGAACTTGATGGAAGTTATTTTATTTATTATTGAACTTGATGCAAGTTATACCACAGCTGCACAGTTATTTTATTTATTATTGAACTTGATGTTATTTTATGTTATTGAGTTTGAATGTATACAACTTGATGTTCAATAAATTTGAAAATGTTAAAGCTTGGCATTAGCGCTCTTTTGGGGCGATGGGGGCAGGTGGGGCTTGAAAACTCCCCCTTGTCCAAAGTGGGGGATGACAAAAAAAGTTTGAGAACCACTGCATTATAGATACATATACATATATTCTCATTGTACTTTTATTATTTTACAATGTAATGTGTATTTTATGATAAGATATAGTACAGTATGACAGATTTAAAAAAAAAAAAGTAAATTAAATTTTGTGTAAGATATTTATATTTAATGTAAATTTACATTCTGTATGTTAACATAATGCATATACTGTATCTTTTTTGCAATGTGATATGTACTGTTATATGTAGTTTTGTATAAATGTTTACTAATATGATCAAATATTTTGGAATATTATACATTATATGATATTTAATATGAATTGACATACATATACATGTAAATGATTGGATATATATTTTCATTGTACTTTTATTCTTTTGCAATGTAATGTGTATGGTATGGTATATTTATAAAATATATTTCATAATAACACATATAATCTATACAGTATTACAGATATAAAATATGTTAAGATAAATTGTGTGCCAAGTAATCATATCATACTTATCATAAATTGATGTGTATAAATAAATATTTATGTAAGATTGTTTACAATGTACTTACTGTATTATGTTTACAATACAGCATTTCAGAGTAATATACAAATATTTTATAAATATGATTAAATATTCTAAAACAATGTAATTTTGTAGACTACATGTATCAGATTTTATAAAATTTTACATACATACAGTATGTAAATATAATCGGATTTTATACTTTTTTCTGCATAGTGTTTATAATAGCATTCAGTATTGTATAGTCGGAAAGTTAAACAAATATATAATAATTTTAAAATATAATGTATATTTTTATCAAATATTTACAAGTATATCTGGACTTAACAGTGTGTACTATTTTGGCTTTCGGGCTATTTTTCTGTTTTACGATAACCTTCAGTATTGTATAGTTAGAAAGTTAATCAAATACAAATATGATCAAAAACTTTTAAAATGTGATGTATGTACTTTTTTCAATATTTATGACCATATCTGGACATAACAGTGTGTAATATTGGCGTTCCTACTTTTTTCTGTATTCAGTGTTGTATAGTAAATACTGTTAATCAAATACTACAAAATATTATAACATATTGTTAAAAATAATGTATGTTTTTATCAAATATTTACAAGTATATCTGGACATAACAGTGCATTCATACTTTTTTCTGTATTATGTTTGTAATAGCCTTCTGTATAGTATTGTAAGAAAGTTAATCAAACACTACAAATATAACATATTTTAAAGTATAATATATATTTTTTATCAAATATTTACAAGTATATCTGGACTTGACAGTGTCTAATATATTGGCTCTCATACTATTTCTGTATTATGTTTATACTAGCCTTCAGTATTATATAGTAAAATAGTTAATCAAACACTACAAATATAATAACATATTTTGAAGTATAATATATATATGTGTATCAAATATATACGAGTATATCGGGACTTAACAGTGTGTACTATATTGGCTTTCAGGCTATTTTTCTGTTTTATAATAACCTTCAGTATTGTATAGCTAGAAAGTTAATCAAATACAAATATGATCAAAAACTTTTATAAAATGTAATGTATTTACTTTTTTCAATATTTACGACCATATCTGGACATAACAGTGTGTAATATATTGGTGTTCATACTTTTTTCTGTATTATGTTTATAATAGCCTTCAGTGTTGTATAGTAAGAAAGTTCATCAAATACTACAAATATTATAGCATATTTTAAAGTATAATTATAATTTTCTGTATTATTTGTATAAAAACCTTCAGTGTAAGAACGTTAATCGAATACTACAAATATATTAACATATTTTTTTAAATAATGTATGTTTTTATCAAATATTTATGAGTATATCTGGACTTAACAGTGTGTAATATATTATCATTCATACTTTTTTCTGTATTATATGTGTAATAGCCTTCAGTATATTATTGTAAGTTAATCAAATACTACAAATTGTCATGTCTTTTGGATCATGTTTTGTTTTGTTTAGTTATGTTTGGTTTTTGGACTCTTTTTAGTTTCTGTTTACGCTCCATTGTTTTTGTTTCCATGACTACTCATTGGTTTCACCTGTCATGCATTTGGACTCACGCACCGGACTCATTTGGACACACGCACCAGTTGTAATCAAGACACTATTATTTAAGCTTGTAGTTGCCAGGCAGTCGGTCTGGTGACATTAACTCTTTTAGCCCTGTTTAACTCTGCTACCTCTGATACTCATGCCTGTTCATAGTTATGCTTCATGCCATGCCACGTACGTTTTGTTTGTTCATGTCACAGTTAGCGAGTTTTGTTTCATGTTCATAGTTTCTGCCTTTGTGCTAGTATTTTGTATCATAGTCAAGTTTGCATTTCCGCCTTGTGCGCGCTTTTTGTTTGTTCATTTTGTTAGTGTTAAAATAAATGATGTCTTTACCTTCACGCCAGTTCCACTGGAACTTTACTTGAGTCTCGGGAAAACAAACACCCCATAGTCCACGTTATGACACAAATATTATAGCATATTTTCAAGTATAATTATAATTGTCTGTATTATTTGTATAATAGCTTTCAGTGTTGTATAGTAAGAACGTTAATCGAATACTACAAATATAATAACATATTTTAAAGTATAATATATATGTGTATCAAATATATACGAGTATATCTGGACTTAACAGTGTGTACTATATTGGCTGTCAGGCTATTTTTCTGTTTTATAATAACCTTCAGTATTGTATAGTTAGAAAGTTAATCAAATACAAATATGATCAAAAACTTTTAAAATGTAATGTATATACTTTTTTTCAAAATGTACGACCATATCTGGACATAACAGTGTGTAATATATTGGTGTTCATACTTTTTTCTGTATTATGTTTATAATAGCCTTCAGTGTTGTATAGTAAGAAAGTTAATCAAATAAAAATAATACAGAAAAAAATATACTACAAATATTATAGCATATTTTAAAGTATAATTATAATTTTCTGTTTTATTTGTATAATAGCTTTCAGTGTTGTATAGTAAGAATGTTACTCAAATACTACAAATATAATATATATTTTTAAATAATGTATGTTTTTATCAAATATTTATGAGTATATCTGGGCTTAACAGTGTGTAATATATTGGCATTCATATTTTTTTCTGTATTATGTTTGTAATAGCCTTCTGTATAGTATTGTAAGAAAGTTAATCAAATACTACAAATATTATAGCATATTTTCAAGTATAATCATCATTTTCTGTATTATTTTTATAATAGCTTTCAGTGTTGTATAGTAAGAACGTTAATCGAATACTACAAATATAATAACATATTTTTGTAAATAATATATGTAATATATTGGCATTCATCCTTTTTTCTGTATTATGTTTGTAAGTATAATGTATATTTTTATCAAATATTTACGAGTATATCTGGACGTAACAGTGTCTAATACATTGGCTCTCATACTATTTGTGTATTATGTTTATACTCGCCTTCAGTATTGTATAGTAAGACAGTTAATCAAACACTACAAATATAATGAAATATTTTAAAGTATAATGAATATTTTTATCAAATATTTACGAGTATATCTAGACATAAAAGTGTGTAATATATTGGAATTCATACTTTTTTCTGTATTATCTTTGGAATAGCTGTCTGTATAGAATTGTAAGGTTAATCAAATATTTTTAAATATAATGTATATTTTTATAAAGTATATGTGGACATAAGAGTGTATAATATATTGGCTTTTATACTATTTTTCTGTTTTATAATAATTATTAGTATTGTATAATTAGAAAGTTAGTCAAATACAAATATCACATTTTTTTTTTTCAATATTTACAAGTATAATATAATGTAATAGTGTAATATAATGCTTGAATATATCGTATATGCTGGTATAAAAGCGGTGGGATTAATGACGACAGATACTTTGTGTTTTCATATTCAAGTGTCTTCTCGCGTCAGGTTTTCTGCTGACTCGGCAGCAATAACGACTTCTCCTCTTTTATTGTAAATGACATAATTGTTAATATAAACTTCATAAAGTGGCGTCCAGTGTGTGCAGGAAAGAGGAAGCGATGTCACGTAAAAAAAAAAAAAAGTGTGCGTCTGCTTGCTCGGCACTTTCTAAGACGCTACTTGATAGAAGTCGGCCATCCTTAAGGAGCTTTACGTCGGAGCGTAATGGCGCCAATAAATCCCGAGCGGGAAGTCATGCCCGATGCCGGCTGTGAATTTATCTCCTGACAATACATCATGGCCGCGGCGGACGCGTGTTAGACAAAAGACGCGCTTCATTAATAGCGTTTAACTGCGCCGCTGAGCCACTAAACCTCGCTGCAACGCTCCAATTCATATTTCACCCTGTCAGCGCAAATCTTTTATTCTGAAAGTCCTGCAGCTTCCTTTTTGGCATGGGGGGGAGAAAGATCTATGCACATGTCCAGCGAGGGCTGTAACCGCCAAGTCCGCCACAAACGGCGCCCTGGCGTCAGCTCGTCCATCACGCCGCTCTCTTCAAAACAACCGGAGGCCATCTTTTTTTTCCCACAAAGCCAAGGCGTCCTTCACGGGAAGATCACTATCGCGATCCCGCAGCCCTTTGAGGCGGCGGCCTCCCACAATGCACCTGGGCCGACGCTCCCCGTGAAACAAGACCTTATTTTTACACTATTGATCGGACCCGGCCCCGGCTACGCGACGCTAAGGCGTTCCGGCAGATGGATCTGCTGTCAGCGAGCTCGGCCGGGCGGACGCGCGGCGGGTGCGCGGGCCTCGGCGGCGGAGGGGTGGGGGTGGGGGGGCGTACTTGGCGCTGTCATCTGCGGGATTCGTCCTGATGACTCATCCATCATGCAGAGCACATTCAGCAGGCGGGTGGCGTGCGGCGCTCCGTCTCGGTTTGGAGGGGACGCCAAAGACGTTTTGCGCGCCGTAACTGTCGGCATCGAACGTCAACACTCGTTGACGGCGCGGAATGGGGGAGGGTGGCGGTGTGGCGACGGCACCCACGGAGGTGTTGACTCCTCACCTCCGACGTCTTTGAAACTTTCACAGTCACGGCAAAAGTATTGGGACATGATCCACCCGCCAGAAAGCTCGTAAATCTTCAAAATTTCAAGAAGATTCAAGATGCTTTATTATTGTCAATTCTTTAACATGTACAAGACACATAAGAACTGAAATGTCATTTTCGGCACAGTCCCACTAAGAGCAGACATACGTTACAAGGTGAGAAGACGGGACCGCCAACGGATCAGCCACTTACGGCGCTCCTTAAAAAAGGTGGGAAAAAGGTGACATTGGGGAAGGGGGAAGAGTAAAAAAAAATATCAGTCTAAGGCTGGACCCTCAGGATGGGTCCAGACTGAGTCCGAGGGAAAAACCTCACATAGCATGGCACACATAAACATGATGCATGTAATCACAACAACTCACAACAGAGGGGGCGGGGGGATTTGGGGCTCTGGAGGCCGGCTGCCGCTATAAAGCGCTACTGAGCCATCCACAACCCCGGAGGAATTAAGCAGTGGTGAAGGTGTTGATTGATTGATTGATTGATTGATTGATTGATTGAAACTGTTATTAGTAGATTGCACAGTGAAGTACATATTCCGTACAATTGACCACTAAATGGTAACACCCGAATAAGATTTTCAACTTGTTTAAGTCGGATTCATGATAAAGATATATACTATCATCATAATACAGTCATCACACAAGATAATCCTCACAGTATATAAATTGAATTATTTACAAACCCCGTTTCCATATGAGTTGGGAAATTGTGTTGGATGTAAATATAAACGGAATACAATGATTTGCAAATCCTTTTCAACCCATATTCAATTGAATGCACTACAAAGACAAGATATTTGATGTTCAAACTCATAAACTTAATTTTTTTTTTTGCAAATAATAATTGACTTAGAATTTCATGGCTGCAACACGTGCCAAAGTAGTTGGGAAAGGGCATGTTCACCACTGTGTTACATGGCCTTTCCTTTTAACAACACTCAGTAAACGTTTGGGAACTGAGGAGACACATTTTTGAAGCTTCTCAGGTGGAATTCTTTCCCATTCTTGCTTGATGTACAGCTTAAGTTGTTCAACAGTCCGGGGGTCTCCGTTGTGATATTTTAGGCTTCAGAATGCGCCACACATTTTCAATGGGAGACAGGTCTGGACTACAGGCAGGCCAGTCTAGTACCCGCACTCTTTTACTATGAAGCCACGTTGATGTAACACGTGGCTTGGCATTGTCTTGCTGAAATAAGCAGGGGCGTCCATGGTAACGTTGCTTGGATGGCAACATATGTTGCTCCAAAACCTGTATGTACCTTTCAGCATTAATGGCGCCTTCACAGATGTGTAAGTTACCCATGTCGTGGGCACTAATACACCCCCATACCATCACAGATGCTGGCTTTTCAACTTTGCGCCTATAACCATCCGGATGGTTCTTTTCCTCTTTGGTCCAAAGGACACGACGTCCACAGTTTCCAAAAACAATTTGAAATGTGGACTCGTCAGACCACAGAACACTTTTCCACTTTGTATCAGTCCATCTTAGATGATCTCGGGCCCAGAGAAGCCGGCGGCGTTTCTGGGTGTTGTTGATAAACGGTTTTCGCCTTGCATAGGAGAGCTTTAACTTGCACTTACAGATGTAGCGACCAACTGTAGTTACTGACAGTGGGTTTCTGAAGTGTTCCTGAGCCCATGTGGTGATATCCTTTACACACTGATGTTGCTTGTTGATACAGTACAGCCAAGGCTGTGGAGTTCCAGGTGCAGCCGCCCCCGCAGTACCACCCTCATCTAAGATGGACTGATACAAAGTGAAAAGGTGTTCTGTGGTCTGACGAGTCCACATTTCAAATTGTTTTTTGAAACTGTGGACGTCGTGTCCTCCGGACTAAAGAGGAAAAGAACCATCCGGATTGTTTTAGGCGCAAAGTTGAAAAGCCAGCATCTGTGATGGTATGGGGGTGTATTAGTGCCCAAGACATGGGTAACTTACACATCTGTGAAGGCGCCATTAATGATGAAAGGTACATACAGGTTTTGGAGCAACATATGTTGCCATCCAAGCAACGTTACCATGGACGCCCCTGCTTATTTCAGCAAGACAATGCCAAGCCACGTGTTACATCAACGTGGCTTCATAGTAAAAGAGTGCGGTTACGAGACAGGCCTGACTGTAGTCCAGACCTGTCTCCCATTGAAAATGTGTGGCGCATTATGAAGCCTAAAATACCACAACGGAGACCCCCGGACTGTTGAACAACTTAAGCTGTACATCAAGCAAGAATGGGAAAGAATTTCACCTGAGAAGCTTAAAAAATGTGTCTTCTCAGTTCCCAAACGTTTACTGAGTGTTGTTAAAAGGAAAGGTCATGTAACACAGTGGTGAACATGCCCTTTCCCAACTACTTTGGCACGTGTTGCAGCCATGAAATTCTAAGTTAATTATTATTTGCAAAAAAAAAACAAAGTTTATGAGTTTGAACATCAAATATCTTGTCTTTGTAGTGCATTCAATTGAATATGGGTTGAAAAGGATTTGCAAATCATTGTATTCCGTTTATATTTACATCTAACACAATTTCCCAACTCCTATGGAAACGGGATTTGTAGTTACAGGATCATACATTGGTCATATTCAAAGTCCTCTTGTGTCCAGGGACATATTTCCTGAGTTTATAAACGTATATATATTTTATTTTAAACAAAAGAAGATGTTGTGATTCCAAAATATATCGATGTAATCATAGTAGTATCGACTAGATACTACTATGATTACATCGATATCGATACCTACTCAGTGGCCTAGTGGTTAGAGTGTCCGCCCTGAGATCGGTAGGTTGTGAGTTCAAACCCCGGCCGGGTCATACCAAAGACTATAAAAATGGGACCCATTACCTACCTGCTTGGCACTCAGCATCAAGGGTTGGAATTGGGGGTTAAATCACCAAAAATGATTCCCGGGCGCGGCACCGCTGCTGCCCACTGCTCCCCTCACCTCCCAGGGGGTGAACAAGGGGATGGGTCAAATGCAGAGGACAAATTTCACCACACCTAGTGTGTGTGTGACAGTCATTGGTACTTTAACTTTAACTTAGATACGGTCCTGTAGTTGGTATCATTACAGTGGACTTTAGGTGTAGATCTACCAATGGTGTTTGTTTACATTTTGACGGCAACTATAGTAATACCGGTATACCGTACAGCACTACCTGAGGTACTGTTCCTTCCATAGTCCACCTTGGTGATCGGATCATGTCCTGTGTTTGTTCTCGTTGCCCAGGTGGTCAATGTGGACTCAAGATCAGGAAATGCTGAGTTTAGAGAAAGTTCCAAGTCCAAGATGAAGACCTACTGGCCTGAGAGCAGCAAGGCTCTGTCCATCAGCCGCCTCCTGGCTCAGACGCTGGACAGAAAGGAGAACTTCACATCTCTGGACGTGGACTTCCACGAGGACGACGCCAAGACGTGGAAGTGGCTCTATAACGTCTCCGGCTCCTCCCCCCGTGAGGTTCGCTCGCGGGCCAAGAGGAGGCCCATCGTGAAGACGGGCAAGTTCAAGAAGATGTTTGGCTGGGGGGACTTCCACTCCAACATCAAGACGGTGAAGCTCAACCTTCTCATCACCGGGAAGATCGTGGACCACGGCAACGGGACCTTCAGCGTCTACTTCCGCCACAACTCCACCGGTCAGGGCAACGTCTCCGTGGGACTGGTTCCTCCAACCAAGGCTGTGGAGTTCCAGGTGCAGCCGCCCCCGCAGTACCACCAGCACCACCACCTCCACCACGTCCAGCAGACGGCGGTGGAGACCAAGGAGACCAAGCTGTTCAACTGCAGGGTGGAGTACGAGAAGGTAGAGAAGGGCACCAGGAACTCGCTGTGCGCCCACGACCCCTCGCAGAGCTGCCCCCAGGAACAGACCCAGAGCCACGTGTCCTGGCTCTGCTCCAAGCCCTTCAAGGTCATCTGCATCTTCATCACCTTCCACAGCACCGACTACAAGCTGGTGCAGAAGGTGTGTCCCGACTACAACTACCACAGCGACACCCCCTACATGCCCACCGGCTGAGAGGGTAGGAGGAGGAGACGTCGGTGGCCGGACCGGTCCTGGTTCTTGGACCGAGCAGAAGTCCCAGCCTGGATGTCACCTCGGAGGCGTTCAAGGCACTCGCAAAAAAGAAATCTCCCTCAAAATGAAAGTGTTTTTATGTAAATATGCAGAGTGTAACAAGCTGATTCTTCTTGGTTTTGTTGTTGTTGTTGTTGTCATTAGTGACTTCCTGTCTGCTTCCATTTCATCCAATCAGACGACGGCAATCGGCGTCGGCAGCCTGACGAGGAAAAACAAACATTTATCTAAAAAGAAAGGATGACTGAACTGTGAGTAAACTTTTCTGGTGAAGGTGGTGGGTCACCAGCACGGTGGTGCGTTCAAGGACCTTATGTTCCTGTCAGAATTGTCTCCATCTGCTCACTAAACAAATCATGTGTAATGTGTGACACGGTTCAAGATGGCTCCCATTTCTGACCCGGGGTGGGGCGTGGCTAAACCCTGACCGGCCAATCACATCCAGTGAATGAATAAAAGAAACACAAAAGATGACGTATTTCCCGCCATGTTTGTTGTAATCGTAATTTACACGCTTGGTTTGGCAGGGGAACAACTCGGAATGTCGGCTGAAGTTGCAGGAAAAGTATGATTCAAAAGTGAAACAAGATGGAAGACTCGAATGAAAACGAGGTAAGACGGCATCAGCTCATCTCCTTCGCAGCCGTTTGATCGGTCGCCACTTTCGCACAAAAGCCGGGATTCACGCGCCGTTTTTTTCCTCCGCTCATTGTTCTGCACCAACTCTGGCGGGCAAAATCACTCAAAACCAAAAATGCAGCAACCAAATAAATGTCATAAACTGCACGAGAGAAATGCTGCAAGTTGAAATGGAAGTTCAGACTTACGCTAGGCTGAAAAAAACTACACCCGCTTGCGTGGACACTTTGGCCCGCGAGACATCTTGATCCGTAGAAGAAATCTGGCCCGTCGGGTGTTTCCAAGATTACTTTGGTAACACCCGACGGGCAATGTATGCTGGCTGCCATCCTGTGGACAACATGAGTACATCAGGTCAATAACCTTGAATTGTGCGTTGAAGTGTAAATGGTACAGCAGATATTTCTATGACCCAATCTAAACAACTGTCCCTACTCATGGTGCAAAAAAATAAATAAACCAACACAAAAAGTCAACACACATGGTCACTTTGTGGATGCTATAAAAAAAAAGCAAAACGTTAAAGTGCCATAAAAAAATCTAAATTACACCCATTTAAAACAATTGCAATGCATGATGGGAAAAATTGCTAAACGCTTTCTCACCACTTATCCATGTTTGGCAAATTTCAGCTGGTTGATATTTCTGATTACAAAAGTTAAGGAGTAAGTAGTGTGGAGAATGCATGTATGTTTAAGAGTTCTTTCTTTAGTCATAGTCATGTTTGGATCAGCTAGTATTTTTCCATTTATACTCTGTATACTTGTTTCTTTTTGTCTGCAGATGTCTGTGTAGTGTCTTAGGCATTGGAATGTGGCAGAGATGCACCCCCCTCCTTATCTTATCAGTGTTGGAGAAGGGGGAGGCATTCCTTTCTGGACAGGGTTGAGGCTGTTTTCGTATTCAATAAGTTGTCTTTTCCCGTTTGAATGTTAGACCATTTCGATATGTTGATATGAAAGGACGATAGGCCTGGTCTCCTAAAGCTTCAGTAAAACTTGTTAATATTCCTATTCTGTCTTGATGGTCCTTCTTACTCAGCATATATGTCATCTAAAGAACTTGGGATTGGCCGGTGATTTAAATTCCCTGAAAGGGAGACTGGTCAGACGCAACAGTAGACAAGGTAGGAGTCAAACTTTCACATACTCCTAATATCCAATTATTATTATCATATTAATACAATACAGTATGTACACATATGTATGTATACATGTGTATATATGTATAAGTGTGTGTATGTATGTATATTTGTATGTGTATATAGTCATATACACACAAGTATATATATATATATATATATATATATATATATATATATATATATATATATATATATATATATATATATATATATATATATATATATCTCAGGGCTGTCAAAGCTAACGGGATAACGTGTTAACTATAAATTTCAATAACGGCACACATTTTCTTAAAGGGCAATTAACGCAAACATCTTTTTTGACCCTCGGGGCGTGCTGTAGCAGGGGAAACCTGGCTGCAGTTCACTTGCTACTGACGAGTCACAAGCGAGCAGAAATGGACAAAGGAAAGTTGTCTACCTTATGGAAATATCAGGTTCAAAGCCATGGCAAGTTGTTCGCCCGACAAGATAGGACTATTTTTCGCCGTGAGAAGAGGCGACATCTCTGCAGCAAACACCTGCTGCACGTGTCGTTCAGAGGTGGGTGGTGGCTTCCATGTTCAGATTATGGTTAAGGTGCAGTGAAAACAACATGTAGATTGTTACTGTGACTGCTTTAGTAAGTAAGATGACATAAAAGCTCAACAGAAATGAAAGGCGGTTGGCAGGAAGTCGAAAAGAGACTTTTTTTTATTGCAAACAGTCGATCCGACATTAAAACATGTCAAGACACTTTCTCAAAACAATCACAGATTTTTCCGGCTTCAAAATAAAAGCGCGAAGCTATACATCCGGTTTAACCACATGTAGGGTTTCGCCTTCATATTAGCCGCCACACCTAACAAAATAAAGTATAATGATGTACTGTAGCGTCCAGGAGAAAACAAACAAAAGTCTGACGCTCTTTTTAGCTTATATGGCCAATTTTATGCTAACAACAGGCCCAATTCCAACAAGTATTTCCTCCGTGCTTCACTTCTAGACACACAACACTTGTTAATTCTCCACCGACACGGTGTGTTCACAGACCGTGGGAAAAATGACCACCATAACCAGCCGGGAGACATAGTCTTCCCAACGTGTCCTGGGTCTTCCCCGTGGCCTCCTACCGGTCGGACGTGCCCTAAACACCTCCCGAGGGAGGCGTTCGGGTGGCATCCTGACCAGATGCCCGAACCACCTCATCTGGCTCCTCTCGATGTGGAGGAGCAGCGGCTTTACTTTGAGCTCCCCCCGGATGACAGGGCTTCTCACCCTATCTCTAAGGGAGAGCCCTGCCACCCGGCGGAGGAAACTCATTTCGGCCACTTGTACCCGTGATCTTGTCCTTTCGGTCATAACCCAAAGCTCATGACCATAGGTGAAGATGGGAACGTAGATCGACCGGTAAATTGAGAGCTTTGCCTTCCGGCTCAGCTCCTTCTTCACCACAACGGATCGATACAGCGTCCGCATTACTGAAGATGCCGCACCGATCCGCCTGTCGATCTCACTAGCCACTCTTCCCTCACTCGTGAACAAGACTCCGAGGTACTTGAACTCCTCCACTTGGGGCAGGGTCTCCTCCCCAACCCGAAGATGGCATTCCACCCTTTTCCGGGCGAGAACCATGGACTCGGACTTGGAGGTGCTGATTCTCATCCCAGTCGCTTCACACTCGGCTGCGAACCGATCCAGTGAGAGCTGAAGATCCTGGCCAGATGAAGCCATCAGGACCACATCATCTGCAAAAAGCAGAGACCTAATCCTGCAGCCACCAAACCAGATCCCCTCAACGCCTTGACTGCGCCTAGAAATTCTGTCCATAAAAGTTATGAACAGAATCGGTGACAAAGGGCAGCCTTGGCGGAGTCCAACCCTCACTGGAAACGTGTCCGACTTACTGCCAGCAATGTGGACCAAGCTCTGACACTGATCATACAGGGAGCGGACCGCCAAAATCAGGCAGTCCGATACCCCATACTCTCTGAGCACTCCCCACAGGACTTCCCGAGGGACACGGTCAAATGCCTTCTCCAAGTCCACAAAGCACATGTAGACTGGTTGGGCAAACTCCCATGCACCCTCAAGGACCCTGCCGAGAGTATAGAGCTGGTCCACAGTTCCACGACCAGGACGAAAACCACACTGTTCCTCCTGAATCCGAGGTTCGACTATCCGGCGTAGCCTCCTCTCCAGTACACCTGAATAGACCTTACCGGGAAGGCTGAGGAGTGTGATCCCACGATAGTTAGAACACACCCTCCGGTTCCCCTTCTTAAAGAGAGGAACCACCACCCCGGTCTGCCAATCCAGAGGTACCTCCCCCGATGTCCACGCGATGCTGCAGAGTCTTGTCAACCAAGACAGCCCCACAGCATCCAGAGCCTTAAGGAACTCCAGGCGGGTCTCATCCACCCCCGGGGCCTTGCCACCGAGGAGCTTTTTAACTACCTCAGCAACCTCAGCCCCAGAAATGGAAGAGCCCACCACAGACTCCCCAGGCACTGCTTCCTCATAGGAAGACGTGTTGGTGGGATTGAGGAGGTCTTCGAAGTATTCCCTCCACCGATCCACAACATCCGCAGTCGAGGTCAGCAGAACACCATTCTCACCATACACGGTGTTGATAGTGCACTGCTACCCCTTCCTGAGGCGGCGGATGGTGGTCCAGAATCGCTTCGAAGCCGTCCGGAAGTCGTTTTCCATGGCTTCCCCGAACTCCTCCCATGTCCGAGTTTTTGCCTCCGCAACCGCTGAAGCCGCACACCGCTTGGCCTGTCGGTACCTGTCCGCTGCCTCAGGAGTCCTATGAGCCAAAAGAACCCGATAGGACTCCTTCAGCTTGACGGCATCCCTCACCGCCGGTGTCCACCAACGGGTTCTAGGATTACCGCCACGACAGGCACCAACTACCTTGCGGCCACAGCTCCAATCAGCTGCCTCGACAATAGAGGCGTGGAACATGGTCCACTCGGACTCAATGTCCAGCACCTCTCTCGTGACATGTTCAAAGTTCTTCCGGAGGTGGGAATTGAAACTCTCTCTGACAGGAGACTCTGCCAGACGTTCCCAGCAAACCCTCACAATGCGTTTGGGCCTGCCAGGTCTGTCCGGCATCCTCCCCCACCATCGCAGCCAACTCACCACCAGGTGGTGGTCGGTTGAAAGCTCCGCCCCTCTCTTCACCCGAGTGTCCAAAACATGAGGCCGCAAATCCGATGACACAACTACAAAGTCGATCATGGAACTGCGGCCTAGGGTGTCCTGGTGCCAAGTGCACATATGGACACCCTTATGTTCGAACATGGTGTTCATTATGGACAATCTGTGACGGGCACAAAAGTCCAATAACAAAACACCACTCGGGTTCAGATCCGGGCGGCCATTCTTCCCAATCACGCCTCTCCAGGATTCACTGTCGCTGCTAACATGAGCATTGAAGTCCCCCAGTAGAACGAGGGAATCACCCGGGGGAGCACTCTCAAGTACTCCCTCGAGCGAATCCAAAAAGGGTGGGTGCTCTGAGCTGCCGTTTGGCGCGTAAGCGCATACCACAGTCAGGACCCGTCCCCCCACCCGAAGGCGGAGGGAAGCTACCCTCTCGTCCACCGGGTTGAACTCCAACGTGCAGGCTCTGAGCCGGGGGGCAACAAGAATTGCCACCCCAGCCCGTCGCCTCTCATTGCCGGCAACGCCAGAGTGGAAGAGAGTCCAGCCCCTCTCGAGAGAACTGGTTCCAGAGCCCTTGCTGCGCGTCGAAGTGAGTCCGACTATATCTAGCCGGAACTTCTCGACCTCGCGCACTAGCTCGGGCTCCTTCCCCCCCAGCGAGGTGACGTTCCACGTCCCAAGAGTTAGCTTCTGTAGCCGAGGATCGGACCGCCATGTGCCCTGCCCTCGGCTTCCGCCCAGCTCACACTGCACCCGACCTCTATGGCCCCTGCTATGGGTGGTGAGCCCATTGGAGGGGGGACCCACGTTGCCTCTTCGGGCTGTGCCCGGCCGGGCCCCATGGGGACAGGCCCGGCCACCAGGCGCTCGCCATCGTGCCCCGCCTCCGGGCCTGGCTCCAGAGGGGGGCCCCGGTGACCCGCGTCCGGGCGAGGGAAATCTGGGTCCTTTATTTTTATTCGTCATGGAGGTCTTCGAGCTGCTCTTTGTCTGATCCCTCACCTAGGACCAGTTTGTCTTGGGAGACCCTACCAGGGGGCATAAAACCCCCGGACAACATAGCTCCTAGGATCATTTGGACACGCAAACTCCTCTACCACGGTAAGGTGGTAGCTCAGAGAGGAGCAAAAAAATTTGATTAATTGTGATTAAATAATTTAATCATTTGACAGCCCTAAATAATATATATATATATTTACTTTACATGCAGTCGGCTTTCAGACCCCCTGCCAAATTATTTTAACCCAATGTGGCCCACAAGTCAAAAAGTTTGTCTCGCTACGGGGCCTTGTTTTTTATTTTATTTTGTGCGATCCATTTTAATCCAGTTTGTTGCTATATTCACATTGTTAACAAAGCCTTTGTCCTACAAGTATGTCTACCCAGCCCCCACAATGCATTGCAAAATCAAGTGGCCTTTTGAGCCCTACTTAAGATTTTTCTCAACTGATGACGTCTGCAAACAGGTCGAGTCTTTAGACCGGCTCATTTAAGTAAATTGACTCTTATCGATAAATTTTTTTCAGGGCCGATACTGATAATTAGTAACCCATCCATCCCATCCATTTTCTACCGCTTGTCCCTTTTGGGGTCTGGCCGATAACTGATATTTGGAGCCAATATTTATTTGCAGTAAAAGTTATTTAAACATGAATAGTATACGTCAATAAACATCTAGACAAGGTTTGAAGTTGTTTTTTAACATTATCTTTTAGAAAGCGGGGGACCAGTAGCGACATAATGTTTTGTGCAGCGTTAATGTTGTGATTAATTTACAGCAAAAAAATACACCTTTATTACGTGTGTCCAAGAAGAGAACCAATATTTGCATTTCAAAATATAGAAAATCTGGGAAAATTGATAAAACTATGACAATACCTCACCATCTTCTCCATTTTATAGCAGTTTATGGATGTACTACATTGTAAGGTTTCCTCGTGAGGAACTCTGAACGTTGTGTAAATTGTAAATAAAAACAGAATACAATGATTTGCAAATCCTTTTCAATTTATATTCAATTGAATAAACTGCAAAGACAAGATATTTAATGTTCGAACTGAGAACTTTTTTTGTTGTTGTTGCAAATAATCATTAACTTAGAATTTAATGGCAGCAACACATTGCAAAAAAGTTGGCACGGGGGCATTTTTACCACTGTGTTACATGGCCTTTCCTTTTAGAATAGAATAGAATGGATTTTATTGTCATTATATTTGCATATAACGAGATTAAGGACTCCAACTTAAGGTGCGGTAGTGGGAACAAATATGGGATAAAAATCAATTACACAAGAGGTAATTAAGATAAAACTAAGAATTGTAATAAACAGACTACTATCCAATCCAAATAATAAGCAATCCTGTACAATGTACAAAACACTATAAAAAATACAAAATACTGTACAATATACAGAACAAGACAAGAGTAACAGAGTAATAAATAACAATCAGTGTCGGATGTATTGCACTCGACTGGTAATATTTCACAGTAGGGTATTAGGGTAGGATATTGTATAGGGGTGAATTATTTATTATAAGATGGTGACAGCTCTGGGGAAGAAGCTGTCTCTGAGCCTATTTTAACAACACTCAGTAAACGTTTGGGAACTGAGGATACCAATTTTTTAAGATTTTCAGGTGGAATTCTTTCCCGTTCTTGCTTGATGTACAGCTTAAAGGGGAACATTATCACAATTTCAGAATGGTTAAAACCATTAAAAATCAGTTCCCAGTGGCTTATTATATTTTTCGAAGTTTTTTTCCAAATTTTACCCATCACGCAATATCCCTAAAAAAAGCTTCAAAGTGCCTGATTTTAACCATCGTTATAAACACCCGTCCATTTTCCTGTGACGTCACATAGTGAAGCCAACACAAACAAACATGGCGGAAAGAACAGCAAGCTATAGCGACATTAGCTCGGATTCAGACTCTGATTTCAGCGGCTTAAGCGATTCAACAGATTACGAATGTATTGAAACGGATGGTTGTAGTGTGGAGGCAGGTAGTGAAAACGAAATTGAAGAAGAAACTGAAGCTATTGAGCCATATCGGTTTGAACCGTATGCAAGCGAAACCGACGAAAACGACACGACAGCCAGCGACACGGGAGAAAGCGAGGACGAATTTGGCGATCGCCTTATAACCAACGATTGGTATGTGTTTGTTTGGCATTAAAGGAAACAAACAACTATGAACTAGGTTTACAGCATATGAAATACATTTGGCAACAACATGCACTTTGAGAGTGCAGACAGCCCAATTTTCATCAATTAATATATTCTGTAGACATACCCTCATCCGCGCTCTTTTCCTGAAAGCTGATCTGTCCAGTTTTGGAGTTGATGTCAGCAGGCCAGGGAAGCTAGGGTGGATAGGGGGTTTAGCTCGCTCGTCTGCAGGAACAAACTGCCGCCATTGCTTGCCGTGCTACCGAGGTCCTTTGTCCCTGAATTGCTCACACACTCCGGCAGATTCAATGGGGGTCTGGCGGCAGATTTCTTTGACTTTATCATTGGAAATGCATCTGCTTTGAGTGTCGTAGGATATCCACACATTCTTGCCATCTCTGTCGTAGCATAGCTTTTGTCGGTAAAGTGTGCGGAACAAACGTGCAATTTCTTGCCACTTTCGCATCTTTGGGCCACTGGTGCAACTTGAATCCGTCCCTGTTCGTGTTGTTACACCCTCCGACAACACACCGACGAAAGTGAGAAAATGGCGGATTGCTTCCCGATGTGACGTCACGTTGCGAATAATAGAAAGGCGTTTAATTCGCCAAAATTCACCCATTTAGAGTTCGGAAATCGGTTGAAAAAATATATGGTCTTTTTTCTGCAACATCAAGGTATATATTGACGCTTACATAGGTCTGGTGATAATGTTCCCCTTTAAGTTGTTCAACAGGCCGGGGGTCTCCATTGTGGTATTTTAGGCTTTATATTGCGCCACACATTTTCAATGGGAGACAGGTCTGGACTACAGGCAGGCCAGTCTAGTACCCGCATACTTTTACTATGAAGCCACGCTGTTGTATCACGTGGCTTGGCATTTTCTTGCTGAAATAAGCAGGGGCGTCCATGATAACGTTGCTTGGATGGCAACATATGTTGCTCCAAAACCTGTATGTACCTTTCAGCATTAATGGTGCCTTCACAGATGTGTAAGTTACCCATGTCTTGGGCACTAATACACCCCCATACCATCAGTTTCCCAGTTCAAACATTAAATATCTTGTCTTTGCAGTCTATTCAATTGAATATAAGTTGAAAAGGATTTGCAAATCATTGTATTCTGTTTTTATTTACGATTTACACAACATGCCAACTTCACTGGTATTGGGTTTTGTAAATAAAAACAATTCTGGCCTCTTCCATGGAGCTTAAAGGTGAGACATTTTTCAGTCTGGCTGACATCATTTCTTCCTGCATGAATTTTTGGCTTTTCTGTTGTCGTCATGTTCATCTGTGTCGCGTTTGAATCACGGAACATGACACGTGCGTCGCTCCTTTTAAAGAGCCCACGCTTCTTTGCTGTGGACGAAGGCTCGATTGTTGCAGGAGCAAAACAACAAAACGGAACCAGTGAGACACCGGAAAAGAAGGACAAAAACTGGATTCCTCTGCAAAAGACGGAAGTTTTGAAAGCTCAGCAGAAGCAATATAGAGTTGCAGGAGGAAGAGGAAAAAAAAAAAGGCAGATAATGATGAAAATAAACTGATAAGCATCAAAATGCCAAACATGACGCCGATAATCTTTTGATCGCTAATTGATTCGCAGATGCGAGTCGATCGTTTGTGAGCGGCTCTTACTCGCACATCTCAATTCAATTAGATATTTATTTGATATCATTATAGCTGATATCAAAAGAAATACAATACATCTTTATTGTCCACCAAGGTGGAAGCTTGTTTTTATCTCAGCGCTACGGAAGACAGCACTAAAATACAAACACTGAACGCCAGACAAATTCCTCGGACCCAATTATTTTTCAATATCATTAGTACTTGTGAAAAATATAAGGACATTTAAAAATATTTATGTTAAACTACTTTTGGTAAAATAAGCTGGTCGGTAGTGTTTTTGTTATATTTCATGATTAAAAAAATGCTCCTGGGTAGGTAGAATTTTTTTTTTTCATTTTAAATAATTAATTAGAAATATACAGTACAGGCCACAAGTTTGGACACACCTTCTCATTTCAATGCGTTTTCTTTATTTTCATGACTATTTACATTGTAGATTGTCACTGATGGCATCAAAACCAGTGTTGGGACTAACGCGTTACAAAGTAACGCGTTACTGTAACGCCGTTAGTTTCGGCGGTAACTAGTAATCTAACGCGTTATTTGTTATATTCAGTAACTCAGTTACCGTTACTACATGATGCGTTACTGCGTTATTTTACGTTACTTTTTATGTAGTATAAAGTGTGTTTTATCGGAGGGCTGCTGTGTCATCGTTCTGATTCTTCTTGTGTCACAAGCCGGAGAAGAGAGAGACATGCGCTCTGTGTGTGAGTGTGGGGAGGGAGGAGGGGGGGGGGGGGCGCGTGTCTGATCATGGCGGAGCCAGAAGTCGAGTTTTCTAACATGGAGATATTTTCACTACTTTTCTTTTGTCGAGCACAAAGAAAATAACATTTTAGTTAAATGTAAATTGTGCTTTGGATCAAAGATCCCATCTACTGCCCAAAACAGCAATTCAAATCTGCTGAAACAAGCTATAAGCAACATGCTTCGACGAAGCTAGTAAAGAGAGATAGAGACTCCAATGACACTTCACCTCCACCACCACCATTTAAGGATTAACTCTGCCTCTGCTCATCATTCAGCGTTGAAGGTACACACACTCTGTCAATCAATGTTCCCTCTAATTGTTCATGTGTGTGAGCAAACGCAAAAAGTCCCTGAGCATTGAGTGGAGCCCATGTGAGCAACATCACACGTGCACACTGTGGCTACACCAGCAGCACACCTGTCCCAAACATGACTAAATAATAAGTTCCATCTCCATCCATCCATCCATTTTCTACCGCTTGTCCCTTTCGGGGTCGCTGGAGCCTATCTCAGCTGCATTTGGGCGGAAGGCTGTGTACACCCTGGACAAGTCCCCACCCATCGCAGGGCCAACACAGATAGACAGATAACATTCTAATATTATTATAATCAAATGACAGCAGTCATTTCCATTTCTAATATAAGTGTTTAGGCCCACTTACAATGACAATAACAACAAATATTGTTTTTCATGAACTGTGTACTTGTATTGTTTGTCTGGGTGGAGGTCCTGCTTTGGAAATAGTTTGTACCCCTTTCAGACATTGCATTTAGTTTCCATTAAAACATTCACATGTTGCACAATGAGATGTAAGCAGGGGATCATGTGTACATTCCTGCAACTTCCTGTTTGTAAAAAATATATTTTTATTAGTATGTATTTAATATATTAACAGCATTTAATGATTAATATTTATAAATTAAGATTCCTAATAAATGACACTAGAATAGGCACACATTTGATTGGTAAATCATAGAGTAACGACCTGGAATTTCACTTTATGTGTGGTGTTGGAGTTGTCCGACTTTTTGTGTGGCTGTAAAGGCATCACTGGCTAAGTGCCATATGTGCATGTGTTGGCGCAAGTCAGAAAGAGCGAGCGGCTGCTGTTGATATAACAGTGATGTGTTTATGGCCGACAATAAAGAGTTTTGCTCAGTAAAGTGATGGATGGAATTCATGTCCTCAAAGCGCCTCGACAGACTTATTATTATATTTGAACAATGATGACGAAAATGGTTTTCTCTGTCGTGTCCGTGTCATGTCGAAAATTGTTATACGCTTATTTTTTTATTTGATTTTGTGCGTGGCATAGACTTGTCGTGCGCAGAGGACGCTTGAGCAGTGCACAATTGCACAGGTGCGCTCCTTAGAGGGAACGTTGCTGTCAATTCTCTTATATACTCTTTCATTTTAGACTTCTAGAGTGTTTGATTATCACATCACTCTAAATGTATAGACTATAAAGTTCACAAACATAAAGAGGGATTCTAGTGGGCCAGGCCAATCTTTCCTTATCTCTAAACTAAAACTGGGGAAATGTGTCGAGTGTTCTGGGCTTCAGACATGATTTTGTGTCAGAATTTCTTGAGGAAAAAATGCCTGGTTAGGCTTTGTGTATGTAGTGTGTGCCTTTCTTGCTTTACAGCTATGCTGTTATTATGCTGTTTGTTACTTATGTATGTTATGTTGCAGCTATTTAAAATAGTGTTGTCAATTTGTTCTGGCCAGAAACAAATTGGACTTTGTAACATATCTTTGTCTTTGTGTGTTGTATGTTGAGCACATTGCTTAGCAGAGTTCAGTGATACAAATGTGTGTCAAGTTGATCAACAGATTGTATTATTCTCCAGTGCAATAACAGTACTGAAATAAAGGCTAAAAGGGCATTAATTGGAGCTTTAAAAAAAAAGAAGAAAAAAAGAAGTAACTAAATAGTTACTTTTCACAGTGACGCATTACTTTTTGGTGTAAGTAACTGAGTTAGTAACTGAGTTACTTTTGAAATGAAGTAACTAGTAACTATAACTAGTTACTGTTTTTCAGTAACTAACCCAACACCGATCAAAACTATGACACCTGTGAAGTGAACACCATTTCAGGTGACTACCTCTTGAAGCTAATAGAGAGAATGCCAAGAGTGTGCAAAGCAGTAATCAGAGCAAATGGTGGCTATTTTGAAGAAACTAGAATACAAAACATGTTTTCAGTTATTTCACCTTTTTTTGTTAAGTACATAACTCCACATGTGTTCATTTGTAGTTTTGATGCCTTCAGTGACAATCTACAATGTAAATAGTCATGAAAATAAAGAAAACGCATTGAATGAGGAGAAGGTGTGTTCAAACTTTTGGCCTGTACGGTATGTATATATTAATTATTTAATTAATGTTTTTTATTATTAATATAATTAGAATTAAATAAGTATTAGTAATATATATATATATATATAAATATATATATTTATATATTATAATCATAATACAATAATTAATAGTAATATACATTTTAATTTAATAAAATACAATTTAATAATTAAAAATATAATTGATTTTAAGAGTTAAGTGAAGTAAAAAAAAATGTATAAAAATAATTTAAAAAAGATCATGAAGTGTTTTTCTTTTCCTCGATTTAGTTTAAAAAAATAAAACATTTTAAGTTTGTGAGTTGGTCTTGTTATATTTCATGATTAAAAAAATGCTCCTAAGTAAGTAGATTTTTTTGTTTTTCATTTTAATATTATTATTTAGAAGTATATATATATATATATATATATATATATATATATATATATATATATATATATATATATATATATATATATATATATATATATATATATATATATTATTTAATGCTTTTTAAATCATAATTATTATGCAGCTGATATAGGCTCCAGCACCCCCAGTGACTCCTAAAGGGACAAGCGGTAGAAATTAAATAATGATTGGTAACATATATATTATGATTAAGAATAACATATATTTTAATAAAGTAAAATATAATTAATTGATTAAAAACATACTTGATTTCAGACGTTTACTGAAGTAAAAAAAAAATTATTATAGCTTTTTTCTCAATTACGTTAAAACATTTTACAATATTTTAAATTTTCTGAGATACAGAACTCGGAGAGTTCGTTGGCTGTAAACTATAACCATCCAAATAATTAAGACATTTAGAAACTCATTTTTGTAACATTTCACTCTGTGTAGTAATGACCCAAATAGGTGAAAAGCACTATATATTTTTTATTTATTTATGTATTTATTTTTTGGGGTGTGGGATGGGGCATGGAATTTGCAGCATTTATTCCTGAAGCTTTGATGTGACTCTAGCATTTTTAATGTACAGCATTTTCCTGGTGCATTTGTTTGATGGTCTTTGTTTCATATTTCCCCTACGAAGGTGGTCGCTGAGGCCTTTCAATCTCCCTCCCTGTTGTGTTGAAAGTAATTGTCAGACACAAATGTTGTACGCCACACCAGACTCGCGTGTATCTCATCGTCTAAAAACGCACACACGGGGGGGAAAGAAAGAAAAAAAAAGTCTGCCTTCGACTTTTACGGAGGCTAAAAGAGAACGATGGTGACAAATGATGACCTGCGTAAATCTGCGTTCTTCCCCACATAAAACATCAGATTGTAAAATCCTTTGCGAGAAGAGACACAGTTTGGAGCACAAGATAACAAGAACGCGTGGGATCGTGGAATAAAAAGTGGCAAAGAGCCAGCAGGGGGCGCTGATCCCGCTGCATGTCGTCAAGAAAAGGGCTATTAAAGCTTCATTATGCTAATGATTGACTCCACGTGAAGCTTTTCAAGGCAATGGCAGTGTGTGTGTGTGTCATCAGAAGATGACACACACACACAATATTGTATTTGTTACCTTCTTGAGACCTGAGAAAAATGCTTACCTCTTTAGGATCACCCTTTTCTAGATACAAACCCCGTTTCCATATGAGTTGGGAAATTGTGTTAGATGTAAATATAAACGGAATATTTTCAACCCTTATTCAATTGAATGCACTACAAAGACAAGATATTTGATGTTCAACATCATAAACTTTATTTTTTTTTTGCAAATAATCATTAACTTAGAATTTCATGGCTGCAACATGTGCCAAAGTAGTTGGGAAAGGGCATGTTCACCACTGTGTTACATGACCTTTCCTTTTAACAACACTCAATAAACGATTGGGAACTGAGGAAACTAATTGTTGAAGCTTTGAAAGAGGAATTCTTTCCCATTCTTGTTTTATGTAGAGCTTCAGTTGTTCAACAGTCCGGTTGTATTTTACGCTTCATAATGCGCCACACATTTTTGATGGGGGACAGGTCTGGACTGCAGGCGGGCCAGGAAAGTACCCACACTCTTTTTTTTATGAAGCCACGCTGTTGTAACACCTGCTGAATGTGGCTTGGCGTTGTCTTGCTGAAATAAGCAGGGGCGTCCATGAAAAAGACGGCGCTTAGATGGCAGCATATGTTGTTCCAAAACCTGTATGTACCTTTCAGCATTAATGGTGCCTTCACAGATGTGTAAGTTACCCATGCCTTGGGCACTAATGCACCCCCATACCATCACAGATGCTGGCTTTTCAACTTTGCGTTGATAACAGTCTGGATGGTTCGCTTCCCCTTTGGTCCGGATGACACGATGTCAAATATTTCCAAAAACAATTTGAAATGTGGACCACAGAACACTTTTCCACTTTTCATGAGTCCATCTTAGATGATCTCGGGCCCAGAGAAGCCGGCGGCGTTTCTGGATGTTGTTGATAAATGGCTTTCGCTTTGCATAGTAGAGCTTTAACTTGCACTTACAGATGTAGCGACAAACTGTATTTAGTGACAGTGGTTTTCTGAAGTGTTCCTGAGCCCATGTGGTGATATCCTTTAGAGATTGATGTCGGTTTTTGATACAGTACCGTCTGAGGGATCGAAGGTCACGGTCATTCAATGTTGGTTTCCGGCCATGCCGCTTACGTGGAGTGATTTCTCCAGATTCTCTGAACCTTTTGATGATATTATGGACCGTAGATGTTGAAATCCCTAAATTTCTTGCAATTGCACTTTGAGAAACGTTGTTCTTAAACTGTTTGCTCACACAGTTGTGGATAAAGGGGTGTACCTCGCCCCATCCTTTCTTGTGAAAGACTGAGCATTTTTTGGGAAGCTGTTTTTATACCCAATCATGGCACCCACCTGTTCCCAATTAGCCTGCACACCTGTGGGATGTTCCAAATAAGTGTTTGATGAGCATTCCTCAACTTTATCAGTATTTATTGCCACCTTTCCCAACTTCTTTGTCACGTGTTGTTGGCATCAAATTCTAAAGTTAATGATTATTTGCAAAAAAACATTTTTGTATCAGTTTGAACATCAAATATGTTGTCTTTGTAGCATATTCAACTGAATATGGGTTGAAAATGATTTGCAAATCATTGTATTCCGTTTATACGTACATCTAACACAATTTCCCAACTCATATGGAAACGGGTTTTGTATAAAAAAGGTAAGCTTTTAGTTATTTTTTAATTTTTTGTTTGTAACTGGTTTGTAATCTTTATTATTTACTTCAAGTTATTACAGTATGTCTCTATATACATATATATATATATTTTTTTCATTAATTTTGGCCATTTCAATTTCCTACACATACTTGTTATTTCATATGTTGGCCAGAAGGGGGAGCACTTCAAATATTTACACACACTTGTTATTTCATATGTTGACCAGAGGGGGAGCACTTTTAAAACCGACACACAGTAATTTGAAAAATCCCTCCTTTTTGGGACCACCCTAATTTTGATAGAGTTCACCACCAGGGGTGCAAATGAGATCTCAATTTTTTTGTAATGTGCTTAAGGCCGATGACAAACGAGTCACGGCCCCTGTGCCACACTTTGGGCACTTTAGGCAACCCAGCTGTATATGCTAACTGTTAATGGCCACTATAGTCTTAATACCGTAGTGTATTTGTTCATCCTATAGTCACATATGGGACGTGAAATCAGCTGTTCACCTGGCGTTTTTTTTCGGGGATGAATAGGGAAGTCATTTAGCTGCCGTCTTGCTTTATCATATATCGCTGCCTTTGCACCAGTCGATGTTTACTTTTGTATGCGCATTTAATCAACCAAAAATCCTGACTTTGGAGCAATGTTCACGGACTCTAGTATTTGGCTCTCTATTAGATGCAATGGTTTTCCGTATTGGGACCATGATTTCAGTCCTAACTTGTTCACCGGTTCTCATATGGAAGATACTTTTCCTTGTTGATGTCTCAAGAAGGGTAGAAATACAAGAACACACACACACACACACATTTCCACTAACGTGAAGGACGAAGCAACACAAAGAAGAATTTACGGCTGAAGGAACAAAGCTTGAAGCTCCCGACTCGTAAATCGAGAGCATTTTTCCCTCAGCGAGGATGACGAATGTCTCCTCCCTGTTTTTATCTTCACTCCTTCTCGGCGGTGCCTCGTTAAGGCGAGGATGGAACGCCTGGTTCCGAGTCCTCTGACCTGTCCTCCACGCCCCGCGGCCTCCACGTTGTCCAAGTCCACCAGCACGTCCGCGGAGACTTCATGCAAAAACATGCAAACATCTGCCGAGTGAAATTACTGGCAGGACTCCACAGACACACAAAAACATTTGTATTTGCGCCAGACGATTTGCAAATAATAAAAAAAATATATATATATATTTTTTTCAATTTAAAAAACGACTCGCAAGTAAAAGAAAAAATATATATATATTTTTTTCAATTTAAAAAACGACTCGCAAGTAAAAGAAAAAATATATTTTTCAATTTAAAAAATTAAACGATTTCCAAGTAAAAGAAAAATATTTTTCTTTTAAAAAAAAGCGATTCGCAAGTAAAAAAACCAACAATATTTTCAATTTAAAAAAACGATTAGCAAGTTAAAAAAAAGAAATATTTTCTTCAATTTTAAAAACGATTTGCAAGTTAATAAAAAATATTTTTTCAATTAAAAAACGAGTAAAACACGCAAGTAAAACACTTTTTTTCTATTTTAAAAACGATTTTTCGAGTAAAAAAAACTATATTTTCCCATTTAAAAAAACAATTTGCAAGTAAAAAAACAAAAACAAATATTCTTATATTTAAAAAACTATTCGCAAGTCAAAAAACAAACAATATTCTTGAATTTAAAAAACGATTCTCATGTAAAAAAAACACGATATTCTTCAATTTAAAAAACAATCGCAAGTTAAAAAAACAATTTTCTTCAATAAGTAAAAAAAAATGTTTTCTTCAATTAAAAAATCATTTGCAAGTATGAAAACGATTTAAGAGTAAAAAAAACAATATTTTTCTATTTAAAAAACGATTTTCAAGTAAAAAAAACCCAAAACAAATATTCTTCAATTTAAAAAACTATTCACAAGTTAAAAAACAAACAATTCTGTTCAATTTAAAAAACGATTTGCAAGTAAAAAAAAACATTTTCTTCAATTAAAAAATGATTTGCAAGTAAGAAAAAGGTTTTCTTTAATTTAAAAAATGATATTATGATTAAAAAAAAAAAAAAAAAATTCTTCCATTTAAAAAAACAATTAGCAAGTAAAAAAATAACAATTTTCTTTTATAAAAAAAAAAAAACATTCGCAAGAAAAAAAATAAAATAAAAAAATAATAATAATAAAAAATAAATAAAAATAAAATATATATATATATATATATATATATATATATATATATATATATATATATATATATATATATATATATATATATATATATATATTTGGAAGTAAAAACAGTTTTCTTTAATGAAAAAATTATTCGTAAGTTAAAAAAAGAATTTCAATTAAAATTTGCAATTTAAATAAAACTATTTTCTTCAACAAAATGTTTTGCAAGTAAAAAAAAAAAAAAGATTCACATGTAAAAAAAGACATTTCTGCACGTAAAGAAACAATTTGCAAGTAAAACAAAAAACATTTTTGGATTGGTTTTCTGTTCTTGCTAACGTTTGGTTGCAACTCAGCAGACAGATAAAACATTTTTCAATATTCTCCAGTTTCATAGTTCATACTTGGGAGCACTGTAATACTAAACAAACAAAAATAAACATGTCATTTTTTACCGACAGAAAATACAAAGACATTTCTCTGCGACTTTTAAACATCAGCAAATGTGCTATGTAGCTCAATGCTAATTAACATTGACAATCCCATACATGCGCTAATCAGTAGCATTTAAATGACAAATTGACAACTAAGATGTACGTCTCACTTCAAAAGTTGACGTATACTTCGTGGAGATGGTACCAAATACCAGGTACCAATTCACGTCAAGATAAACGGTACAGTATTCTGTTACGTTTGTCGCACGTGACGCCACGTCCGGATTCAGACTTGACACCGGCTCAAGCACCTAACGGGCGTACTCGCAGCAAACTGCCTCTAAGTGATGTAATCATTTCACATGACGACAAAGCAAACATGCCTGATAAAAAAAAAAAAACGCTCAAATTTGTGTTTTTTTTTTTTTACAGTGCATTACTGTAAATGAAAAGACAATACTACTGTTATTTTTACAGTAAAATTCCAGTGATTGAGCAGCCGTTTTTAACCGTAAAATCTACAGTCATTTTTACAGTGCAATACTTTAAATGGAAAATGTTACCAATGTTATTTTTACAGTAAAATTCTGGTGATTGAGCAGCCAGTTTGTTTGTTTTTTTACCGTAAAACCTAAGGTTTTTTTGTTTTTACATTATATATTATTATTTTTACGGTAAAATTCTAGTTATTGAGCAGCCAGGTTTTTATCGTAAAATCTATGTTTATTGTTTTTACAGTGTATTATTTTTAATGGAAAATTAGTACCACAAATCATTTTACTGTAAACAATTTTTTTCAAATCTCTGTATTTTTTGGGGGGGGGGGGGGGGGGGTCGTGGACGTGCTGCAATCAAAATGCAGAAATATATGGTTGTTGTTTTATTTTTTTATTTTATTTTACAGTAAAATTCTGGCGACCGAGCTGCCAGAATTTTTTGTACGTAAAAATTTGTGTTCATTCATTTTACGGTTCATTACTGTAAAATTAAAAAAACAAAACACGGTAGCACTATTATTTGTACAGTAAAATTATGCTGACTGAACTGCCATTTTTTAACCGTAAAATTAATGGTTGTTCTTACAGTGTAAAAGAAAAATAAGTATCTCAATATTTTTATGGTAAAATTCTGGCAACAGAGCTGCCAGTTTTTTTTAACCATAAACAGTCATTTACAGTGCATTACTGTGAATGAAAAAAAACAATGGCATCGTTATTTTTACTGTAAAATTCTGGCGAATGGGTTGCAGTGTTTTATCGGGAAATCTGTTTATTTTTACAGTGCATTACTGTAAATAAGAAACATTTTGGCCACTTAGCTGGCAATTGTTTTTTTTTAACCATAAAATCTACAATTATTGTTTTTATGGTGCATTACTGTAAATGGGAAAAATGATACCACTGTTATTTTTACGGTAGAATTCTGGCGACTGAGTTGCCAGTTTGTTTTTTTTTACTGTAAAATCTATATTCGTTGTTTTTACAGTGCATTACTGTAAATAGGATGGTACCACTGTTATTTTTACAGTAAAATACTGGCAACTGAACGGCCAGGTTTTTTTCCCCCCAATAAAATCTACAGTATTTTGTTTTACATTCCAATACTGTAAATGGAGGAGAAAACAGTACTATGTTATTTTCATGCGGAGTGAGTTGTAGTTTTTTTTATGTAAAATCTACTGACATTTTTACAGTGTATTACTGTAAAACTACTGCAATTGATTTTACAGTGCATTACTGTAAAAGGGTTTAAAAAATAATACTTCTTATTTTTATGTTAGAATTGTGGCGACTGAGTTGCAGTTTTTTTTTTTACTGTAAAATCGATGTTTATTGTTTTTACAGTGCATTACTGTAAATGGGGGGGGGGGACAGTACCATGTTATTTTCATGGGGAGTGAGTTGTAGTTTTTTAATGTAAAATCTACTGACATATTTACAGTGTATTACTGTAAAACTACTGTACTTTATTTGACAATGCATTACTGTAAAAGGGTGTAACAAATAATACCTCTTATTTTTATGTTAGAATTGTGGCGACTGAGTTGCAGTTTTTTTTTTTTTACTGTAAAATCGATGTTTATTGTTTTTACAGCGCATTACTGTAAATGGGGGAGAAAACAGTACCATGTTATTTTCATGGGGAGTGAGTTGTAGTTTTTTAATGTAAAATCTACTGACATTTTTACAGTGTTTTACTGTAAAACTACAGTCATTGTTTTTACAGTGCATTACTGAAAAAGGGTGTAAAAAAACTGTCAGGTTCGAACACTGATGACATTTATTAAACAAGACAAGAAGCAAAGAATTAAACAGAGACAGAATTAAATTTGGCTCAATTTGAGGAGAGACGCTTGGACATCTGTACCTTGTACAGTGTCATTATGCTCTGCCCAAAAGATTGTACGCCTCCCCCTTTATTTGGACTTTCTCTGACCACATGACAACAGCTGCTTCTAAGGGACGAGGTCGTAAACAGCCATCGCCTTTGATTACAACGGTTCAAAAGAAAAGGTTGTAAACAGTTCACAGAAAAGGTCAAAAAAGAGTTCTAAATAGAGGTTTGTAAAACAGTTGAAAAAGGAGGTTCAAAAAGAGGTCGTCTGGAAATTGGGCAGATCCTGCCTTCTCTCCGCTTTGTAGTCCTTGGGTTGAAACAATATCTTTCTGTTGATTACAATACATGAAAGAAAACAGAACACCTCCGTGTTGCTTCCCCCCCTACACAGTGCAGTTTTATATGGATTCTTCTTGGTAGGTTCAAAGACATGTTTTTGCTTCTCGCTGGGAACTCAATGTAACACAAAGTTTTTGTGATAACATAGAAACAATTATTCTAAAAAAAACTATACCACTTATTTTTATGTCAGAATTCTGGCGACTGAGTCGCAGTATTTTTTTTTTTTACTGTAAAATCGATGTTTATTGTTTGTACAGTGCATTGCTGTAAATGAAAAGACGGCGCCCCTGGTATTTTTACAGTAAAATTCTGGCGACTGAGCTGTCAGTTCTTTTTTTGCTCTAAAAAGTTGTACCATGTTGGCATCTGTTGAAGACTAATATTCAGTGTTCCACATTTCCTACTGGTAAGCCACGAAAAAAGCTCAAACAATCTCTTTCCTGGGCCGCCCAGGACCATGAATAAATAAGGCGGCAGGACAAAGCGCCTCGCTGAGAGCGACGACACCTTCGGGAGACAATTATCGCCTCACTGCACCACCTAGAAAGTTTTTTGGGGGGTTTATTTCAAAGAATCATTCATCCGCAGCAGCACAGCACTTGAACAACTAATTGACAGAAGAAAACAAAATGAAAGGGATCAAATGTTTAATTTGAATGCGACAAATCGCCCAGAGTCAGCATCTCTAACGACATTGGATGTTAATGGGTTGAAAAACATGTCGAGTTTTTCTGCAAAATTCAATTAGCTTTCACGTTAATAACAGCTGTCAATCATAATTGCCACAACGCTAAAATGAAATTAATTAGCAGCAAGGGGAACAATTCATCCATCTGCTTTGCGTGTCGCTCCTCCTTCTTAGTGGCATCTGACAGCCAATCGATGGATCGTCGTCATCAATAATGGCGATCATAAAAGCTGCGTGAAGGCCCTGTCTGAAGTTAAGAAAAGAAGTCGGGCATTGGCCATGGACACCAAGTGGAAGTCAGATGAAGTCAAAGTACAAACCCCGTTTCCATATGAGTTGGGAAATTGTGTTAGATGTAAATATAAACGGAATACAATGATTTGCAAATCATTTTCAACCCATATTAAGTTGAATAGGCTACAAAGACAACATATTTGATGATCAAACTAATAAACTTTTTTTTTTTTTTTTTGCAAATAATCATTAACTTTAGAATTTGATGCCAGCAACACGTGACAAAGAAGTTGGGAAAGGTGGCAATAAATACTGATAAAGTTGAGGAATGCTCATCAAACACTTATTTGGAACATCCCACAGGTGAACAAGCAAATTGGGAACAGGTGGGTGCCATGATTGTGTATAAAAGTAGATTCCATGAAATGCTCAGTCATTCACAAACAGGGATGGGGCGAGGGTCACCACTTTGTCAACAAATGCGTGAGTAAATTGTTGAACAGTTTAAGAAAAAACTTTCTCAAGCAGCTATTGCAAGGAATTTAGGGATTTCACCATCTACGGTCCGTAATATCATCAAAGGGTTCAGACAATCTGGAGAAATCACCGCACGTAAGCAGCTAAGCCCGTGACCTTCGATCCCTCAGGCTGTACTGCATCAACAAGCGACATCAGTGTGTAAAGGATATCACCACATGGGCTCAGTAACACTTCAAAAACCCACTGTCAGTAACTACAGTTGGTCGCTACATCTGTAAGTGCAAGTTAAAACTCTCCTATGCAAGGCGAAAACCGTTTATCAACAACACCCAGAAACGCCGTTGGCTTCGCTGGGCCTGAGCTCATCTAAGATGGACTGATACAAAGTGGAAAAGGGTTCTGTGGTCTGACGAGTCCACATTTCAAATTGTTTTTGGAAACTGTGGACGTCGTGTCCTTTGGACCAAAGAGGAAAAGAACCATCCGGATTGTTATAGGCGCAAAGTTGAAAAGCCAGCATCTGTGATGGTATGGGGGTGCATTAGTGCCCAAGACATGGTTAACTTACACATCTGTGAAGGCGCCATTAATGCTGAAAGGTACATACAGGTTTTGGAGCAACATATGTTGCCATCCACGCAACGTTACCATGGACGCCCCTGCTTATTTCAGCAAGACAATGGCAAGCCACGTGTTACATCAACGTGGCTTCATAGTAAAAGAGTGCGGGTACTAGACTGGCCTGCCTGTAGTCCAGACCTGTCTCCCATTGAAAATGTGTGGCGCATTATGAAGCCTAAAATACCACAACGGAGACCCCCGGACTGTTGAACAACTTAAGCTGTACATCAAGCAAGAATGGGAAAAAATTCCACCTGAGAAGCTTAAAAAATGTGTCTTCTCAGTTCCCAAAAGTTTACTGAGTGTTGTTAAAAGGAAAGGCCATGTAACACAGTGGTGAACATGCCCTTTCCCAACTACTTTGGTACGTGTTGCAGCCATGAAATTCTAAGTTAATTATTATTTGCAAAAAAAAAAAAAAAAAGTATGAGTTTGAACATCAAATATGTTGTCTTTGTAGTGCATTCAAGTGAATATGGGTTGAAAAGGATTTGCAAATCATTGTATTCCGTTTACATTTACATCTAACACAATTTCTCAACTCATATGGAAACGGGGTTTGTACAAACTTGAGATGCTGGAATTAATTAATTTATTATATTGCTGGTGTTCAGCAGCCTTTCCTGGGTCACACCAAGTTCCTGTTCTTTGGTTGTCTAGGGGAATCAATAAAGTACTATCTATCTATCTATCCATCTATCTATCTATATAAAATGTTGGTGTTGTTTACTGCCATCATATTGCAGTCTACACATATCTCTTTTCTGTGACTGCCATCTACTTGTCACACTTATCATTTCACCATGTACCAAATAAAATAGCTTCGAGGTCGGTAAGCAAAACCAAAATTAGGCGCAAAATACGGTCATCGTGAAATTAATTGTGAAAAATAAATTTTTATTTGTCCTGTCCAGCCACTTACACAAATCATATTGTTGATGTAAATGATCATATCTGCTGTACAGATTTACTTTAGAAAAGAGAAGTGTGGGATACTTCTCCTCTTGTTTTACTTTATTAAATGTTTGGGTACAAATTTATTATCGTATTTTTCGGACTATAAGGCGCGCTTAAAATCCTTTCATTTTCTCAAAAATTGACAGTGTGCCTTATAACCCGGTGCGCCTAATGTATGGAATAATTCTGGTTGTACTTACTGACCTCGAAGCAATTTTATTTGGTACAGCGTGTAATGATAAGTGTGATCAGTAGATGGCAGTCATACATAAGAGATTCGTGTAGATTGCAATATGATGGCAGTAAAAAAACACATAAACGTTAAATGTTGCATTGAGAATATAGAACTTTACACACGGAGCTCAAAAATCCGTCAAAATTTTTTTAGTATGACTTTGGTAAGCTATGTAGCCGCACCGCTTGAAGGATTGTCCACATACGAGTATTATTATGGTGAGTGTTTAAGGAGCGCAAAATGGCACCTATTAGCGGACATATTACCTGGCGTTTTGTTTCGCAATATTATGCAAAACCAACTTTTCTTACCTTCTGGTACCTGCTGATCTGTATTTGGGATCTGCATAAGTCTTGAAAATGTGTGTGTGTCTGCCATTGTAGTTCGATAATCTTCTACTTTTTCTCTATCTTCTTATGTGACATTCATCTTCCGCTGTTGCCATTTCTAATATAAAGTAGCGTAAAGTTCTTACTTATATCTGTCAGTAGACTAGCTATCAAAGCGCTAAAAACTGTACTGGGTTTACATTATTCATATAACTTAAATTATTAGAGCGTTCCGGTTGGGAGACATTTCCGGCGTTGCTGTTGCACTAGTGAGCCACGGATGAGAAGATGCTGCTCCGTTGTTGATAGAAGTAAAGTCTGAATGTAGAGATGTCCGATAAATGCGTTAAAATTTAATATTGGGAATTATCGGTATAGGTTTTTTGTTTGTTTGTTTTTTTAATTAAATCAACATAAAAAACACAAGATACACTTATAATTAGTGCACTAACCCAAAAAAACCTCCCTCCCCCATTTACACTCATTCACACTCATTCACACAAAAGGGTTGTTTCTTTCTGTTATTAATATTCTGGTTCCCACATTATATATCAATATATATCAATACAGTCTGCAAGGGATACAGTCCGTAAGCACACATGATTGTGCGTGCTGCTGGTCCACTAATAGTACTAACCTTTAACAGTTAATTTTACTCATTTTCATTAATTACTAGTTTCTATGTAACTGTTTTTATATTGTTTTACTTTCTTTTTTATTCAAGAAAATGTTTTTAATTTATTTATCTTATTTTATTTTATTAATTTTTTTAGAAGTACCTTATCTTCACCATACCTGGTTGTCCAAATTAGGCATAATAATGTGTTAATTCCACGACTGTATATATCGGTTGATATCGATATCGGTTGATATCAGTATCGGTAATTAAAGAGTTGTACAATATCGGAATATCGGATACCGGCAAAAAGCCATTATCGGACATCCCTATCTGAATGTCATTAAAACGATATCAACATTTTGAAGAACTGGATCCGACGCCACTCAGATATCGGCCTCCTCCAGGCCGGTTGCCGTGCGACCATGTTCCCCCCGGTCAGGCCCGTGATCCCGGATTAATGTAGCGTGTGTGGGAGGTGTGAGAAATGGCAGAGAGCATCATGGGAGAGCTGCGTGTGCGTCGCAGTGACGGGCGGCAGCTGGCGGAGGAAGCAGATGACTAACCACTGGCCTTTTGGCAGCCGCTGGAGACGCGCACGGGGGGCGGGGTCAGTGGGGTGGTGGGGGGACGCGCTTTGACATTTAGCGGGATTAGAAAGTTCTTGGGGTTCTGCTCTGGAGGTGTCAGAGGAGGTTGGCGCCGTAATCACGTACGTCTTTTTTACGATGACCTCCAAACACGCCCCACCTGGGTCACCTCCTTAGGTACACCTGCACAATCGTATTAAACAAAATAACAAAATTCTACAATTAAATTACAATATATTCAGTTAGTAAAAAAAAAAAAAACATGTTTTTTCTACAATTGAATTATAGTGCATTAAATTAAATATTTAAAAATAATGATTTTTTTTTTTTACAATTAAATTAGACTTAGACAAACTTTAATGATCCACAAGGGAAAGTGTTCCACACAGTAGCTCAGTTACAATGATGGAAAGTGTAAGGATGGAAAGGACAATGCAGGTATAAATAGACTAAATATAGCAATATAAAATATAACGTATATACGTAATATATACATAATGTATGTACAGTATATATAATATACTGATATATTATGTCTATATCATATATACAATATATAACAATACATTTAATTGAAATTAAAATGTAAAAAACCAACTGGGTTTTCTACAATTACGTATATTACAGTACATTCAATTACAATTTACATATTAAAAACGAGATTTTTTTACAATTAAAAAATTATAATACATTTAATCAAAATAAAAAAATAAAAAAGGATTTTCTACAATTAAATTACAGTACATTTAATTAAAATTAAAATATATAAAAAAAAACATACTGTTTTTATAATTACAATACATTTAATTGAAATTAAAATATATAAAAAACTAACAAGATTTTCTACAGTTGAATTACTGTACATTCAACTAAAATACAAATGTTAAACAATAAAATGTTTTTCTCCATCTGAATTACAGTACATTTAATTAATTGTCTAAAAACATGATTTTTATTTACAATTAAATTAAAGTACATTCATTTAAAATAAGAATGTTGAACAATAACATATTTTTCTACAATTGAATTATAGTACATTCAATTAAATATTTAAATAACGTTATTCTTTTACAATTACAATGTATTGTAATTTAATTAATGTATTGTATTGTAATTTAATTGTATTCTAAATTAAAATGTAAAAACAAACAGGGTTTTTTTCCATCTAAATTATGTATTCAATTAAAATGTTAATATAAAAAAAAAAACATGATTTTTTTTTTTTTACAATTAAATGACAATACCTTCCATTAAAATTTAAATGTAAAAAAAAAAACAGGATAGATTATATAACAGGATATTATACACAAGCTGGGGTCTGATCAACCCTTGCTGGGTCACCTGAGGGAGGGGGTATGATGTTGAAAGACCCAAAACCCCCGATGATCTCAGGCATATCACTGATGATGTATCCCATTGCACCCTAGGATGTATCTTACAATCATTTCGGACTGGCATAGCCAGTGACACCCAGGAACAGGCTGGGAGGCAACCAGGATTAGACTGGTGACGATTGGAGAGACAATTGACAGCTCGGAAAAACGGCGACTGGGGCAGAATGGGGGGAACAACCCAACCGGCATCTTCCGTGAAGGAAAACCCCAACTAAGCTACAGAACAACCCGCTGAGAAATACCCCCAGGGGAACCCGAGAAGGGAGGAGGATGATTCCCCAACAGGACGGACCCAACGTTGACGACTTTGGCAAACGGCTTAACGAAGATGCATCTGTGGCAAGAGCCTCAAGAACGAGTGTGGCCTAAAAATCCTTCAGGGCCGAATTAAATGCTTGGTGCAGGAGAGTGACAAACAGCGCACAGGACCGAGTCCTGGTGAGACGACGGAGGAGCCCAGCCGGGAGACACCCCACAGAGCCCAGAACCTCCATGTGATAAAACCTCCAGCTCCCAGCAAAGTCATTAAGCAGCCTCGCATCAAGTGGCCTCCTGCAAGCCAACACAAATTGTGGCACCAATTCGATGAGGACACAGCCAGAATCATTGAATCAACAGCCAAAGGGGTGTCGACAGATGGCTTCAGACCATGACCATCATCATTGTCTCTTATGGAGCAGAGAGGTCAGGTGTGGAAGACGACAAGCCCCTCAGTTCCAACTACAACATGAACCAAAGGGCAGGAAAGATCCATCAACTGTGGCAGGAGCTCCGGTCCCTGGCAAGGCAGTACAAGGCAGCATCTGAGGAAGAGAAGGCGCCATTGGCTGAACTCCGGAACATCAGCAGTAAGAAACTTACGACCCTGCGTAGAGTTGAATGGCACAGAAGGCGAAGGAGAGAGAGAGAGCCAGGAAGCGAACTTCATTCATAGCTGATCCATTTGAATTAATCAAACAGCTGTTGGGGCAGAAGCGCAGTTTGCTCCAAAGAAGAAGTCAACAACTTCCTTAAAAACAGCCTCAGCGACCCTGAAAGAGAGAAAGAGCTAGGGCCTCTCAGTGCCTTATTGGACATACCATCTCCCACTGTCAATTTCATCACCAGTGAGCCCACCTGGAAGGAAATCCAGGAGGTTGTTACTGCAGCCAGAGCCAGTTCAGCTCCAGGACCCAGTGGAGTACCCAACAAAGTGTACAAGCGATGACCGGAATTTGGAGGATCCTGTGAGTGATTTGGCACAGATCAACTGTTGCAGACTAGTGGAGGCAGGCTGAGAATGTTTGGATACCTAAAGAGGAGAATTCCACCAAGCTGGAGCAGTTCAGGACCATCTCGTTCCTTAGCGTTGAGGGGAAAATCTTCTTCAGCATCCTTTCTAGAAGGTTGACAGACTTCCTCCTCAAGAATGCCTACATTGACACCTCAGTCCAGAAAAGTGGAATCCCAGGTGTGTCAGGATGCCTGGAACACACTGTTGTAGTTTCCCGACTGATCAGGGAGGCGCGTGGGGGTAGGGGAGACCTTGTTGTGATTTGGCTTGACCTTGCCAATGCCTACGGCTCCATACCCCACAAGCTCGTGGAGGCTACACTGGACCGACACCATGTACCCAAGAAGATTAAGGACCTCATCCTGAATTACTACGGGAACTTCAGGCTCAGGGTCACTTCCGGGAGCATAACATCAAATTGGCAGAGGCTTGAAAAGGGCATTATAACTGGGTGTACAATCTCAGTTAGCCTCTTTGCCCTAGCCATGAACATGGTAGTCAAGGCAGCTGAAACGGTTTGCAGAGGCCTCTGTCGAAGCCTGGAACTTGACAACCCCCCATCAGAGCCTTTATGGATTCCAGACAACGTCGCAACAACTTCGTTTAAGCCAGACATCTTGCTTATGTCAGTATCTTCAAGGCAGGTGCGACTGATAGAGCCGATAGTTCCTCGGGAGGATCGCATAGAGGAGGTGAACGAGCGGAAGCGGTCAAAGTACCAGGAGCTAGTCGAGCAATGCCAAAGAGGAGGCCGGAAGGCACGCTGTGAGCCCATTGAAGTGGGGTGTAGAGGCTTAGCTGGCCACTCACTGTGCAAGGTGTTCACACTACTGGGCATCCCAGGTGCTGAGAAAAGGAAGGCCATCAAGGCCACCATGGAAGCAGCAGAGAGAGCCTCTAGATGGCTTTGGATCAGGAGGAGCAATCTGTGGGCCAATGCTACTGGGACACAAGCTGGGGTCTGATTAACCCTGGCTGGGTCACCTGAGAGAGGGGGTATGATGTTGAAAGATCCGAAACCCCCGATGATCTCAGGCATATCACTGATGATGTGTCCCAGTGCACCCTAGGATGTATTTTCCAATAATTATATATTGTATTATATTATATAATTATTTTAAAAAACGTGTTTTTTTTTTACAATTGAATTATAGTACATTCGGTAAATATTTAAAAAGCGTGTTTTTTGACGATTCATTTACAATACATTCAATTAAAAATAATGTTAATAAACAATAACATGTGTTCTACAATTGAAATATAGTACATAAAATTACATATTTAAAGAACATGATATATATATTTTTTACAATTAATTCCAATGCATTTAATCAAAATTAAAATGTAAAAAAAAAACAGGGCTTTCTACATTTAAATTATAGTACACTCAATTAAATTTTTTATATATCAAAAACATGATTTTTTCTACAATTAAATTACAGTACATTCAATTAAAATAAACATGTTAATAAACAAGAACATGTTGTTGTACAATTAAAATATAGTACATTCAATTAAAATAAAAATGTTGATAACTTATTTTTCTGCAATTAAATCATGACGCATTTAATTAAAATTAAAAATACCTTTTTTAAAACATGTCACAATACATTCAATCAAAATTAAAATGTAAAAAAACAAACAGGGGTTTCTACAATGAAATTACAGTAAAATAAATAAATGTATTTGATTATTTTGAATTAAAATTTAAAAAAAAAGTTTTTTAAAGTAAATTTAAAAAGTTATTTTTTGTATATTATATAAAGTATGTATAATATATATATATATATTTTACATATACTATATATAATATGTGTATACAATATATATGCTGTATAAGTATATACTGTTTATTAGGGCTGTCAAAGTTAACGCGATAACATGTTGACTATAAGTTCCTTTAACGGCAATCTTTTTTTTTAACGCGCGATTAACGTTTTTTACCCTCGGCCCGTTCTGTAGTTTGGGGACATGTGTAATGGCGTCCAGTTACTGATGAGCAACAAGCAACGTTCCCTCTAAGGTGCGCACCTGTGCAATTGCGCACTGCTCAAGTGTCCTCTGCGCACGGCAAATCTATGCCACGCACAAAATCAAATTAAAAAAATAAGCGCATAACAATTTTTGACACACGGACACGACAGAGAAAACAGTTTTCGTCATCATTGTTCAAATATCGTAACGTCTGTCAAGACGCTTTGAGGACATGAATTCCATCTATCACTTTACTGAGCAAAACTCTTTATTGTCGACACATCACCAAAACATTAGTAAAAAAAAATGATATCTAGCAAAAGTGGTCATTTTCTGCAGTACAAACCAGACCAAAAGCAACTTTGTTATATCAACAGCAGCCGCTCGCTCTTTCTCACTTGCGCCAACACATGCACATATGGCACTTAGTCAGTGATGCGTTTACAGCCACACAAAAAGTCGGAATAACTCCAACACCACTCATAAAGTGTCATTCCAGGTCGTTACACTATGATTTACCAATCAAATGTGTGCTTATTCTAGTGTCATTTATTAGGAATCTTAATTTATAAATATTAATCATGAAATACTGTTAGTATATTAAATAAATACTAATAAAAATATATATTTTTACAAACAGGAATTTGCAGGAATGTACACATCCCCTGCTTACATCTCATTGTGCAACATGTGAATGTTTTAATGGGAACTAAATGCAATGTCTGAAAGGGGTACAAATTATTTCCAAAGCAGTGTGCTGCTGGTGTAGCCACAGTGTGCATGTCTGATGTTGCTCACATGGGCTCCACTGAATGCTCAGGGAGTTTTTGCGTTTGCTCACACACATGAACAATTAGAGGGAACATTTGCAACAAGCTCAAAAATAGCTATCAGAACTGCACAAAGAAAGGGGTCCTTATGGAAATCTCAGATCCAAAGCCATGGCAAGACGTTCTCCAGCCAAGACGAGACAATTTTACTTTCAATCGCCGTGAGACGACATCGTTGGAGCGAGTGAGGGGGAGCTTCACGTCCGTGTTTGGATTGCAGTTAAGTGCCTTAAAAAAATTAAATGTAGATTGTTACTTTAGGAACTCTAGTAAGATTTAATTCAAGCTCAGCAGACACAAAGACTGTAGAGCGGAAGTCTAAATTCACGTTTATCTGAGATTTTCATCAAACATGTCGAGTCTATTCTCATACCAATTACACACGTCTGGTTGGCGGCTTGTGACGTCACGCTACTTCCGGTACAGGCAAGGCTTTTTTTTATCAGCGACCAAAAGTTGCGAACTTTATCGCCGATGTTCTCTACTAAATCCTTTCAGCAAAAATATGGCAATATCGCGAAATGATCAAGTATGACACATAGAATGGATCTGCTATTCCCGTTTAAATAAAAAAAAAAATCATTTCAGTAGGCCTTTAAGTGTATAATAATGGCAGCGGTGAAGGGGGACGACTCTTTGAACAATCCCGTCTTCTTCTTCACTACCATGAGACTAGGTTTAATACTGCAGGCATGTCTGCCACTGCCCTCTGCAGCCCACATCGGGTAAATACAGTTCACGACACAATATTACCGTCGCTATGGTATATTATTTTAGAACCTGTTCTGATTGATAGTCGCAATTGTAGAACAGGCTGAATATTACATGTTATTAATAAGTAGGTAGAGAAGGTTAAACATTGCCATGCAGGGATATTTAGGCCATTAACTTGCACAACTGTGCAGAAGTTTGGGGCAATAATTCCATAAGCACATTATATCCACTCATCACCCTGCAGAAGAAAGCAATAAGGTTAAAGGGGAACATTATCACCAGACCTATGTAAGCGTCAATATATACCTTGATGTTGCAGAAAAAAGACCATCAATTTTTTTTACCGATTTCCAAACTCTAAATGGGTGAATTTTGGCGAATTAAACGCCTTTCTTTTATTCGCTCTCGCGAGAAGCAATCCGCCATTTTCTCAAACACAGAGTCAAATCAGCTCTGTTAATTTCCGTTTTTTTCGACTGTTTTCCGTACCTTGGAGACATCATGCCTCGTCGGTGTGTTGTCGGAGGGTGTAACAACACGAACAGGGACGGATTCAAGTTGCACCAGTGGCCCAAAGATGCGAAAGTGGCAAGAAATTGGACGTTTGTTCCGCTCACTTTACCGACGAAAGCTATGTTGGACAGAGATGGCAAGAATGTGTGGATATCCTGTGACACTCAAAGCAGATGCATTTCCAACTGGACTGGACAGATCAGCTTTCAGGAAAAGAGAGCGGATGAGGGTATGTCTACCGAATATATTAATTGATGAAAACTGGGCTGTCTGCACTCTCAAAGTGCATGTTGTTGCCAAATGTATTTCATATGCTGTAAACCTAGTTCATAGTTGTTAGTTTCCTTTAATGCCAAACAAACACATACCAATCGTTGGTTAGAAGGCGATCGCCGAATTCGTCCTCACTTTCTCCCGTGTCGCTGGCTGTCGTGTCATTTTCTTCGGTTTCGCTTGCATACGGTTCAAACCGATATGGCTCAGTAGCTTCAGTTTCTTCTTCAATTTCGTTTTCGCTACCTGCCTCCACACTACAACCATCCGTTTCAATACATGCGTAATCTGTTGAATCGCTTAAGCCGCTGAAATCTGAGTCTGAATCCGAGCTAATGTCGCTATAGCTTGCTGTTCTATGCGCCATGTTTGTTTGTATTGGCATCACTGTGTGACGTCACAGGAAAATGGACGGGTGTATATAACGATGGTTAAAATCAGGAACTTTGAAGCTTTTTTTAGGGATATTGCGTGATGGGTAAAATTTTGAAAAAAACTTTGAAAAATAAAATAAGCCACTGGGAACTGATTTTTAATGGTTTTAACCCTTCTGAAATTGTGATAATGTTCCCCTTTAATTCATAAGATAGGATATGAGGATCACACAAATAAATTTTTCTTACATTCAAAACTATTGAAATTTAAAAATGTTGTGTAACTACAAACAGTACAAATTAGATATAAAGCAAAAACAAGTTTGAAGTGGGTATAAGATTATGTTGTATTAAGACCGGTAAATTTATCATTGCATATATTAATAATGATGATAAGAAAGCTAATTATTTCATTTATAAATGAAAGGGTTGGAGTAAATAAGTTTCACTTTCTTCCCACTCCTTTTAGAAAGTGAAAAAAAACCTAACTGTAGTGGATTGTCCGAAGCTTAAACAGCAACAAAAGTGAGTTTAGTACAAAAGGTTTATTTACCCATAGTCAAAAAGTACAAAGTTGGATTGAGTTGCCCGTGCAGACAGACAAACGTCCTCCGGAGGACACAAGAATCAAGCAATCACCCAGAGCCCTTGTCACTTGGCCATTTTATCTGTTTCCTTCATGCGTCAAGGTCCTGTTGTTTTCGACCTGTTTTTTCTGCAACATTCTTGACTCCCTTAGTCATGATAGACAATGATAACATTTTGTAGAATGGTCAGACCGACTGCTTATTCAACTTTCACCTACATCTGGTCTTCCAATGGTTTAGAATAGAAAATAATGAAACGAGCAGACATTCTTGACAGACACGAAATATTGTTCAAAAGTCAGAAATTCCAATACGTGTTGTTTTAATTTTTTATGTATTTTTCTTGTGAAATATTTTTATTTCTCTACTTTACTGTAATGTTATCAAGATGATTTCCTTTTTCCATGATTGTTTATTTTGCTTTGTTTTTAACATGTCCAAAACAAAACCACTACTACCACTAACGTGTACAACGTCCGCCTTGTGATCGGTAGGTTGTGAGTTCAAACCGAGTCATACCAAAGACTATAAAAATGGGAGCCATTACCTCCCTGCTTGGCACTCAGCATCAAGGGTTGGAATTGCGGGTTAAATCACCAAAAAATTCTTCCCGGGCGCGGTACCACTGCTGCCCACTGCTCCCCTCACCTCCCAGGGGGTGATCAAGGGTGATGGGTCAAATGCAGAGAACAATTTTTCCACACCTAGTGTGTGTGTGACAATCATTGGTACTTTAAAAGCCTACTGAAATGCGATTTTCTTATTTAAACGGGGATAGCAGGTCCATTCTATGTGTCATACTTGATCATTTCGCGATATTGCCATATTTTTGCTGAAATAATTTAGTAGAGAACATCGACGATAAAGTTCGCAACTTTTGGTCGCTGATAAAAAAGCCTTGCCTGTACCGGAAGTGGCAGACGATATGCGCGTGACGTCACAGGTTGTGGAGCTCCTCACATCTGCACATTGTTTACAATCATGGCCACCAGCAGCGAGAGCGATTCGGACCGATAAAGCGACGATTTCCCCATTAATTTGAGCGAGGATGAAAGATTCGTGGATGAGGAAAGTGAGAGTGAAGGACTAGAGGGCAGTGGGAGCGATTCAGATAGGGAAGATGCTGTGAGAGGCGGGTGGGACCTGATATTCAGCTGGGAATGACTAAAACAGTAAATAAACACAAGACATATATATACTCTATTAGCCACAACACAACCAGGCTTATATTTAATATGCCACAAATTAATCCCGCATAACAAACACCTCCCCCCTCCCATCCATATAATCCGCCAATGCAACTCAAACACCTGCACAACACACTCAATCCCACAGCCCAAAGTACCATTCACCTCCCCAAAGTTCATACAGCACATATATTTCCCCAAAGTCCCCAAAGTTACGTACGTGACATACACATAGCGGCACGCACGTACGGGCAAGCGATCAAATGTTTGGAAGCCGCAGCTGCATGCGTACTCACGGTACCGCGTCTGCGCATCCAACTCAAAGTCCTCCTGGTAAGAGTCTTTGTTGTCGCAGTTCTCCACAGGCCAATGGTAAAGCTTGACTGTCATCTTTCGGGAATGTAAACAATGAAACACCGGCTGTGTTTGTGTTGCTGCAGCCGCCCGCAATACACCGCTTCCCACCTACAGCTTTCTTCTTTGCTGTCTCCATTGTTCATTGAACAAATTGCAAAAGATTCACTAACACAGATGTCCAGAATACTGTGGAATTTTTGCGATGAAAACAGACGACTTAATAGCTGGCCACCATGCTGTCCCAAAATGTCCTCTACAATCCGTGACGTCACGCGAGACGTTTTCAGCAGGATATTTCGCGCGAAATTTAAAATTGCACTTTAGTAAGCTAACCCGACCGTATTGGCATGTGTTGCAATGTTAAGATTTCATCATTGATATATAAACTATCAGACTGCGTGGTCGGTAGTAGTGGGTTTCAGTAGGCCTTTAGCTTAAACATGCAAAGTATAGAATATCAGAAACATTTAATCATGGAGAAAAAAAAAATATCCCCGAACATCTTTGACAATCAAAGCATGATCGTAACAATCCACATGTTGTGTTATTCAGTGACGAGCAGTGAGGTGTGAGGTTGGGGAGGCACTGACCCACTAGTCAGAATTACAAACATACAGTATGATGCTAAGTCACTGACTCACAAGTCAGATTTACAAACATACAGCATGATGCAACGGCATAAAATATTTCAACACACTTGGCACACAATTAACACAGCATTGCAGACCCGGGGTCCACAAACTTTTTGACTTGGGGGCCAGGCTGTACATACATATATATATATATATATATATATATATATTTATTCCCTGTGCACTAATTGACTGAAAGAGCGCGTACTTGCTGTGAAAGCAATGATGTCACATTATCGATGGGAAAAGGCATTTTTAGACAATATGATATGTCTGAGCGGCTTGGAGACACAGAGAGTAACAAGCGGTGGAAAATAGTTTAGAAAGGACAGATTTAAAAAATAATCATAACAAATTTTTGTTTTTTTATAATTTTTTTGTTTCAACTTGGGACTTCCCACGGCCCGGATTTTGAATGCTGGCGGGCATTCACTCTTAACTAGACAGTATATCTTACGAGAGATGTCGGATAATATCGGGCTGCCGATAAATGCTTTAAAATCTATTGTCGGAAATTATTGGTATCTGTTTCAAAAAGTAAAATTTATGACTTTTTAAAACGCCGCTGCACGGAGTGGTACACTGATGTAGGGAGTACAGAGCGGCAATAAACCTTAAAGGCACTGCCTTTGCGTGCCGGCCCAATCACATAATATCTACGGCTTTTCACACACACAAGTGAAAGCCAGTCATACTTAGTCAACAGCCATACAGGTCACACTGAGGGTGGCCGTATAAACAACTTTAACACTGTTACAAATATGCGCCACACTGTGAACCCACACCAAACAAGAATGACAAACACATTTCGGGAGAACATCCGCACCGTAACACAACATAAACACAACAGAACAAATACCCAGAAGCCCTTGCAGCACTAACTCTTCCGGGAAGCTACAATCTATACCCCCCACTACCCCCCACCCCTCAACCTCCTCATGCTCTTTCAGGGAGAGCATGTCCCAAATTCCAGGCTGCTGTTTTGAGGCATGTTAAAAAAAATAATGCACTTTGTGACTTCAATAATAAATATGGCAGTGCCATGTTGGCATTTTTTTCCATAACTTGAGTTGATTTATTTTGGAAAACCTTGTTACATTGTTTAGTGCATCCAAAGGGGCATCACAACAAAATTAGGCATAATAATGTGTTAATTCCACGACTATATATATCGGTATCGGTTGATATCGGAATCGGTAATTAAGAGTTGGACAATATCGGAATATCGGATATCGGCAAAAAAAGCCATTATCGGACATTTCTATATTTTACCTTTACTTGTAAATGAAGTCCATTCGCCTTTACTTCTGGACGAAGATCTCTACGACTTTGTTGTAGAAGTCCTCCTTTTTCTATTGTTCTTTGAGTTTTAAAAGTCTCTTTCTCAATTGAGATAATTGCCACCAAATGCTGTTTCCCCCAAAAGCAAGTGGTGTTTATCAGCTCTTTTAATATCTCACGATTTTCCTTTACATTGGCATTGTGGATACTGATCAATACGTGATATTCCAAACGTTTTGAAAGAAATCTGACCTTGAATGTGGGCAGATGAGCTTTCATGTTTTACGAGGCTTCTTTGCAAGTTTTTCAGATCCATCCCATCCATTTTCTACCGCTTGTCCCTCTCGGGGTCGCGGTGGGTGCTGGAGCCTATCTCAGCTGCATTCGGGCGGAAGGCAGGGTACACCCTGGACAAGTCGCCACCTCAGTATATCCCATTTGGGTCCAAACACGGTCACTCGTTGAGAATAAAAAGGCAGGGAAAGCAACAAAGACGTTTTTTGTAGCACAGCCACAAAGCCATTCTTTACCACGGTACCATCCATCCATCCATTTTCTACCGCTTGTCCCCACTATACCAATCCTTTTGAAATGAACAAGTTATGTTCTGTCCTCGGACCACACACGTTTGAATCAAATCTGGCAGCTCTGGCGTGGGTCTCCCAGTATTAATGACTTCTTGCTTTGATTGAAAGTCCAGTCTTGAAAAATTCCTTATTTTAGGAAATCAAATCCTCCATTTTTAGGGGGAAAACGCGTCACAGTTTGCGGGAAGCGAAGCAGTTGTTGTCTGTTGTTTTCTTCTTCTACTTTTTAAGGGTTCATGAACTTTTGAACAACAAGTTGACAATATATCGCCCCCTACTGTGAGGCAGAGGTACTTGCTGCCTCATGGCCTGCCTTGTCCCCGTAGCAACAAGCTCCCTCGCACGCACATGCTCAATACACTTAGTGCAGACCTGGGCAAATGAAGGCCCGGGGGCCACATGCGGCCCGTTGAGTTTTTCAATCTGGCCCTCCGGACATTCCCAAATATTTTTTTTAAGATGGAAAGTGTAGCTGCCATCATGATGTGCAGTCATGTTTTCTAATGACCGTAAGTCTTCCAATATACAAAGTATTTCAATGGTTGGAATCTGCACTTATGGATGATATACCAGTTACTATGGTAATCTAATTACAAACGTAGTTACTATGGTAATCTAATTAATTACTATGGTCCTCTAATTAGTTACTATGGTAATCTACGTCACAGCAGCTCAGACGAGGCACCAAGCAGTGTGGGCGGGAGCGTTTCCACAGACGCGGAAGGAGATTTTCACAACAAAGTTATAAAGCTTAGTGATATATAGAATAGAAGAGAATAGAATAGAAAGTACTTTATTGATCCCTGGGGGAAATTCAGCAA
>NC_084551.2:46715000-46877500 GCF_033978685.3 Nerophis lumbriciformis
TTTGAGCTCATTTAATATCCTTTACTTTTATCCTCTTAATTTAGTTTTGCATGTCTTTTGACACATTATCTGTGTGTAGCATTGGCTGCATTTCAGAGAGTTGTTTGTGTGCCATGTTGTTCCAGACCACAGCAAACATTACCTAGCTTGCCGAAGATTGTAATAAATCCTTTAAAAGAAGACAGCCTTAACTTGGACACGCACATATATACCTTTGTCCATTTAAAAGGCAGTATTTTTAAATAAATATTAAATTTCACATTTCTGTCAACAAAGATTTGCTTCAGCCTGGGACATAGTCATTTTGATAGTAGGCTATTATAGCTAATATAGACACTTACGTCATGTGTTGCCTTCATTATAACACTTATACGCGGCGTTTCATTTTTTGCGGCTCCAGACAGATTTTTGGGGGGTATTTCTGGTCCAATATGGCTCTTTCAACATTTTGGGTTGCCGACCCCTGGGGTAGACCATAGATGTCGCATCATGGCCGCCCTCAGAGAGCCGCTTGTAATGCTGAGTAAAAGAAATGTAGGATTTGCCTCCTTAAATTAGCAGCTCAGTCGTCAGAGTTTTACCATAAAATGAGTGGTGTTCTTTACAGCATATTACTGTAAATTAGGGATGTCCGATAATGGCTTTTTGCTGATATCCGATATTCCGATATTGTCCAACTCTTTAATTACCGATACCGATATCAACCGATATATACAGTCGTGGAATTAACACATTATTATGCCTAATTTGGACAGCCAGGTATGGTGAAGATAAGGTACTTTTAAAAAAAATTAATAAAATAAGATAAATAAATTTAAAATATTTTCTTGAATAAAAAAGAAAGTAAAACAATATAAAAACAGTTACATAGAAACTAGTAATTAATGAAAATGAGTAAAATTAACTGTTAAAGGTTAGTACTATTAGTGGACCAGCAGCACGCACAATCATGTGTGCTTACGGACTATATCCCTTGCAGACTGTATTGATGTATATTGATATATAATGTAGGAACCAGAATATTAATAACAGAAAGAAACAACCCTTTTGTGTGAATGAGTGTGATTGAGTGTAAATGGGGGAGGAAGGTTTTTTGGGTTGGTGCACTAATTGTAAGTGTATCTTGTGTTTTTTATGTTGATTTAATTAAAAAAATAAAAATAAAAAAAAAAACCGATTCCAATAATAAAAAAACGATCATTTCCGATATTACATTTTAACGCATTTATCGGCCGATAATATCGGCAGGCATCTCAAATACAATTTTTTTCCCCAAAAAATTCTGGCAATCGAGCTGCTTTTTTTTTTTTTTTTTTTTTTACTGTAAAATCTACAGCTGCTGTTTTTACGGTGTATTACCTACTGTAAATGGGAAAAAATGGTACCACAGTTTTATTTTTACTGACAGCTCAGTTGCCAGAATTTTACTGTAAAGAAACACAATGACAATGTTTTTACATGTACAGTAATATGCTGTAAAAACTTCCGTAAATTTTTCGATGGAAAAACTGGCAGCTCATTCGCCAGAATTTTACCGTAAAATTTGTGGTATTCTTTACAGCATATTATTGCAAATGGCCCAAAAAATGTTTTATAAAATTCTGGCAACCAAGCTGCCTTTTTTTATTTTTTTTATTTTTTTTATTTTATTTTTATTTTTTTTATTTTTTTACGGTAAAATCTACGACTGCTGTTTTTACGGATGAAAAAATTTAATGAAAAAATGGTACCAGTTTTTTTTACTTTCAGCTCAGTTGCCCATAAAAAATCACTGACAGTGTTTTTCCATTTGTGTTTTTGCAATATGCTGTAAATTTTTCGATGGAAAAACTGGCAGCTCATTCGCCAGAATTTTGCCGTAAAATTTGTGGTATTCTTTACCCTATAGTATTGCAAATGGCCCAAAAAATGTTTTGTAAAATTCTGGCAACCAAGCTGCTTTTTTTTTTTTTTTTTTTTTTTTTACGGTAAAATCTACGACTGCTGTTTTTACGGATGAAACATTTTTATGAAAAAGTGGTACCAGTTTTTTTTACTTTCAGCTAGTTGCCCATAAAAAAATCACTGACAATGTTTTTCCATTTGTGTTTTTGTAATATGCTGTAAAAACTACCGTTAAAAAAAAACCTGACAGCTCAGTCACCAGAATGTTACCGTAAAATGTGTGTTGGTCTTTACAGCATGTTACATGTTAACATGTAATGGCACACGTAATGGCACTTTTCTGCATTTTTTGATCAAATTCTGGCAACCGAGCTGACAGTTTATTTTTACTGTAAAATATATGGCCGCTATTTTTACGGTGTGTTACTGTAAATGGAAAGATGGTATCGCTGAGCTTTTTTTTAACTTGCAGGTCAGTTGCCAGAATTTTATCATAAAATTTGTGTTGTTGTTTACAGCATATTACTGTAAATGGTACTTTTTTTCCTGGTCAAATGTTTCTTTTCTTTTTTACTGTAAAATCTAGCGTTGCTGGTAGGAATGGAAAAATGATACCACAGTATTTTTTTTTTACATGCAGTTCAGCCAGAATTTTACCGTACAATTTGTGGTGTTCTTTTCACATATAACTGTAAATGGCACTGTTATTTTTTTTCGTTAAAATTCTGGGAACCAAGCTTCCATTTTTATTTTGTTTCACCTTAAAATCTACGGTAACATATTTTTCTTTAACTTGCAGCTCATTTGCCAGAATTGTACTGTAAAAAAAAAATCAAAAAAAAAAAATCACTGAAGGTGTTTTTCTCCATTTTCAGCAATATGCTGTAAAAATTACCGTAAATTTTCTGGTAAAAAAAAATTGGAAGCTCAGTTACCGTAAAATTTGTGGTGTTTTTTTTACAGCATGTTACTGTAAATGGCACTGGTTTTTAAGGTAACATTCTGGCAACCGAGCTGCCATTTTTTTGTTTTTTACTGTAAAATCTACAGCTGCTGTTTTTACAGTGAACAGTAAGTGAAAAAACAGTACCACTGTTTTTTTTACTTGCAGCTCAGTTGCCAGAATTTTACTGTAAAAAGTGGTACTGTTTTTCTATTTACAGTAATATGCTATAAAGAAAAATTACCATACATTTTCTGGTAAAAAACTGGCAGCTCAGTCGCCAGAATTTTACCGTAGAATATGCAGTGTTCTTTGCAGCATGAATGGCACTGTTTATTTTCTCGGTAAAATTTAGGCAACCCAGCTGCCCAATTTTTTTTTCTCACCGTGAAATCTACGGCTTCTGTTTTTACGATGTATTACTCTAAATGGAAAAACGGTACCAGTTTATTTTACTTGCAGGTAGAGATGTCCGATAATGGCTTTTTGCCGATATCCGATATTCCGATATTGTCCAACTCTTTGATTACCGATACCGATATCAACCGATACCGTTATCAACCGATATATACAGTCGTGGAATTAACACATTATTATGCCTAATTTGGACAACCAGGTATGGTGAAGATAAGGTACTTTTTAAAAAAATTAATAAAATAAGATAAATAAATTAAAAACATTTTCTTGAATAAAAAAAGAAAGTAAAGCAATATAAAAGCAGTTACATAGAAACTAGTAATTAATAAAAATTTGTAAAATTAACTGTTAAAGGTTAGTACTATTAGTGGACCAGCAGCACGCACAATCATGTGTGCTTACGTACTGTATCCCTTGCAGACTGTATTGATATATATTGATATATAATGTAGGAACCAGAATATTGATAACAGAAAGAAACAACCCTTTTGTGTGAATGAGTGTAAATGGGGGAGGAAGGTTTTTTGGGTTGGTGCACTAATTGTAAGTGTATCTTGTGTTTTTTATGTTGATTTAATAAAAAAATTAAAAAAAACAAAAAAAACAATACCGATAATAAAAAAAACTATACCGATAATTTCCGATATTACATGTTAACGCATTTATCGGACATCCCTACTTGCAGGTAGGGTTGCAAAGGGGTGGAAACTTTCCGGTAAATTTCCGTAAATTTACCACGGGAAGTTAAGCTCAGGAAATTTGGAAATTCTGACAATTTTTTGGATTATTCAAAGTTGGACACCGTCCATCGTATTTTGTAGAATATTATGAGAAGCTTGTAAAACACTAATGCAATGCCACACACAGATATAAATAGTCAGCTAAACAATTGGAGTAGTCTTTAAAAATATTTTACTGATGGAGAAATGAATAGAAATAGGCTCGATGAATAAATGAACACTCAATCAGCATGCTAAATCAAACTATAACCTACATTCTTGTATGACAACAGAATGGCTAGCAGAACAGAAGGCAGAGGAAACTACACGTTTGGATTTAGTATTTGGGAGTTGAACTTTACAGATCACAAAAAAGGTCAATTCGGATTGCTAACGTTGTTAGCATAAATTAGTGGGATTTAACATAGAGAAAATTAGCATCACGGCTAACGGAGAAGTATTTTCGGTTCATTATGAGACTGTGGTGGTACATAAACCTAGCTAGTGACGAAGATAGATATCTACATATATCCATATTTAAAATAGTTATTTATTTCTATAGTCAGGTTTGAAATAACTAGTGTTTTCTCTTTGTGCTCTTTCTATTTTTTCTCCATCTCATGACCGAGGGTACACTGTGGACTACCTTGAGCTTGGAATGCAGGGAGTAGCAATACTCCTTTTTCTTACCTTGTCTCTTCTCAGAGTAGAACAATTGACTTGTGTATTACTTCTGGAGGGCGGGGGCGAGGGACATATTGAAGAACACAGCACTTCTGTAAGGTTTTCAGATCAACTTAGCTGCGCAATTGAATGTGTTGTCCTAGGCTGGTCTCTATCTTCAAAGCTTTGAAAATAAATTACAAAATATCTATTCTGTTCTGGTGATAAATTAAACTCAGCTTATGTGTCATCAAAAGAACTTGGGATTGATCAGTAACTTAAATTCCCTTGGAGGAACATCTGGTCGGAATGCAACACTAGCTAGAGGTATTGGCCCCAAAATCATTTAACAAGTACAGGAACAGCTAGCTAGCTTGAGTGGAAGTCTGCTGGAGTAGTCTACAGTCATACAGTAAGAAGCAATTACACCTATATTAAACTTAAATACCATAGATCAAATTTATTTACCCCAGTAATATCATCAAAACTCACCTGAGTGGATGAAGTCCTTGGGCTCAAATACTAGTGTGGCCTCAATAGCCCTGCTGTAGTGTGTAGCATGCTGGGAATTATCTGTGCATGTGATGGAGGAATGCACAGTGCAGGGTTGAAATTCAACTGAATTTGCATTAAATCAGGTTGTTTTAGCTAATAATCATGCTGCAAGATCTAGCATGTTGCATTCAATGTTTATTCCCATTTGTTTCCCGTTAATTCCCATATATTCCCGTTAATTCCCATGGAAAGTTTCCAACTTTGAATATTCCCGGAATTTTGCGACCCCACTTGCAGCTCAGTTGTCAGAATTTTACTGTAAAAAAAAAAAAAAAAAAAAAATCAGTGGCACTGTTATTCCATTTTCAGTAATACGCTGTAAAAACTACCGTAAATGTTACCCTAAATACTGATAAATGCTTTAAAATGTAATACCGGTAATTATCAGTATCGTTTTTGTTATCATCGGTATCTTTTTTATTTTTTATTTTTATTTTTTTTAGTAAATCAACATAAAAAACACAAGATTCACTTACAATTAGTGCACCAACCCAAAAAAACTCCCTCCCCCATTTACACTCATTCATTTAAAAGGGTTGTTTCTTTCTGTTATTAATATTCTGGTTCCTACATTATATATCAATATATATCAATACAGTCTGCAAGGGATACAGTCTGTAAGCACACATGGTTGTGCGTTAATTTTACTCATTTTCATTAATTACTAGTTTCTATGTAACTGTTTTTATATTGTTTTACTTTATTTTTTATTCAAGAACATGTTTTTAATTTATTTATCTTATTCTATTTTATAAAATTTTTTAAAAAAAGGACCTTATCTTCACCATACCTGGTTGTCCAAATTAAGCATAATAATGTGTTAATTCCACGACTGTATATATCAGTATCGGTTGATATCGGTATCGGTAATTAAAGAGTTGGACAATATCGTTTATCGGCAAAAAGCCATTATCGGACATCCCTACTAAATACTATTGTCATTTTTTTTACATTGTACAATTTGATGGATAACTTGCTTTGAAATGAAAAATCAAGCAGATATTGTCCGTCTCGGGGTGAGATAGAGGGACAGTAAAGATGGACAGAATAGAGGAACAGCATGGAGGGAAAGAAGGCAGACAGAGAGAGAGAAAGCAACACCAAAAAAAACCCTCTTCCTTCTTCCACATGTAAAGTGAGCAGAGAGGAAGACACGGTTGTGTTGTTGTTGTCACGTTACACAAAGTGATAAGCAGCTGGACACGCTGCCGCCTTGTGCAATAATGAGTTTGTCGCTGCTCTAAAACAATATTTATTTTAATCAGGAGGGGCGGTCGCCAATATGAATTTTCATTATCAGTTAATTAGCTGATTATTTCCCCCGCTAATAGGGCAACGAAAGCGGTTGGAAAGCTGCTTTAAATGTCACTAACGAGCTCACACAACAGTTGCCGTCGTCCGTCGGCGGGACGCGTGGAGTGTTTATCCAGGAAACGTCGGCGAGTGAGTGCCGAGGAACGGGAATGGGAGCGGCAGGCAAAAGATGAGAGGAAGGGCGGCCATGTTTCCCAGAGCAACTCGGGTGTTTGCTCGGGTGATTCGGCCGAAAACCATCTCAAACATTCGTAGTCTTTTTCCCCAAGTCCTACTTTGTATTTAAAGTGCACTTCAATAAGTACACTGTGTACTTCCATCGGTGCACTGTGTGCTCACTGTAGTTCCTGAGTGTGTGCATTATTATTATGTTACCGTGCTTTCTCAAACCCATTACCGTCGTCGCACTCTCACTGGAAATGACAATCGCGGTTGATACTGATAGCGATATCGGCCTGATATCAGCAAAAGATTAAGTCAAATGTGCGATACAAGCAGACCTGCAGCGTGTTTACTTGTGCAAAGTTAACATCTAAAATGTCCTCCAATAAAAAACCAACATTGGTCTTTTTTTCTAGTCAAGTCATTTACAAAAGGTGAACATGGTAGCCTATTGCATATTGCAGCTACACAACAGCTAAGCGCACAATAGCACACAAGCTAGACATACGTAATAAGCGTCCTTAATTGAACGGCATTACATTTGTCAATATAGACAAACATTATTTCTGTATTTAATTAGGGATGTCCAATAATGGCTTTTTGCCGATATTCCGATATTGTCCAACTCTTTAATTACCGATACCGATATCAACTGATACCGATATCAACCGATATATACAGTCGTGGAATTAACACATTATTATGCCTAATTTGGACAACCAGGTATGGTGAAGAAAAAAATGTATAAAATAAAATAAGATAAATAAATAAAAAATATTTTCTTGAATAAAAAAGAAAGTAAAACAATATAAAAACAGTTCCATTGAAACTAGTAATGAATGAAAATGAGTAAAATTAACTGTTAAAGGTTAGTACTATTAGTTAGTACTATTACCAGTGGTCCCAGGGATCCTTGCGGGAACTTAGTTTTCAATGGTGGACATTCCTTCCCGAGTTTTACCCCTTGGAGATCGCCTGTGTTTTGCCTTCCTCGATCCTCGACCCTCGCCTAGACACGGACCTTTTCACTTTTTCTCCTTTCACTTTTTAAATAAGATTTATTTATCTTATTTAAAATAAGATAAATAAATTAAAAATATTTTCTTGAATAAAAAAGAAAGTAAAACAATATAAAAACTGTTACATAGAAACTAGTAATTAATGAAAATGAGTAAAATTAACTGTTAAAGGTTAGTACTATTAGTGGACCAGCAGCACGCACAATCATGTGTGCTTACGGACTATATCCCTTGCAGACTCTATTGATATATATTGATATATAATGTAGGAACCAGAATATTAATAACAGAAAGAAACAACCCTTTTGTGTGAATGAGTGTAAATGGGGGAGGGAGGTTTTTTGGGTTGGTGCACTAATTGTAAGTGTATCTTGTGTTTTTTTATGTTGATTTAGTAAAATAAATAAATAAATTAAAAAAAAATATATAAAAAAACGATACCGAAAAAAAAACAAAAAACGATACCGATAATTTCCGATATTACATTTTAACGCATCTCTAATATATACCTACAGCGTGTATATAAAACGATGATGGAGGTGTGTGGATGTTTTTTTTTAGAGCGATTTATAGGCGGAATAGTGCGACTGCCATTGGCTCCGTTGTTAGCTGACTTTTGCTAGCGTTTATTTACGCTTCGGAATGCATAAAAACTTGTGTGTTCTTGTCTTACATAAGGATTGTGAATGGGAAAAAAAACGTGCAGTTCCCCTTTAACTTCATGAATCATTGTGGTCACTAAGTGTCGCCCTTCCAACAACAACAAAAAATACCACTCCACTTCAACTTAAAGACAGCATAGGCCCATCCCAGACCGTTGATAACAAATATGTTCGTGTTTTTCATACCAACCCACTTGATCAAACCTTTTCTAACATTCCACACTACAAAATAAAAGCACGTTTGATTCTTTCCGATGTCGTATTGGATCGTCGGCGGTATCGGCCAATATCGTGTCAGGGTTATTGGTAGGTGACAAAGTGGTATCGTTTGTAAAAGTACTTCCTGCCCTGAAGATGCCAACATAGACTGTGAACCACCAAGTTAATCGGAAGAATTTGTGTGTGTGTGTCAGTGTGTGTGTGTGTGTGTGTGTGTGTGTGTGTGTGTGTGTGTGTGTTTCACGCTGCTTTGACACTCTCACAGGCTTGTCAGCCGTGTTTGCTCTGAGACCTAACAGGTTTACCTTTTCTTGTTTTTTACTCGTCTTGGTCTGCAGCGCGACCGAACTTCAGCGTGAACAGGATAGGCCAGGTTCCCGCTTAAATATAACGAGCCGCGACAATTAAAGGCGCTTGGAAGTGGAGGCGCGTTTGATTTATACGGCGGGGGACTACCTCGGCGCCGCCAAAGGTGAGCTGCAGCCTGACAGAGATGGACTACGCACGCTGACAGAGGAGGTGACGGACGACGCCTGGTTTTAATTTTTTTTCATGCATCCGCGTTAAGTCGACCTTGAGCCGGCTCGGCCCGACGCCGGTCGCCGCCGCACATGCCAAACAGCGCCCGTGGCGGTCATCAGAAAGCAATTAACTCAATAAATAAAACAATAATGTAGGACATCTTTCTTTTTGTTGTTCCTTTAAAGCAGGGATGTCAAACTCGTTTTCTTTGAGGGCCACATCGGCTGCCATCAGAGGGCCGCTTATAAAGGCGAATAATTTATGAATTTGCCTCTGGATTTCATTTTTAATTACAAACCCCGTTTCCATATGAGTTGAAAAATTGTGTTAGATGTAAACAAGAAATACAACCGGAATACGATGATTTGCAAATCCTTTTCAACCCATATTCGATTGAATGCACTACAAAGACAAGATATTTGATGTTCAAACTCATAAACTTTTTTTTTTTTTTTGCAAATAATAATTAACTTAGAATTTCATGGCTGCAACACGTGCCAAAGTAGTTGGGAAAGGGCATGTTCACCACTGTGTTACATCATCTTTTCTTTTAACAAAACTCAATAAACGATTGGGAACTGAGGAAACTAATTGTTGAAGCTTTGAAAGTGGAATTATTTCCCATTCTTGTTTTATGTAGAGCTTCAGTCGTTCAACAGTCCGGGGGTCTCTGCTGTCGTATTTTAGGCTTCATAATGCGCCACACATTTTCAATGGGAGACAGGTCTGGACTGCAGGCGGGCCAGGAAAGTACCCGCACTCTTTTTTTACGAAGCCACGCTGTTGTAACACGTGCTGAATGTGGCTTGGCATTGTCTTGCTGAAATAAGCAGGGGCGTCCATGAAAAAGACGGCGCTTAGATGGCAGCATATGTTGTTCCAAAACCTGTATGTACCTTTCAGCATTAATGATGCCTTCACAGATGTGTAAGTTACCCATGCCTTGGGCACTAATACACCCCCATACCATCACAGATGCTGGCTTTTGAACTTTGCGTCGATAACAGTCTGGATGGTTCGCTTCCCCTTTGGTCCGGATGACACGATGTCGAATATTTCCAAAAACAATTTGAAATGTGGACTCGTCAGACCACAGAACACTTTTCCACTTTGCATCAGTCCATCTTAGATGATCTCGGGCCCAGAGAAGCCTGGGGCGTTTCTGGATGTTGTTGATAAATGGCTTTTGCTTTGCATAGTAGAGCTTTAACTTGCACTTACAGATGTAGCGACAAACTGTATTTAGTGACAGTGGTTTTCTGAAGTGTTCCTGAGCCCATGTGGTGATATCCTTTAGAGATTGATGTCGGTTTTTGATACAGTGCCGTCTGAGGGATCGAAGGTCACGGTCATTCAATGTTGGTTTCCGGCCATGCCGTTTACGTGGGGTGATTTCTCCAGATTCTCTGAACCTTTTGATGATATTATGGACCGTAGATGTTGAAATCCCTAAATTTCTTGCAATTGCACTTTTAGAAATGTTGTTCTTAAACCGTTTCACTATTTGCTCACGGAGTTGTGGACAAAGGGCTGTACCTCGCCCCATCCTTTCTTGTGAAAGACTGAGCATTTTTTGGGAAGCTGTTTTTATACCCAATCATGGCACCCACCTGTTCCCAATTAGCCTGCACACCTGTGGGATGTTCCAAATAAGTGTTTGATGAGCACTCCTCAACTTTATCAGTATTTATTGCCACCTTTCCCAACTTCTTTGTCACGTGTTGCTGGCTTCAAATTCTAAAGTTAATGATTATTTGCAAAAAAAAAAAAAAAAAAGTTTATCAGTTTGAACATCAAATGTGTTGTCTTTGTAGCATATTCAATTGAATATGGGTTGAAAATGATTTGCAAATCATTGCATTCCGTTTATATTTACATCTAACACAATTTCCCAACTCATACGGAAACGGGGTTTGTATATAAATTGTTTTAAGTAGACTGTCCATTTTACAGTAAAAACTTTACATTTACAAAATTTTCCTTTAAAATATAGTGTATTTTTGTTTTGTTTTTTACAACATTTTACGGTAAATGGAAAAACAGTACCACTGTTTTTTGGGTGGGTTTTTACGTAAAAAGCTGCCAGCTTTGTTGCCAGAATTTTACTATATTAATTTTACATTGGTTTTTACAACATTATATTGTTAATTGAAAAACAGTACAAGTCCTTTTTTTATTCTGGCAACTTCGCTGCCAGTTTTTCTACCGTCTTTCCATTTACAGTAATACACCGTTAAAAAGAACAACCGTAGATTTCAGATTTTTAGATACAGTCAACAGAATTTTAAGGCAAAAAACAGTAGTCGTTTTTTTAAATTATTTAATATGATGTAAAGAACAATGTAAAATGTATTGTCATTTTTATTAGTTTGATGGGTATTTTGCTGTAAAACAAAATATTTTTATTTTATTTTTATTTAGACAAAAACATGTTTGGAAAGTGTGTTTATGTCAAGACTTGGTCCTGGGTGTTTGCTTTTCCGGGATGCAACGGAAAGTTGGCACGGGCGAGACGGGAATGAAGGTACATGATTTATTTAAACTATCAAAAAAAGGAATACCGTAAACGAAAAGCGCGCACAAGGGCGGAAGTACAAAACTTGACTATAAACACAAAACTTGCACAAGGGCAGAAACTATGAACAATTAAACAAAACTTGCAAACTATGGCTTGAATAAAGAAAACTGTGGGGAGGTCGTCAGAAAGACAAACTGAAAAACACTGAACTTAAATACTACAGACATGATTAACGAAAACAGGTGCGTGACTCAAGACGTGAAACAGGTGCGTGACGTGACAGGTGAAAACTAATGGGTTGCTATGGTGACAATCAAGAGTGCACAATGAGTCCAAACGTGGAACAGGTGAAACTAATGGGGTAATCATGGAAACAAGACAAGGGAGTGAAAAGACAGAAACTAAAGAGTCCTATAACTAAACAAAACATGACTTAAAACAAAACATGATTACACAGACATGACAGAGCCCATCCCTTAAGGACAGATACCAGATGTCCATAAAAAAATTAACAAGAGTAATGGGAGGGCGGGAGGGGGACATGGCGGTGGGTCGCCAGACCACGTGTCCCCGTATCCACCGGGGCAGAGTTAAGTGGCGGCGGCGAGTGGAACGCCGCTGCAGCAGGCGAGGCGGGCGCCCAGGGAATGGCCACATTCGTGGCCGACTGGGAGGTGGGCGCACTTGGCGTGGCGGGCGACCAGGTAGCGGCCATATCCGTGGCCGACGAGGAGGGAGGCGCGTCGTCATCGTGGCAGACGTGGCTTGGCGTGGTGAGTCAGGCGGCGAAGCTCGGCGTGGCGCGTCAGGCGGCGAAGCTCGGCGTGGGTCTTGGTCTTGGCGTGGGTCTTGGTCTTGGCATGGCGGGTCTTGGTCTTGGTCTTGGCATGGCGGATCTTGGTCTTGGTCTTGGCATGGCGGGTCTTGGTCTTGGTCTTGGCATGGCGGCACTTGGCGTCGTTGAGCTGCGACTGGCGGCACTTGGCGTCGTTGAGCTGCGACTGGCGGCACTTGGCGTCGTTGAGCTGCGACTGGCGGCACTTGGCGTCGTTGAGCTGCGACTGGCGGCACTTGGCGTCGTGGAGCTGCGACTGGCGGCACTTGGCGTCGTGGAGCTGCGACTGGCGGCACTTGGCGTCTTGGAGCTGCGACTGGCGGCACTTGGCGTCTTGGAGCTGCGACTGGCGGCACTTGGCGTCTTGGAGCTGCGACTGGCGGCACTTGGCGTGGAGGGTCTTGGTCTTGGACTTGGCATGGAGGGTCTTGGTCTTGGACTTGGCGTGGAGGGTCTTGGTCTTGGACTTGGCGTGGAGGGTCTTGGTCTTGGACTTGGTGTGGAGGGTCTTGGTCTTGGACTTGGCGTGGAGGGTCTTGGTCTTGGACTTGGCGTGCTTGGCGGTGTGGAGCTGGTACCGGAGCTTGGCATGATGCGGCTAGGCGTGGTGCGGGTACTGGAGTCTGCCGTGGAACTTGGCGTGGTGGAGCTGGTGCTAGCCTTGGTGCGGCAACTGGTGCGGCAACAGGTGCTAGCCGTGGTGCTGCGACAGGTGCGGCGACAGGTGCTAGCCTTGGAGCAGCTAGCCGTGGTGCTAGCCTTGGAGCAGGTGGAGGTGGCCTAGCTGGGGGTTGCGGATTGGCAGGTCCGAAGACTGGTGGTGGCGGCCATGCTGGAGGCTGTGGCTTGACAGGTCGGAAGACTGGTGGTGGCGGCCGTGCTGGAGGCTGTGGCTTGACATGGTGATGCAGAGCCACCCCACCTACACAGCTCCCGACCCCAGCCCCCCCCCCTCAAAGGGCGGATACCAGACGCGCTCCCTGCGGTCTGGAACTCTCTGTAGGGGTGGGCGGAGGAGGGCAGAAACTTCCCCATTAAATTGTCCAATTTGTCTTTTTTGTACCTGGGATTGAGTGGGTGAAAAAAAAATTGTTTTGTGTCTTGGGTGTGGCTTGAGTCCTGGGGAGCGGGGAATCAAAAGAAAAAGAATTCAGAAAAAAAAAATCCTGGTCTTTGACGTCATCCGGGTGAAGCCGGGCTGGCTGCTGCTTGCTTCCGCCCGGAGGGGGAGGGGCTTGTGGGAGCGGCGTGTCCTGCTGGCTCGCGGAAGTTCTTCCTGAAGTCCTTCGTCGGGAGCGGCGCTTCCGCACAGCGCTGCGTCCCCGCATTCCTGGGACCAAATGGAGTCTCTGTACTCCACGGAGGAGTAGCGCAGAGTTTCCTCCTCCATCGCGCACAGGACCGCCCAAGAAGCCTCGTCCAAAATGTCCAACTCGGCCAACTTAGGTGCGGAAAAGCGGGTCTGCTGACGACCTACTGTCAAGACTTGGTCCTGGGTGTGTGCTTTTCCGGGATGCAACGGAAAGTTGGCTCGGGCGAGACGGGAATGAAGGTACATGATTTATTTATTATTATCAAAAAAAAGGAATAAATGAAAGCGCGCACAGTGGCGGAGAATAAACTATGAAATCAAAAGACTATAGCAAAAAGTACAAACGAAAAACACGCACAATGGCGGAGAACAAACTATGAAACCAAAAAGACTATAAACATGGAACAAAAACTTACTTGGCTTGGACAAAAATAGTTGCATATGGAGAATGGACATGGAAAGAAGTATCAGGCATGGACAGAGCATAAATGTGGTGATGTCGTCAGCAAGACAAACTGAAAAACACTGAACTTAAATACTACAGACATGATTAACGAAAACAGGTGCGTGACTCAAAACGTGAAACAGGTGCGTGACGTGACAGGTGAAAACTAATGAGTTGCTATGGTGACAATCAAGAGTGCACAATGAGTCCAAACGTGGAACAGGTGAAACTAATGGGGTAATCATGGAAACAAGACAAGGGAGTGAAAAGACAGAAACTAAAGAGTCCTATAACTAAACTAAACATGACTTAAAACAAAACATGATTACACAGACATGACAGTTTAAAAGGCATGCAATTTCAAGCACTGTATATATTTTTTCTGTCAAATTGGAAAAAATCTATAGCATTTAGTGAGAAAATTTTACTTTATTGTCACATATCATTTCGAGGTGTTTGCGGACCAGATAAAATGATGTCGCGGGCCAGATCTGGCCCCCGGGCCTTGAGTTTGACACCTCTGCTTTAAAGGAAGCTACCACCTCTTTCAACCAATCAACACTTTGCCCTGTGTCTAGCCCCGCCCCTTTAGGATCGTCGCTGCGCTTAGGCGCCAAAAAGTGGTACTTTTAATCGGCTTTTTATAATAATCATTTTTAAATTGTTGACTGAAGTGAATTAAAATAGATTAACAGATGGAAATGAACCTTTTTGTAATTTGTAAAAAAAACAAAAACATGATACTAGTCAAAAGTTTGGAAACACTTAATTGTTTTAAAATATGTTTTTAAATGCTAATTGTTTTCATTTACTCGTCCCTCCAGGAATTTGCCACCTAAAATGTGTTCATTTACGGCACATTTTTCAGGAAGTTGCAGCAAAAGTTGAGATATTTTGTGGTTTGTTTTTTTAAGAACATTGAGTCAGCTTGGGATTTTATATATTTTTATGAATGTTTTCAAAGGGCCCTGTTACACAAAACCAACTCTTCCTACCTGTTACTCTGTTACCCTGTTACCCTGTTACCCTTTTACCCTGTTACTCTGTTGTTCTGTTACCTGTTACCCTGTTACTCTGTTTCCTGTTACTCCGTTACCCTGTTACTATGTTACCCTGTTACTATGTTACCCTGTTGTTCTGTTACTCTGTTACCCTATTGTTCTGTTACCTTGTTGTTCTGTTATTCTGTTATGCTGTTCTGTTACCCTGTTGTTCTGTTACCTGTTATCCTGTTTTGTGTTATCCTGTTGTTCTGTTACCCTGTTCATCTGTTACCCAGTTACTCTGTTACCCTATTGTTTTGTTACTCTGTTACCCTGTTACTCTGTTACCCTATTGTTCTGTTACCTTGTTGTTCTGTTACTCTGTTACCCTGTTCTGTTACCCTGTTGTTCTGTTACCTGTTACTCTGCTACCCTGTTGTTTTGTTGCCTTGTGACTGTTACCCTGTTGTTCTGTTACCTGTTACTCCATTACTTTACCTGTTACTCCATTACTTGTTGCTCTGTTGTTCTGTTACCCCGTTTTTCTGTCACCTGTTACTCCATTACCTGTTATTCTGTTACCCTGTTTTTCTATTACCCTGTTGTTATGTTACCTTGTTGTTCTGTGAGTCTGTTACCCTGTTGTTCTCTTACCCTGTTGTTCTGTTACTCTGTTGTTTTGTTACTCTGTTACCCCATTACTCTGTTACTTGTTGTTCTGTTACCTGTTACTCCGTTACCCTGTTAACCCGTTGCTCTGTTACTCTGTTACTCTGTCACTCTGTCACCTGCTGCCCTGTTACCTGTCGCTCTGTTACTTTGTTACTCTGTTGCTTTGTTACCTGTTACTCTGTTACCAGTTACTCTGTTACCTGAGATAGTTTGGAGATACTTTATTGTTATAGTCTCTCCAAACTTTTAATTGGTATTTTTAACTTTTTCTTTAGCTGACAATTTGATTAAATTCAAATTTCTTAGCAAAATGTCAGTGTTTAAAAATTCAGTGTGTTCAAATACAGTAATTTAAAATAATTTGTGTAAAAAGTCAGTGTAGAAAAATCAAGCAAAAAGTCAAAACCTACTTCTGGTAAATGAAGATCGCAGTGTTGGACCTTGTCTCAGAACCAGCCACTTTAGATTTCTGCACTGAAATCTTTTACAATAAATTTTAAAACACACACATTTTGCTCACAAATTTGAATTAATAAAATTGTCAGCATAATTTGAAATAATTTAGAAAAAATAATAATCACTTCAGAAAATGTTCTTTCTTTTCTTTCTTTCTTTAGTTTATTTCGAAAATGAACACACTTACAGCATAATACATCACACAGTTCCATATAATTTCATCATCATGTCCGAATAGGAGTAAGAAGAAGCAAAGCTTATTTAATCCTACCCCTTTCCCACTTCAGAGCGTTTACAAATACATACGTTCATTTACTGACTTCTTTTTGTAGCACAATGACATCCGTGAATGATTAATACAGCAGTTTTTGTAATAGATAATTAAGTCGGTCATGATAAACATACTGAGATGAAGAACATCCCATTTTCAATAAGGTTGAAAGTGTTTCTCATAATTCTTCTTCTTTGTACTTTGTAAGCACTATTAATTTGAACAACCTCTTAAACTGGATCATGTCAGTACATTGTTTAACTTTATTACTTAATCCATTCCATTATTTAATTCCACATACTGATATGCTAAAGGTTTTTAGTGTTGTACGTGCATACAAATGTTTTCAATCCAAACCAGGGCAGTAATTAAAACTCTTTGGTCAACTTTTAATCACAAGGGTTCAATCTCTCTCCTGTGCTAGTTTGAAGCCGACACGACAAATGCGCTCAGAGGAGATAATGTTTGAAAAAAGGTGACCGTTTTTTCCAAAACTTTTGTTTTGAAGGGGGAATTGCAAACTTCCTGTTGATTTTTGCTGGGGGTTGTCAGTATATGAAATGTAGGTCTAAGTGAGACCTACATAGAGGTTTTTGTTTCATGTCTCTAAGACATTCCTACTGGAAGTTACTGGCAGTTTTGTCTGAGTTTTCTTCCTAGGATCAGCTGTGTCTGTGTTTTCTTCCTTGGGAGCGCTAGAGCGCAATTTTGAGTTTTGGGGTTGTTGTTTTTTATTAGATCTCAATTCTTGCCAGTCCTGATGTGTGTGTCCAGTTTGGTGAGTTTTGAAGCATGTTAAGGGGGTCAAATTACAGTTCAAAGAGGCAAAAGTGACTGTTTTTAGTAAACTTTTGTTTTGAAGGGGAATTGCCGACTTCCTGTTGATTTTTGAATCTGAAGGATATCAATGTATGAAATCTAGGTATAAGTCAGACCTACATTGAGGTTTTTGTTTCATGTGTCTACGATATTCCTACCGGAAGTTACAAGCAGTTTTGTCTGTGTTTTTCCTAGGGGGCGCTAGAGCGCAATTTTGAGTTTTTGTTTTTTTTTGTTTGTTTTTTTATTAGATGTCAATTTTCTCTAGTCCTGATGTGTGTGTCAAATATGGTGAGTTTTGAAGCATGTTAAGGGGGTCAAATTACAGCTCAAAGAGGCGGCGGAATAATAAAAATTAAAGCTGCAAGCAGCGATGGATGGGACCGACTTTGACGGCACATTAAATCCAAACCGGACCAGTAATTAAAACTTTTTGGTTAACTTTTAATCAGAAGGGTTCAATCTCTCTCCTGTGCTAGTTTGAGGCCGACACGACAAACGCGCTCAGAGATAATGTTTGAAAAAAGGTGACCGGTTTTTACAAAACTTTTGTTTTAAAGGGGAAATTGCAAACTTCCTGTTGATTTTTGCTGGGGGTTGTCAGTATATGAAATGTAGGTCTAAGTGAGACCTACATAGAGGTTTTTGTTTCATGTCTCTAAGACATTCCTACTGGAAGTTACTGGCAGTTGTGTCTGTGTTTTCTTCCTAGGGGGCGCTAGAGCGCAATTTTGAGTTTTGGGGTTGTTGTTTTTTTTTAATTATATCTCAATTTTTGCCAGTCCTGATGTGTGTGTCCAGTTTGGTGAATTTTGAAGCATGTTAAGGGGGTCGAATTACAGCTCAAAGAGGCAAAAGTGACTGTTTTTAGGAAACTTTTATTTTGAAGGGGGAATTGCCTACTTCCTGTTGATTTTTTAATCTGAAGGATGTCAATGTATGAAATCTAGGTATAAGTCAGACCTACATAGAGGTTTTTGTTTCATGTCTCTAAGACATTCCCACCGGAAGTTACAAGCAGTTTTGTCTGTGTTTTTTCCTAGGGGGTGCTAGAGCGCAATTTTGAGTTTTGGGGTTTTTTGTTTTTTTTATTAGATGGCAATTTTCTCTAGTCCTGATGTGTGTGTCAAATATGGTGAGTTTTGAAGCATGTTAAGGGGGTCAAATTACAGCTCAAAGAGGCGGCGGAATAATAATAATTAAAGCTGCAAGCAGCGATGGATGCTTGCAGCTTTGACGGCACATTAAATCCAAACCGGAGCAGTAATTAAAACTTTTTGGTCAACTTTTAATCAGAAGGGTTCAATCTCTCTCCTGTGCTAGTTTGAGGCCGACACGACAAACGCGCTCAGAGGAGATAATGTTTGAAAAAAGGTGACCGGTTTTTACAATCTTTTGTTTTAAAGGGGAAATTGCAAACTTCCTGTTGATTTTTGCTGGGGGTTGTCAGTATATGAAATGTAGGTCTAAGTGAGACCTACATAGAGGTTTTTGTTTCATGTCTCTAAGACATTCTTACTGGAAGTTACAGGCAGTTTTGTCTGGGTTTTCTTCCTAGGAGCAGTTGTGTCTGTGTTTTCTTCCTAGGGGGCGCTAGAGCGCAATTTTGAGTTTTGGGGTTGGTTTTTTTAAATTATATCTCAATTTTTGCCAGTCCTGATGTGTGTGTCCAGTTTGGTGAGTTTTGAAGCATGTTAAGGGGGTCGAATTACAGCTCAAAGAGGCAAAAGTGACTGTTTTTAGGAAACTTTTGTTTTGAAGGGGGAATTGCCTACTTCCTGTTGATTTTTGAATCTGAAGGATGTCAATGTATGAAATCTAGGTATAAGTCAGACCTACATAGAGGTTTTTGTTTCATGTCTCTAAGACATTCCTATTGGAAGTTACAAGCAGTTTTGTCTGTGTTTTTTCCTAGGGGGTGCTAGAGCGCAATTTTGAGTTTTGGGGTTGTTTTTTTTTATTAGATGGCAATTTTCTCTAGTCCTGATGTGTGTGTCAAATATGGTGAGTTTTAAAGCATGTTAAGGGGGTCAAATTACAGCTCAAAGAGGCGGCGGAATAATAATAATAAACCTTACAATTACAATAGGGTCCTCTGTCCCAGAGGGACATTGCGGTCCCTAATTAAAGCTGCACGCAGCGATGGACGAGACCGACTTTAACGGCATATAAAATCAAAACCGGAGCAGTAATTAAAACTATTTGGTCAACTTTGAATCAGAAGGGTTCAATCTCTCTCCTGTGCTAGTTTGAAGCCGACACGACAAACGCGCTCAGAGGAGATAATGTTTGAAAAAAGGTGACCGGTTTTTACAAACTTTTGTTTTAAAGGGGAAATTGCAAACTTCCTGTTGATTTTTGCTGGGGGTCGTCAATATATGAAATGTAGGTGTAAGTGAGACCTACATAGAGGTTTCATGTCTCTGAGACATTCCTACTGGAAGTTACTAGCAGTTTTGTCTGAGTTTTCTTCCAAGGAGCAGTTGTGTCTGTGTTTTCTTCCTAGGGGGCGCTAGAGCGCAATTTTGAGTTTTGGGGTTGGTTTTTTTTTTATTATATTGCAATTTTTGCCAGTCCTGATGTGTGTGTCCAGTTTGGTGAGTTTTGAAGCATGTTAAGGGGGTCGAATAACAGCTCAAAGAGGCAAAAGTGACTGTTTTTAGGAAACTTTTGTTTTGAAGGGGGAATTGCCTACTTCCTGTTGATTTTTTAATCTGAAGGATGTCAATGTATGAAATCTAGGTATAAGTCAGACCTCCATAGAGGTTTTTGTTTCATGTCTCTAAGACATTCCTACTGGAAGTTAATAGCAGTTTTGTCTGAGTTTTCTTCCTAGGAGCAGTTGTGTCTGTGTTTTCTTCCTAGGGGGTGCTAGAGCGCAATTTTGAGTTTTGGGGTTGTTGTTTTTTTATTAGATCGCAATTCTTGCCAGTCCTGATGTGTGTGTCCAGTTTGGTGAGTTTTGAAGCATGTTAAGGGGGTCAAATTACAGCTCAAAGAGGCAAAAGTGACTGTTTTTAGTAAACTATTGTTTTGAAGGGAGAATTACCAACTTCCTGTTGATTTTTGCTGAAGGATGTCAATGTATGAAATCTAGTCTAAGTCAGACCTGCATAGAGGTTTTTGTTTCATGTCTCTACGACATTCCCACCGGACGTTACAAGCAGTTTTGTCTGTGTTTTTTCCTACGGGGCGCTAGAGCGCAATTTTGAGTTTTGGGTTGTTGTTTTTTTTTTTATTAGATGGCAATTTTCTCTAGTCCTGATGTGTGTGTCAAATATGGTGAGTTTTGAAGCATGTTAAGGGGGTCAAATTACAGCTCAAAGAGGCGGCGGAATAATAATAATAAAACCTTACAATTACAATAGGGTCCTCTGTCCCAAAGGGACATTGCGGTCCCTAATTAAAGCTGCATGCAGCGATGGACGAGACCGACTTTAACGGCACATAAAATCAAAACCGGAGCAGTAATTAAAACTTTTTGGTCAACTTTTAATCAGAAGGGTTCAATCTCTCTCCTGTGCTAGTTTGAGGCCGACACGACAAACGCGCTCAGAGGAGATAATGTTTGAAAAAAGGTGACCGGTTTTTACAATCTTTTGTTTTAAAGGGGAAATTGCAAACTTCCTGTTGATTTTTGCTGGGGGTTGTCAGTATATGAAATGTAGGTCTAAGTGAGACCTACATAGAGGTTTTTGTTTCATGTCTCTAAGACATTCTTACTGGAAGTTACAGGCAGTTTTGTCTGGGTTTTCTTCCTAGGAGCAGTTGTGTCTGTGTTTTTTTCCTAGGGGGCGCTAGAGCGCAATTTTGAGTTTTGGGGTTGGTTTTTTTAAATTATATCTCAATTTTTGCCAGTCCTGATGTGTGTGTCCAGTTTGGTGAGTTTTGAAGCATGTTAAGGGGGTCGAATTACAGCTCAAAGAGGCAAAAGTGACTGTTTTTAGGAAACTTTTGTTTTGAAGGGGGAATTGCCTACTTCCTGTTGATTTTTGAATCTGAAGGATGTCAATGTATGAAATCTAGGTATAAGTCAGACCTACATAGAGGTTTTTGTTTCATGTCTCTAAGACATTCCTATTGGAAGTTACAAGCAGTTTTGTCTGTGTTTTTTCCTAGGGGGTGCTAGAGCGCAATTTTGAGTTTTGGGGTTGTTTTTTTTTATTAGATGGCAATTTTCTCTAGTCCTGATGTGTGTGTCAAATATGGTGAGTTTTAAAGCATGTTAAGGGGGTCAAATTACAGCTCAAAGAGGCGGCGGAATAATAATAATAAACCTTACAATTACAATAGGGTCCTCTGTCCCAAAGGGACATTGCGGTCCCTAATTAAAGCTGCACGCAGCGATGGACGAGACCGACTTTAACGGCACATAAAATCAAAACCGGAGCAGTAATTAAAACTATTTGGTCAACTTTGAATCAGAAGGGTTCAATCTCTCTCCTGTGCTAGTTTGAAGCCGACACGACAAACGCGCTCAGAGGAGATAATGTTTGAAAAAAGGTGACCGGTTTTTACAAACTTTTGTTTTAAAGGGGAAATTGCAAACTTCCTGTTGATTTTTGCTGGGGGTCGTCAATATATGAAATGTAGGTGTAAGTGAGACCTACATAGAGGTTTCATGTCTCTGAGACATTCCTACTGGAAGTTACTAGCAGTTTTGTCTGAGTTTTCTTCCAAGGAGCAGTTGTGTCTGTGTTTTCTTCCTAGGGGGCGCTAGAGCGCAATTTTGAGTTTTGGGGTTGTTGTTTTTTTAATTATATTGCAATTTTTGCCAGTCCTGATGTGTGTGTCCAGTTTGGTGAGTTTTGAAGCATGTTAAGGGGGTCGAATAACAGCTCAAAGAGGCAAAAGTGACTGTTTTTAGGAAACTTTTGTTTTGAAGGGGGAATTGCCTACTTCCTGTTGATTTTTTAATCTGAAGGATGTCAATGTATGAAATCTAGGTATAAGTCAGACCTCCATAGAGGTTTTTGTTTCATGTCTCTAAGACATTCCTACTGGAAGTTAATAGCAGTTTTGTCTGAGTTTTCTTCCTAGGAGCAGTTGTGTCTGTGTTTTCTTCCTAGGGGGTGCTAGAGCGCAATTTTGAGTTTTGGGGTTGTTGTTTTTTTATTAGATCGCAATTCTTGCCAGTCCTGATGTGTGTGTCCAGTTTGGTGAGTTTTGAAGCATGTTAAGGGGGTCAAATTACAGCTCAAAGAGGCAAAAGTGACTGTTTTTAGTAAACTATTGTTTTGAAGGGAGAATTACCAACTTCCTGTTGATTTTTGCTGAAGGATGTCAATGTATGAAATCTAGTCTAAGTCAGACCTGCATAGAGGTTTTTGTTTCATGTCTCTACGACATTCCCACCGGAAGTTACAAGCAGTTTTGTCTGTGTTTTTTCCTACGGGGCGCTAGAGCGCAATTTTGAGTTTTGGGTTGTTGTTTTTTTTTTTATTAGATGGCAATTTTCTCTAGTCCTGATGTGTGTGTCAAATATGGTGAGTTTTGAAGCATGTTAAGGGGGTCAAATTACAGCTCAAAGAGGCGGCGGAATAATAATAATAAAACCTTACAATTACAATAGGGTCCTCTGTCCCAAAGGGACATTGCGGTCCCTAATTAAAGCTGCATGCAGCGATGGACGAGACCGACTTTAACGGCACATAAAATCAAAACCGGAGCAGTAATTAAAACTTTTTGGTCAACTTTTAATCACAAGTGTTCAATCTCTCTCCTGTGCTAGTTTGAAGCCGACACGACAAACGCGCTCAGAGGAGATAATGTTTGAAAAAAGGTGACCGGTTTTTACAAAACTTTTGTTTTGAAGGGGAAATTGCAAACTTCCTGTTGATTTTTGCTGGGGGTTGTCAGTATATAAAATGTAGTTCTAAGTGAGACCTACACAGAGGTTTTTGTTTCATGTCTCTAAGACATTCCTACTGGAAGTTACTAGCAGTTTTGTCTGAGTTTTCTTCCTAGGAGCAGTTGTGTCTGTGTTTTCTTCCTAGGGGGCGCTAGAGCGCAATTTTGAGTTTTGGGGTTGTTTTTTTTTATTTTTTATTATTAGATCGCAATTTTTGCCAGTCCTGATGTGTGTGTCCAGTTTGGTGAGTTTTGAAGCATGTTAAGGGGGTCAAATTACAGCTCAAAGAGGCAAAAGTGACTGTTTTTAGTAAACTTTTGTTTTGAAGGGGCAATTGCCAACTTCCTGTTGATTTTTGCTGAAGGATGTCAATGTATGAAATCTAGGTCTAAGTCAGACCTACATAGAGGTTTTTGTTGACATTCCTAGTGGAAGTTACAAGCAGTTTTGTCTGTGTTTTTTCCTAGGGGGCGCTAGAGCGCAATTTTGAGTTTTAGGTTTTTTGTTTTTTTTATTATTAGATGCAATTTTCGCCAGTCCTGATGTGTGTGTCAAATATGGTGAGTTTTGAAGCATGTTAAGGGGGTCAAATTACAGCTCAAAGAGGCGGCGGAATAATAATAATTAAAGCTGCAAGCAGCGATGGACGGGACCGACTTTGACGGCACATAAAATCCAAACCGGAGCAGTAATTAAAACTCTTTGGTCAACTTTTAATCAGAAGGGTTTAATCTCTCTCCTGTGCTAGTGTGAAGCCGACACGACAAACGCGCTCAGAGGAGATATTGTTTGAAAAAAGGTGACCGGTTTTTACAAAACTTTTGTTTTGAAGGGGACATTGCAAACCTTCTGTTGATTTCTGCTGGGGGTTGTCAATATATGAAATGTAGGTCTAAGTGAGACCTACATAGAGGTTCATGTCTCTAAGACATTCCTACTGGAAGTTACAGGCAGTTTTGTCTGAGTTTTCTTCCTAGGAGCAGTTGTGTCTGTGTTTTCTTCCTCGGGGGCGCTAGAGCGCAATTTTGAGTTTTGGGGTTGTTTTTTTTTATTAGATCACAATTTTTGCCAGTCCTGATGCGTGTGTCCAGTTTGGTGAGTTTTGAAGCATGTTAAGGAGGTCAAATTACAGCTCAAAGAGGCAAAAGTGACTGTTTTTACTAACTTTTTGTTTTGAAAGGGGAATTGCCAACTTCCTGTTGATTTTTGTTAAGGGGGTCAAATTACAGCTCAATAATAATAATAAAACCTTACAATTACAATAGAGTCCTCTGTCCCAAAGGGACATTGCGGTCCCTAATAAATCCTTACAATTACAATAGGGACCGCATTGTCCCTTTGGGACATTGCGGTCCCTTATGCAAATAACAGCCCATGAGCGGCTATTTGGACATGGGCGGTAATTAGGAAGAGGCGGTTAATTCACAAAATGGGGTCAGACCCCGGGCGGCTATTAGGACATGGGCGGTTATTTGCCCAAGGGCGTTTATTTGGTAATATACGGTAGTTAGTTTTCTGTCACATTTGTTGTTTGCCGCACAACCGTCGGTAATAAAGGTTGTGCACGTCTAAGGGAGGAAGAATTTTGCCCCGACGTCCGTTCCTGTGCGCCGTGATGATAAATAACGCCGGCGTGCAAGAAAAGGCCGTCTGCTCGCCAATAGGATTTCTGAGCGGCGGCCATAGGAGTTACTTTGAAATTTAACTGCCTCCACATTCATCGGGACGTGTCGTCCATCTATCTCCGCCCCGGGCCCTAATAGTTCTCCGAGCGTGAGAGGCTGCTGCAGCGGCGCCGTATTTCAGCGCGCTGAAGTGCATGGAGAATTCCCATGAAGGGTAAGGGATTACGGATTTGGGCCTCTAAGCTGCCTGCATGCCCAGCGAGGATGTCTCCGTGCGGCGTAATCTTCAAACAGTGATGAGCGGGCACCGAGGATCCAAACGTGTTCCGGCAACTTACTGGCCAGGGAGAGATAGGGAAAGGAGGGCGGATGGCGTTTTGGTGGCCCCCGACTCGGGAGGAGCGCGAGGCACGCCGTCGGTCACATGACCCCGTTTGGTGCAGCAAAGCAGCGCCGATGCGAGTGTGGTGCCCCCCGCCCCCGTCAACAGGAAGTCGATGGCGCTCTCGGCGGGTCGCCAAATCTGTGGAATGAGGACGCTGGCCCAGAAAGTGCAAAGTGTGAAAAGTTCCATAGGAGCACTTCATCACATGGCCTGAAGCTTCTTCTTCTGCTCCCTGTAATCTTTTTTTTTCTTTTTTTTTTTCTTTTTTTTTTACAACTTTTTCACTTTGCTATTTATCTCCTACAGCAGTGGTCATCACCTACAGAGACAACCTCCAATCCTGCCCACTCGCCCCACTAATCGTCTTGGTGCGTGAGTTTCTACACCCACCACAACAACAACACGCTAACATGGACACTCCTGTTGCTAGGCAGAATTCAGGCGGCGCTTTCATTGGCATCCCACTGAGGGGGAGAAATAGCAGAGAAAGGTCAGTATCATCGGACATTCTAAAAACTGTCCAATAGAGGATCTTTGATGAGCGCTCCTGTTAACGACTGTGAAGGATCTCTGCTATAGGTTCTTGAAAACAGCGGAACACTCCTGTCGTATAAAGGATCTTTGACAAGTGCTGTTGCCGTTTTTCCCTAAAAACAGCAAAGTGTTCCTGTTGAGTAAAGGATCTTTGACGAGTGTTTTCGCAATGTGTCCGTAAAAGCAGCAAAGTGCGCCTGTCATTTAACGGATCTTTGACTAGGGTTTTAGCAGTAGGTCCTTAAAATCAGCAGAGTGCTCCTGTTGAATAAAGGATCTTTGACAAGTGTTTTTTTGCAGTAGGTCCTTAATAACAACAGTGTTTCTGTGATATAAAGGATCTTTGACGAGACTTGTTGCCGTTTTTCCCTAAAAACAGCAACGTGTTACTGTCGAGTAAAGGATCTTTGACGAGTGTTTTCGCAATGTGTCCGTAAAAGCAGCAAAGTGCGCCTGTCATAAATCGGATCTTTGACTAGGGTTTTAGCAGTAGGTCCTTAAAATCAGCAGAGTGCTCCTGTTGAATAAAGGATCTTTGACAAGTGTTTTTTGCAGTAGATCCTTAATAACAATAGTGTTTCTGTGATATAAAGGATCTTTGACAATTAAGTGTTTTTTGCAGTAGGTCCTTAATAACAACAGTGTTTCTGTGATATAAAGGATCTTTGACGAGACTTGTTGCCGTTTTTCCCTAAAAACAGCAAAGTGTTCCTGTCGAGTAAAGGATCTTTGACGAGTGTTTTTGCAATTTGTCTGTAAAAGCAGCAAAGTGCGCTTGTCATTTAACGGATCTTTGACTAGGGTTTTAGCAGTAGGTCTTTAAAATCAGCAGAGTGCTCTTGTTGAAAAAAGGAACTTTGACAAGTGTTTTTTGCAGTAGGTCCTTAATAACAACAGTGTTTCTGTGATATAAAGGATCTTTGACGAGACTTGTTGCCGTTTTTTCCTATAAACAGCAACGTGTTCCTGTCGAGTAAAGGATCTTTGACGAGTGTTTTCGCAATGTGTCCGTAAAAGCAGCAAAGTGTTCCTGTCGAGTAAAGGATCTTTGACGAGTGTTTTCGCAATTTGTCCGTATAAACAGCAAAGTGCGCCTGTTGAATAAAGGATCTTTGACGAGTGTTTTTTGCAGTAGGTCCTTAATAACAACAGTGTTTCTGTGATATAAAGGATCTTTGACGAGACTTGTTGCCGTTTTTTTCCTATAAACAGCAACGTGTTCCTGTCGAGTAAAGGATCTTTGACGAGTGTTTTCGCAATGTGTCCGTACAAGCAGCAAAGTGTTCCTGTCGAGTAAAGGATCTTTGACGAGTGTTTTCGCAATTTGTCCGTATAAGCAGCAAAATGCGCATGTTGAATAAAGGATCTTTGACAAGTGTTTTTTGCAGTAGGTCCTTAACCCTCTAAGACCCACAGTGATATATTTACAACATTTTTATTTGATTTAAAAAAGGGTTAAAAGTTTTTTCATTTTGCCCCACCCACCACATTAACATAGTCATTGGGGTCTATTGTTCAGTCTAACAATGACTTTACATTCAAAATTTGTATTTAAGGACCGCCCCATAGGCTATAGAATCTCACACAACTTGAAAATCTTCGCAGAGTGACAACCCTTTTCTTTACTGGACCAAATTGATCAAATCAATGTACGTAGAATGCATCTAATATTTTTTACTGTGATCTTTATAATGTCTAGAATATGTACCTATGTTATTATTGTGAAATACCTCCAAAAAAATATGATTTAGATGATGTTTTATATTGGTTGTATATGTACAACCATGGGTCAATGTGGTAGCAAATATTCCCTTGTGACTACCGGTAGTTTACCTACCAGGATACTGTGTAGTCTAAATATATATGTTTTGTTCGGAATCTACAATATATTTTAATTTACACACTCTTATTCCTTCTGTCTGTGCACATTTGCACTTTAATATTGCAAACTAAAAGTAAAAAAAAACATTTAGTTAGGCAGAAGGCTAAACTAAACTATGTATATTTGCTAAGTGCTGCTGCAACTTAGTAAAAGTTTGTTGTTCTAGGATGATAATGGTATTTATGATAAGCATATAGATGGGTAGGTTCATGTTGTCCTTCTCTTTGTGCACATTTGTACATTACTTTTGCAAACTAAAGCAGCCCGGTCACTGACAAGAGACCATCCTCGGCTCCAACCAGCACAACATACAAGAAATCGTGTGGACACCTGCCACTGGATGTGCGCCACGATCAGATTGGGCATTTACCCAAGAAAACAACGAGAGGCCGCTGCAGGCATTGCCCTACTGGGTACACCAACACACAATGCCACAAGTGTGAAGTGCGTCTATGCTTCTCGGACAGCAAGAACTGTTTCCTGGACTTTCACTGCAAGTGAACATAGTCAGCACATGCATGCTGGTTGCCAGAAGAACAATGCAGAACTTGATCACACCAACAGTGTTGTACACATGACACATTACCAAAATCATACGCAAAGCCAACTTGTATATACAGCATAGACCACCCTAGAAGTTCCTGAAAATGTGTGTTTTTCATTGATTCAAATACAATTGACTGTTCATAAAAATGAGTAATGTTGTTATTATAATTATTATTTTACAGTGTTCTGAGTCAAGGTGATGAGCAATAAGCATTCAAATGAACCCTTAGTTGTTTGACTGAAGTGAAAACATGTGGAACATGTTGTTCAGAAAATGAATACAAATGGCCTATGGAAAATTTTGCTACCCTTTTCACCCAACGTTGTATCGTTACAACGGTTCCATAAAACCTTATCAAAATATGAAAAATTTGCCAACACTTCATTTTAATTCCCAAATGCCCCCTACAACACAATCTGACAGGTTGAATATTTTTTTATTCATGTATTTCTATGTCCGGGTCTTACAGGGTTAATAACAACAGTGTTTCTGTGATATAAAGGATCTTTGACGAGACTTGTTGCCGTTTTTCCCAAAAAACAGCAAAGTGTTCCTGTCGAGTAAAGGATCTTTGACGAGTGTTTTCGCAATTTGTCCGTAAAAGCAGCAAAGTGCGCCTGTCATTTAACAAATCTTTGACTAGGGTTTTAGCAGTAGGTCTTTAATAACAACAGTGTTTCTGTGATATAAAGGATCTTTGAGGAGACTTGTTGCCGTTTTTCCATAAAAACAGCAACGTGTTTCTGTCGAGTAAAGGATCTTTGACGAGTGTTTTTGCAATTTGTCCGTAAAAGCAGCAAAGTGCGCCTGTCATAAAACGGATCTTTGACTAGGGTTTTAGCAGTAGGTCCTTAAAATCGGCAGAGTGCTCCTGTTGAATAAAGGATCTTTGACAAGTGTTTTTTGCAGTAGGTCCTTAATAACAACAGTGTTTCTGTGATATAAAGGATCTTTGACAATTAAGTGTTTTTTGCAGTAGGTCCTTAATAACAACAGTGTTTCTGTGATATAAAGGATCTTTGACGATACTTGTTGCCGTTTTTCCCTAAAAACAGCAACGTGTTCCTGTCGAGTAAAGGATCTTTGACGAGTGTTTTTGCAATTTGTCCGTATAAGCAGCAAAGTGCGCCTGTCAAAACGAATCTTTGACTAGGGTTTTAGCAGTAGGTCCTTAAAATCTGCAGAGTGCTCCTGTTGAATAAAGGATCTTTGACAAGTGTTTTTTGCAGTAGGTCCTTAATAACAACAGTGTTTCTGTGATATAAAGGATCTTTGACGAGACTTGTTGCAGTTTTTCCCTATAAACAGCAAAGTGTTCCTGTCGAGTAAAGGATCTTTGACGAGTGTTTTCGCAATGTGTTCGTAAAAGCGGCAAAGTGCGCCGGTCATATAACGGATCTTTGACTAGGGTTTTAGCAGTAGGTCCTTAAAATCAGCAGAGTGCTCCGATTGAATAAAGGATCTTTGACAAGTGTTTTTTTGCAGTAGGTCCTTAATAACAACAGTGTTTCTGTGATATAAAGGATCTTTGACGATACTTGTTGCCGTTTTTCCCTAAAAACAGCAACGTGTTCCTGTCGAGTAAAGGATCTTTGATGAGTGTTTTCTCAATGTTTCCGTAAAAGCAGCAAAGTGCTCCTGTCGAGTAAAGGATCTTTGACGAGTGTTTTCGCAATTTGTCCGTATAAGCAGCAAAGTGCGCCTGTCATAAAACGGATCTTTGACTAGGATCTTAGCAGTAGGTCCTTAAAATCAGCAGAGTGCTCCTGTTGAATAAAGGATCTTTGACAAGTGTTTTTTGCAGTAGGTCCTTCATAACAACAGTGTTTCTGTGATATAAAGGATCTTTGACGAGACTTGTTGCAGTTTTTCCCTAAAAACAGCAATGTGTTCCTGTCGAGTAAAGGATCTTTGACGAGTGTTTTCGCAATGTGTCCGTAAAAGCAGCAAAGTGCGCCTGTCATAAATCAGATCTTTGACTAGGGTTTTAGCAGTAGGTCCTTAAAATCAGCAGAGTGCTCCTGTTGACTAAAGGATCTTTGAAAAGTGTTTTTTGCAGTAGGTCCTTAATAACAACAGTGTTTCTGTGATATAAAGGATCTTTGACGAGACTTGTTGCCGTTTTTCCCAAAAAACAGCAAAGTGTTCCTGTCGAGTAAAGGATCTTTGACGAGTGTTTTCGCAATGTGTCCGTAAAAGCAGCAAAGTGCTCCTGTCGAGTAAAGGATCTTTGGCGAGTGTTTTCGCAATTTGTCTGTAAAAGCAGCAAAGTGCGCCTGTCATATAACAGATCTTTGACTAGGGTTTTAGCAGTAGGTCTTTAAAATCAGCGGAGTGCTCCGATTGAATAAAGGATCTTTGACAAGTGTTTTTTTGCAGTAGGTCCTTAATAACAACAGTGTTTCTGTGGTATAAAGGATCTTTGACGAGACTTGTTGCCGTTTTTCCCTAAAAGCAGCAACGTGTTCCTGTTGAGTAAAGGATCTTTGACGAGTGTTTTCGCAATGTGTCCGTAAAAGCAGCAAAGTGCGCCTGTCATTAAACGGATCTTTGACTAAGGTTTTTGCAGTAGGTCCCTAAAATCAGCAGAGTGCTCCTGTTGAATAAAGGATCTTTGACAAGTGTTTTTTGCAGTAGGTCCTTAATAACAACAGTGTTTCTGTGATATAAAGGATCTTTGACAATTAAGTATTTTTTGCAGTACGTCCTTAATAACAACAGTGTTTCTGTGATATAAAGGATCTTTGACGATACTTGTTGCCGTTTTTCCCTAAAAACAGCAACGTGTTTCTGTCGAGTAAAGGATCTTTGACGAGTGTTTTTGCAATTTGTCCGTAAAAGCAGCAAAGTGCGCCTGTCATAAAACGGATCTTTGACTAGGGTTTTAGCAGTAGGTCCTTAAAATCGGCAGAGTGCTCCTGTTGAATAAAGGATCTTTGACAAGTGTTTTTTGCAGTAGGTCCTTAATAACAACAGTGTTTCTGTGATATAAAGGATCTTTGACAATTAAGTGTTTTTTGCAGTAGGTCCTTAATAACAACAGTGTTTCTCTGATATAAAGGATCTTTGACGATACTTGTTGCCGTTTTTCCCTAAAAACAGCAACGTGTTCCTGTCGAGTAAAGGATCTTTGACGAGTGTTTTTGCAATTTGTCCGTAAAAGCAGCAAAGTGCGCCTGTCATAAAACGGATCTTTGACTAGGGTTTTAGCAGTAGGTCCTTAAAATCGGCAGAGTGCTCCTGTTGAATAAAGGATCTTTGACAAGTGTTTTTTGCAGTAGGTCCTTAATAACAACAGTGTTTCTGTGATATAAAGGATCTTTGACGATACTTGTTGCCGTTTTTCCCTAAAAACAGCAACGTGTTTCTGTCGAGTAAAGGATCTTTGACGAGTGTTTTTGCAATTTGTCCGTAAAAGCAGCAAAGTGCGCCTGTCATAAAACGGATCTTTGACTAGGGTTTTAGCAGTAGGTCCTTAAAATCGGCAGAGTGCTCCTGTTGAATAAAGGATCTTTGACAAGTGTTTTTTGCAGTAGGTCCTTAATAACAACAGTGTTTCTGTGATATAAAGGATCTTTGACAATTAAGTGTTTTTTGCAGTAGGTCCTTAATAACAACAGTGTTTCTGTGATATAAAGGATCTTTGACGATACTTGTTGCCGTTTTTCCCTAAAAACAGCAACGTGTTCCTGTCGAGTAAAGGATCTTTGACGAGTGTTTTTGCAATTTGTCCGTATAAGCAGCAAAGTGCGCCTGTCAAAACGGATCTTTGACTAGGGTTTTAGCAGTAGGTCCTTAAAATCTGCAGAGTGCTCCTGTTGAATAAAGGATCTTTGACAAGTGTTTTTTGCAGTAGGTCCTTAATAACAACAGTGTTTCTGTGATATAAAGGATCTTTGACGATGCTTGTTGCCGTTTTTCCCTAAAAACAGCAACGTGTTCCTGTCGAGTAAAGGATCTTTGACGAGTGTTTTCGCAATGTTTCCGTAAAAGCAGCAAAGTGCTCCTGTCGAGTAAAGGATCTTTGACGAGTGTTTTCGCAATTTGTCCGTATAAGCAGCAAAGTGCGCCTGTCATAAAACGGATCTTTGACTAGGATCTTAGCAGTAGGTCCTTAAAATCAGCAGAGTGCTCTTGTTGAATAAAGGATCTTTGACAAGTGTTTTTTGCAGTAGGTCCTTAATAACAACAGTGTTTCTGTGATATAAAGGATCTTTGACGAGACTTGTCGCAGTTTTTCCCTAAAAACAGCAATGTGTTCCTGTCGAGTAAAGGATCTTTGACGAGTGTTTTCGCAATGTGTCCGTAAAAGAAGCAAAGTGCGCCTGTCATAAAACGGATCTTTGACTAGGATTTTAGCAGTAGGTCCTTAAAATCAGCAGAGTGCTCCTGTTGACTAAAGGATCTTTGAAAAGTGTTTTTTGCAGTAGGTCCTTAATAACAACAGTGTTTCTGTGATATAAAGGATCTTTGACGAGACTTGTTGCCGTTTTTCCCAAAAAACAGCAAAGTGTTCCTGTCGAGTAAAGGATCTTTGACGAGTGTTTTCGCAATGTGTCCGTAAAAGCAGCAAAGTGCTCCTGTTGAGTAAAGGATCTTTGGCGAGTGTTTTCGCAATTTGTCTGTAAAAGCAGCAAAGTGCGCCTGTCATATAACAGATCTTTGACTAGGGTTTTAGCAGTAGGTCCTTAAAATCAGCAGAGTGCTCCGATTGAATAAAGGATCTTTGACAAGTGTTTTTTTGCAGTAGGTCCTTAATAACAACAGTGTTTCTGTGGTATAAAGGATCTTTGACGAGACTCGTTGCCGTTTTTCCCTAAAAACAGCAACGTGTTCCTGTTGAGTAAAGGATCTTTGACGAGTGTTTTCGCAATATGTCCGTAAAAGCAGCAAAGTGCGCCTGTCATTAAACGGATCTTTGACTAGGGTTTTAGCAGTAGGTACCTAAAATCAGCAGAGTGCTCCTGTTGAATAAAGGATCTTTGACAAGTGTTTTTTGCAGTAGGTCCTTAATAACAACAGTGTTTCTGTGATATAAAGGATCTTTGACAATTAAGTGTTTTTTGCAGTAGGTCCTTAATAACAACAGTGTTTCTGTGATATAAAGGATCTTTGACGAGACTTGTTGCAGTTTTTCCCTAAAAACAGCAATGTGTTCCTGTCGAGTAAAGGATCTTTGACGAGTGTTTTCGCAATGTGTCCGTAAAAGAAGCAAAGTGCGCCTGTCATAAAACGGATCTTTGACTAGGATTTTAGCAGTAGGTCCTTAAAATCAGCAGAGTGCTCCTGTTGAATAAAGGATCTTTGAAAAGTGTTTTTTGCAGTAGGTCCTTAATAACAACAGTGTTTCTGTGATATAAAGGATCTTTGACGAGACTTGTTGCCGTTTTTCCCAAAAAACAGCAAAGTGCTCCTGTCGAGTAAAGGATCTTTGGCGAGTGTTTTCGCAATTTGTCTGTAAAAGCAGCAAAGTGTGCCTGTCATATAACAGATCTTTGACTAGGGTTTTAGCAGTAGGTCCTTAAAATCAGCAGAGTGCTCCGATTGAATAAAGGATCTTTGACAAGTGTTTTTTTGCAGTAGGTCCTTAATAACAACAGTGTTTCTGTGGTATAAAGGATCTTTGACGAGACTTGTTGCCGTTTTTCCCTAAAAACAGCAACGTGTTCCTGTTGAGTAAAGGATCTTTGACGAGTGTTTTCGCAATGTGTCCGTAAAAGCAGCAAAGTGCGCCTGTCATTAAACGGATCTTTGACTAGGGTTTTAGCAGTAGGTCCCTAAAATCAGCAGAGTGCTCCTGTTGAATAAAGGATCTTTGACAAGTGTTTTTTGCAGTAGGTCCTTAATAACAACAGTGTTTCTGTGATATAAAGGATCTTTGACGAGACGTGTTGCCGTTTTTCCCAAAAAACAGCAAAGTGTTCTTGTAGAGTAAAGGATCTTTGGCGAGTGTTTTCGCAATTTGTCTGTAAAAGCAGCAAAGTGCGCCTGTCATATAACAGATCTTTGACTAGGGTTTTAGCAGTAGGTCCTTAAAATCAGCAGAGTGCTCCGATTGAATAAAGGATCTTTGACAAGTGTTTTTTTGCAGTACGTCCTTAATAACAGTGTTTCTGTGGTATAAAGGATCTTTGACGAGACTTGTTGCCGTTTTTCCCTAAAAACAGCAACGTGTTCCTGTTGAGTAAAGGATCTTTGACGAGTGTTTTCGCAATATGTCCGTAAAAGCAGCAAAGTGCGCCTGTCATTAAACGGATCTTTGACTAGGGTTTTAGCAGTAGGTCCCTAAAATCAGCAGAGTGCTCCTGTTGAATAAAGGATCTTTGACAAGTGTTTTTTGCAGTAGGTCCTTAATAACAACAGTGTTTCTGTGATACAAAGGATCTTTGACAATTAAGTGTTTTTTGCAGTAGGTCCTTAATAACAACAGTGTTTCTGTGATATAAAGGATCTTTGACGATACTTGTTGCCGTTTTTCCCTAAAAACAGCAACGTGTTTCTGTCGAGTAAAGGATCTTTGACGAGTGTTTTTGCAATTTGTCCGTAAAAGCAGCAAAGTGCGCCTGTCATAAAACGGATCTTTGACTAGGGTTTTCGCAGTAGGTCCTTAAAATCGGCAGAGTGCTCCTGTTGAATAAAGGATCTTTGACAAGTGTTTTTTGCAGTAGGTCCTTAATAACAACAGTGTTTCTGTGATATAAAGGATCTTTGACAATTAAGTGTTTTTTGCAGTAGGTCCTTAATAACAACAGTGTTTCTGTGATATAAAGGATCTTTGACGATACTTGTTGCCGTTTTTCCCTAAAAACAGCAACGTGTTCCTGTCGAGTAAAGGATCTTTGACGAGTGTTTTTGCAATTTGTCCGTATAAGCAGCAAAGTGCGCCTGTCAAAACGGATCTTTGACTAGGGTTTTAGCAGTAGGTCCTTAAAATCTGCAGAGTGCTCCTGTTGAATAAAGGATCTTTGACAAGTGTTTTTTGCAGTAGGTCCTTAATAACAACAGTGTTTCTGTGATATAAAGGATCTTTGACGATGCTTGTTGCCGTTTTTCCCTAAAAACAGCAACGTGTTCCTGTCGAGTAAAGGATCTTTGACGAGTGTTTTCGCAATGTTTCCGTAAAAGCAGCAAAGTGCTCCTGTCGAGTAAAGGATCTTTGACGAGTGTTTTCGCAATTTGTCCGTATAAGCAGCAAAGTGCGCCTGTCATAAAACGGATCTTTGACTAGGATCTTAGCAGTAGGTCCTTAAAATCAGCAGAGTGCTCTTGTTGAATAAAGGATCTTTGACAAGTGTTTTTTGCAGTAGGTCCTTAATAACAACCGTGTTTCTGTGATATAAAGGATCTTTGACGAGACTTGTTGCAGTTTTTCCCTAAAAACAGCAATGTGTTCCTGTCGAGTAAAGGATCTTTGACGAGTGTTTTCGCAATGTGTCCGTAAAAGAAGCAAAGTGCGCCTGTCATAAAACGGATCTTTGACTAGGATTTTAGCAGTAGGTCCTTAAAATCAGCAGAGTGCTCCTGTTGACTAAAGGATCTTTGAAAAGTGTTTTTTGCAGTAGGTCCTTAATAACAACAGTGTTTCTGTGATATAAAGGATCTTTGACGAGACTTGTTGCCGTTTTTCCCAAAAAACAGCAAAGTGTTCCTGTCGAGTAAAGGATCTTTGACGAGTGTTTTCGCAATGTGTCCGTAAAAGCAGCAAAGTGCTCCTGTCGAGTAAAGGATCTTTGGCGAGTGTTTTCGCAATTTGTCTGTAAAAGCAGCAAAGTGCGCCTGTCATATAACAGATCTTTGACTAGGGTTTTAGCAGTAGGTCCTTAAAATCAGCAGAGTGCTCCTGTTGACTAAAGGATCTTTGAAAAGTGTTTTTTGCAGTAGGTCCTTAATAACAACAGTGTTTCTGTGATATAAAGGATCTTTGACGAGACTTGTTGCCGTTTTTCCCAAAAAACAGCAAAGTGTTCCTGTCGAGTAAAGGATCTTTGACGAGTGTTTTCGCAATGTGTCCGTAAAAGCAGCAAAGTGCTCCTGTCGAGTAAAGGATCTTTGGCGAGTGTTTTCGCAATTTGTCTGTAAAAGCAGCAAAGTGCGCCTGTCATATAACAGATCTTTGACTAGGGTTTTAGCAGTAGGTCCTTAAAATCAGCAGAGTGCTCCGATTGAATAAAGGATCTTTGACAAGTGTTTTTTTGCAGTAGGTCCTTAATAACAACAGTGTTTCTGTGGTATAAAGGATCTTTGACGAGACTTGTTGCCGTTTTTCCCTAAAAACAGCAACGTGTTCCTGTTGAGTAAAGGATCTTTGACGAGTGTTTTCGCAATATGTCCGTAAAAGCAGCAAAGTGCGCCTGTCATTAAACGGATCTTTGACTAGGGTTTTAACAGTAGGTCCCTAAAATCAGCAGAGTGCTCCTGTTGAATAAAGGATCTTTGACAAGTGTTTTTTGCAGTAGGTCCTTAATAACAACAGTGTTTCTGTGATACAAAGGATCTTTGACAATTAAGTGTTTTTTGCAGTAGGTCCTTAATAACAACAGTGTTTCTGTGATATAAAGGATCTTTGACGATACTTGTTGCCGTTTTTCCCTAAAAACAGCAACGTGTTTCTGTCGAGTAAAGGATCTTTGACGAGTGTTTTTGCAATTTGTCCGTAAAAGCAGCAAAGTGCGCCTGTCATAAAACGGATCTTTGACTAGGGTTTTAGCAGTAGGTCCTTAAAATCGGCAGAGTGCTCCTGTTGAATAAAGGATCTTTGACAAGTGTTTTTTGCAGTAGGTCCTTAATAACAACAGTGTTTCTGTGATATAAAGGATCTTTGACGATACTTGTTGCCGTTTTTCCCTAAAAACAGCAACGTGTTCCTGTCGAGTAAAGGATCTTTGACGAGTGTTTTTGCAATTTGTCCGTATAAGCAGCAAAGTGCGCCTGTCAAAACGGATCTTTGACTAGGGTTTTAGCAGTAGGTCCTTAAAATCTGCAGAGTGCTCCTGTTGAATAAAGGATCTTTGACAAGTGTTTTTTGCAGTAGGTCCTTAATAACAACAGTGTTTCTGTGATATAAAGGATCTTTGACGAGACTTGTTGCAGTTTTTCCCTAAAAACAGCAAAGTGTTCCTGTCGAGTAAAGGATCTTTGACGAGTGTTTTCGCAATGTGTCCGTAAAAGCGGCAAAGTGCGCCGGTCATATAACGGATCTTTGACTAGGGTTTTAACAGTAGGTCCTTAAAATCAGCAGAGTGCTCCTGTTGAAAAAAGGATCTTTGAAAAGTGTTTTTTGCAGTAGGTCCTTAATAACAACAGTGTTTCTGTGATATAAAGGATCTTTGACGAGACTTGTTGCAGTTTTTCCCTAAAAACAGCAAAGTGTTCCTGTCGAGTAAAGGATCTTTGACGAGTGTTTTCGCAATGTGTCCGTAAAAGCAGCAGAGTGTTCCTCTCATATAAAGGATCTTTGATTTTTCTTGAGAGTTTGCCTTTAAAAGCAGCTCCTGTCATATAGCAGTAGGTCTTTAAAAGCAGCAGAGTGCTCCTGTTATATAAAGGATCTTTGACTATTTTTTTGAGAGTTTGTCCTTAAAAGCAGCACATTGTTCCTGTCATATAAACGATCTTTGACTGTTTTTGAGAGTTGTCCTTATAAGCAAAAGAGTGCTCCTGTCATATAAAGGATATTTGACTATTTTTTGAGAGTTTGTCCTTAAAAGCAGCACAGTGCTCCTGTTATATAAAGGATCTTTGACTGTTTTTTGAGAGTTTGTCCTTAAAAGCAGCAGAATGCTCCTGTCATAAGAAGGATCTTTGATTGTTTTTGAGAGTTTGTCCTCAAAAGTAACAGAGTGCTCCTGTCATATAAAGTATCTTTGATTGTTTTTGAGACTTTGCCTTTAAAAGCAGCTCCTGTCATATAAAAGATCGTTGACTAGGGTTTTAGCAGTAGGTCCTTAAAAGCAGCACAGTGCTCCTGTCATATAGAGGATCTTTGACTGTTTTTTGAGAGTTTGTCCTTAAAAGCAGCACAGTGCTCCTGTCATTTAGAAGATCTTTGACTAGGGTTTTTAGCAGTAGTGGGTCCTTAAAAGCAGTAGAGCGCTCCTGTCATTTAAATGATCTTTGACTGTTTTTGAGAGTTTGTCCTTAAAAGCAGCACAGTGCTCCTGTCATATAGAGGACCTTTGACTGTTTTTGAAAGTTTGTCCTCAAAAGCAAAAGAGGGCTCCTGTCATATAAAGGATCTTTGACTGTTTTTTGAGAGTGTGTCCTTTAAAGCTGCACAGTGTTCCTGTCATATAAAGATCTTTGACTGTTTTTTTGAGTTTGTCCTTAAACGCAGCACAGTGCTCCTGTTGTATAGAGGATCTTTGACTGTTTTTTGAGAGTTTGTCCTTAAAAGCGGCAGAGTGCTCCTGTCATTTAAAGGATCTTTGACTGTTTTTTGAGAGTTTGTCTTTAAAAGCAGCAGAGGGCTCCTGTTAAATAAAGAATCTTTGATTGTTTTTGAGAGTTTGCCTTTAAAAGCAGCTCCTGTCATATAAAAGATCGTTGACTAGGGTTTTAGCAGTCAGTCCTTAAAAGCAGCAGAGTGCTCCTGTCATATAGATGATCTTTGACTGTTTTTTGAGAGTTTGTCCTTAAAAGCAGCACAGTGCTCCTGTCATATAGAGGATCTTTGACTGTTTTTTGAGAGTTTGTCCTTAAAAGCAGCACAGTGCTCCTGTCATAAAAAGGATCTTTGACTGTTTTTTGAGAGTGTGTCCTTTAAAGCTGCACAGTGCTCCTGCCATATAAAGGATCTTTGACTGTTTTTTGAGTTTGTCCTTAAACGCAGCACAGTGCTCCTGTCATATAGAGGATCTTTGACTGTTTTTTGAGAGTTTGTCCTCAGCAGAGTGCTCCTGTCATTTAAAAGATATTTGACTGTTTTTTGAGAGTTTGTCTTTAAAAGCAGCAGAGTGCTCCTGTCATTTAAAGGATCTTTGACTGTTTTTTGAGAGTTTGTCCTTAAAAGCAGCAGAGTGCTCCTGTCATATAAAGCATCTTTGATTGTTTTTGAGAGTTTGCCTTTAAAAGCAGCTCCTGTCATATAGAAGATTGTTGACGAGGGTTTTAGCAGTAGGTCGTTAAAAGCATCAGAGTGCTCCTGTCATATAGAGGATCTTTGACTGTTTTTTGAGAGTTTGTCCTTAAAAGCATCAGAGTGCTCCTGTCATTTAGAATATCTTTGACTAGGGTTTTTAGCAGTAGTGGGTCCTTAAAAGTAGTAGAGTGCTCCTGCCATATAGAGGATCTTTGACACCCATTAACATACAGCTTTATCTCTTCTTGTTTATTAAAAAATAATGAAGTGAATAGCTGCTACTGGCTTGTTTGCTGAAGGGCGACAAAGAAGAAGCACACAAGAGTTGTAAGCGAGGGAATGTCAGCCCAAAGGAATCGTGACACACATCTCTGATCCCTATCGTTAAGGATGCTCCTGATTGAATTAAACTTCCACTAGAAGCTAATTTAGGGCACTGATTGTTTCCTTGCTTCATTTAAGGGAACTCAGACGTCTCTGATAGCATCACGTACGTAAAGCTTGGCCTCTCCAGAAGGCGGGGGGGTCAAATAGGGCGAAGGACGCTCCGATTGAGTCAATCAAATTGAGGTCAGAGGTCAGGGTTCGCGCCAAGGCATCTCGAGGGCGCGAGGAGGAGGAGATGCAAAACAACCTGCTAAAATACGACGTTAGCCGACATGTCGCGCAGCGAATAAACCGTGCATTGTTGCCGGGGGCGACCGGCGGGGGCACGCGGATCAAAGGCCTCGTGCTCCTTCGCTGATGATCAAATTAAGTTGCACCCGTCCAAAAATAAGCACACGTGTAATCCGCTGCCTGAACGCACGCTGAGGTGTAAAATTGTGTGAACTCTGAGCGGAGCACAAACAGGTACATCCATTTGGGGCGTGACCACAAAGCGCCCTCAGGTGACAACAAAACGAACACGCTATTAGATGAGCGGCGCTGCGCTGTGAGGAAATAAATCTGAGCCAGCACATGAAAGCTTGGGGGCCCTCAGGGAGGGTGTGGGGGGGCTGGGGAGGGGGGGCTCTAATAGGATATCAAAGTGCTTTGTGTTGTACTGCCATCGTCTGGATGTGGGAAGAACTGCACTTTGGAGAGCATCTGAAGGTCAGGTCAATATTATCATGTCATCAATAATATATATATATATATATATATATATATATATATATATATATATATATATATATATATAAAATATGGCGGGAAGAATATGTATGTATGATAATAATAGAGGAGGAGACTACCCGTATTTGTGGAAACACTTTTCAATTTCACTTTTTTTAATCTACTGATAGCAGTCGTACGTATTTTTACTTGAAAGTGAATTATGTTAACAGTAAATCCAAGAAAAAATGACGATACCTTATTTCTACATGTTACTTTTTAATTGAATCTAAATGCTTTAGAAAATAATCCAAATGTAACCCTGACAGGGACAAGCGGTAGGAAATGGATGGATGGATGTTTTCAATTGACAGTAAAATTATGTTGGATTCCAATTTTGCTTTTTAAATGTATTCATTTTAACCTACAAACCCTGTTTCCATATGAGTTGGGAAGTTGTGTTAGATGTAAATATAAACGGAATACAATGATTTGCAAATGCTTTTCAACCCATATTCAGTTGAATATGCTACAAAGACAACATATTTGATGTTCAAACTGATAAAAAAAAATAAAAATTGGCAAATAATCATTAACTTTAGAATTTGATGCCAGCAACACGTGACAAAGAAGTTGGGAAAGGTGGCAATAAATACTGATAAAGTTGAGGAATGCTCATCAACAACAGGGAACAGGTGAGTGCCATGATTGGGTATAAAAGTAGATTCCATGAAATGCTCAGTCATTCACAAACAAGGATGGGGCGAGGGTCACCACTTTGTCAACAAATGCGTGAGCAAATTGTTAAACAGTTTAAGAAAAACCTTTCTCAACCAGCTATTGCAAGGAATTTAGGGATTTCACCATCTACGGTCCGTAATATCATCAAAAGGTTCAGAGAATCTGGAGAAATCACTGCACGTAAGCAGCTAAGCCCGTGACCTTCGATCCCTCAGGCTGTACTGCATCAACAAGCGACATCAGTGTGTAAAGGATATCACCACATGGGCTCAGGAACACTTCAGAAACCCACTGTCAGTAACTACAGTTGGTCGCTACATCTGTAAGTGCAAGTTAAAACTCTCCTATGCAAGGCGAAAACCGTTTATCAACAACACCCGGTAATGCCGTCGGCTTCGCTGGGCCTGAGCTCATCTAAGATGGACTGATACAAAGTGGAAAAGTGTTCTGTGGTCTGACGAGTCCACATTTCAAATTGTTTTGGGAAACTGTGGACGTCGTGTCCTTCAGACCGAAGAGGAAAAGAACCATCCGGATTGTTATAGACGCAAAGTTGAAAAGCCAGCATCTGTGATGGTATGGGGGTGTATTAGTGCCCAAGACATGGGTAACTTACACATCTGTGAAGGCGCCATTAATGCTGAAAGGTACATACAGGTTTTGGAGCAACATATGTTGCCATCCAAGCAACGTTACCATGGACGCCCCTGCTTAGTTCAGCAAGACAATGCCAAGCCACGTGTTACATCAACATGGCTTCATAGTAAAAGAGTGCGGGTACTAGACTGCCCTGCCTGTAGTCCAGACCTGTCTCCCATTGAAAATGTGTGGCGCATTATGAAGCCTAAAATACCAAAACGGAGACCCCGGACTGTTGAATAACTTAAGCTGTACATCAAGCAAGAATGGGAAAGAATTCCACCTGAAAAGCTTAAAAAATGTGTCTCCTCGGTTCCCAAACGTTTACTGAGTGTTGTTAAAAGGAAAGGCCATGTAACACAGTGGTAAAAATGTCCCTGTGCCAAATTTTTTGCAATGTGTTGCTGCCATTAAATTTTAAGTTAATGATTATTTGCAAAATGAAATTACGTTTCTCAGTTGGAACATTAAATATCTTGTCTTTGCAGTCCATTCAATTGAATATAAGTTGAAAAGGATTTGCAAATCATTGTATTCTGTTTTTATTTACGATTTACACAACGTGCCAACTTCACTAGTTTTGAGTTTTGTACAATAAAATTATAGTATATTCCAAATTTACTTTTTAAATGTATTCATTTAACTTATTAGTAGTATTGTATTGTTTGTAAGTGAAATATGTTTACAGTATATCCAAGACAAATTGAAAATACATTTCTACAGATTACATTTTGTATTTATTTTAAATCCATCCAGCCATCCATCTTCTTCCGCTTATCCGAGGTCGGGTCGCGGGGGCAGCAGCCTAAGCAGGGAAGCCCAGACTTTCCTCTCCCCAGCCACTTCGTTCAGCTCTTCCCGGGGGATCCCGAGGCGTTCCCAGGCCAGCCGGGAGACATAGTCTACCCAACGTGTCCTGGGTCTTCCCTGTGGCCTCCTACCAGTCGGACGTGCATCCTGACCTGATGCCTGAACCACCTCATCTGGCTCCTCTCGATGTGGAGGAGCAGCGGCTTTAGGCGGAGGAAGCTCATTTTGGCCGCTTGTACCCGTGATCTTGTCCTTTCGGTCATAACCCAAAGCTCATGACCATAGGTGAGGATGGGAACGTAGATCGACCGGTAAATTGAGAGCTTTGCCTTCCGGCTCAGCTCCTTCTTCACCACAACGGATCGATACAGCGTCTGCATTACGGAAGACGCCGCACCGATCCGCCTGTCGACCTCACGATCCACTCTTCCCTCACTCGTGAACAAGACTCCTAGGTACTTGAACTCCTCCACTTGGGGCAAGATCTCCTCCCCAACCCGGAGATGGCACTCCACCCTTTTCCGGGCGAGAACCATGGACACGGACTTGGAGGTGCTGATTCCCATCCCAGTCGTTTTACACTCGGCTGCGAACCGATCCAGTGAGAGCTGAAGATCCTGGCCGTGTGAAGTCATCAGGACCACATCATCTGCAAAATGCAGAGACCTTAATCCTGCAACCACCATACCAGATTCCCTCAACATCCTGACTGCGCCTAGAAATTCTGTCCATAAAAGTTATGAACAGAATCAGTGACAAAGGGCAGCCTTGGCGGAGTCCAACCCTCACTGGAAACGTGTCCGACTTACTGCCGGCAATGCGGACCAAGCTCTGACACGATCATACAGGGAGCGGACCGCCACAATCAGACAGTCCGTTACCCCATACTCTCTGAGGACTCCACACAGGGGTACACGGTCGAATGCCTTCTCCAAGTCCACAAAGCACATGTAGACTGGTTGGGCAAACTCCCATGCACATCAAGGACCCTGCCGAGAATATAGAGCTGGTCCACAGTTCCACGAACAGGACGAAAACCACACTGTTCCTCCTGAATCCGAGGTTCGACTATCTGGCGTAGCCTCCTCTCCAGTACACCTGAATAGACCTTACCGGGAAGGCTGAGGAGTGTGATCCCACGATAGTTGGAACACACCCTCCAATTCCCCTTCTTATAGAGAGGAACCACCACCCGGTCTGCCAATCCAGAGGTATGGCCCCCGATGTCCACGCGATCTTGCAGAGTCTTGTCAACCAAGACAGCCCCACAGCATCCAGAGCCTTAAGGAACTCCGGGCGGATCTCATCCACTCCCGGGGCCTTGCCACCGAGGAGCTTTTTAACTACCTCAGCCCCAGAAATAGGAGAGCCCACCACAGATTCCCCAGGCACTGCTTCCTCATAGGAAAACGTGTTGGTAGGATTGGGGGACGTCTTCGAAGTATTCCCTCCACCGATCCACAACATCCACAGTCGAGGTCAGCAGAACACCATCCGTACCATACACGGTGTTGACAGTGCACTGCTTCCCCTTCCTGAGGCGGCGGATGGTGGTCCAGAATCGCTTCGAAGCCGTCTGGAAGTTGTTTTCCATGGCATCCCCGAACTCCTCCCATGTCAGAGTTTTTGCCTCCGCGACCGCTGAAGCCGCACACCGCTTGGCCTGTCGATACCTGTCCGCTGCCTCAGGAGTCCCATGAGCCAAAAGAACCCGATAGGACTCCTTCTTCAGCTTGACGGCATCCCTCACCGCCGGTGTCCACCAACGGGTTCTAGGATTACCGCCACGACAGGCACCAACTACCTTGCGGCCACAGCTCCAATCGGCCGCCTCGACAATAGAGGTACGGAATTCTAAATTAAATTCTAAATCATTTACAGAATAATACTAATAATGTAGTGTGTAATTGTGTATATTTATTTGTTTTCAATTTAAGTTATATTCCAATTTTACTTTTTATATTTATTCATTCTAACCTATTTATAGTATTAGTACGTACTATTTTTTATAAGTGAACTATGTCTATAGTAAATCAAGACCAATTTAAAAATACATTATTTATACATACTACAATGTTTAAATTATTTAGAAAATAATCAAAATGTAATGTTTAGTAATTATGTATTTGTTTCAAATTTAATGTGAAATGGTAAATGGTAAATGGGTTATACGTGTATAGCGCTTTTCTACCTTCAAGGTACTCAAAGCGCTTTGACACTATTTCCACATTCACCCATTCACACACACATTCACACACTGATGCCGGGAGCTGCCGTGCAAGGCCCTAACCACCACCCATCAGGAGCAAGGGTGAAGTGTCTTGCTCAAGGACACGACGGACGTTACGAGGTTGGTAGAAGGTGGGGATCGAACCAGGAACCCTCATGTTGCTGACACGGCCACTCCCCCAACTGCGCCACGTCGTCCCCAATAATAACTAATAAATGATTTATTTGATGAATTTTGTCCCATTTCTGCCAGAATAAAATCATGATGCTCTGACACAGAATCATTACATAATTAAATAATACAGTTTATCATGAAATCACTCATTAAAGCGTGAAATTATTAATGTAATCATGAAATGATAAAATGTATAATACCTAATAAATAATATTTATTTATTGAATTTTGTCCCATTTCTGTGAGAATAAAATAAAATCATGACACACTGAGACAGAATCATTAGATAATTAAATAATACACTTTATCATGAAATCACTCATTAAATCATGAAATTATTAATTAAATCATGAAATAATAAAATGTATAATAATACCTAACAAATATTTATTTCTTGAATTTTGTCCCATTTCTGTGACAATAAAATCAAATCATGACACAATGACACAGAATCATTACATAATTAAATAATAAATTGTATCATTAAATCATGAAATTATTTATTGAATCATGAAATAATAAAATGTATAATAATACCTAATAAATATTTATTTCTTGAATTTTGTCCCATTTCTGTGAGAATAAAATCAAATCATGACACAGACACAGAATCATTCGACAATTAATTAATTAATACATTTTATCATGAAACATTAAATTAATTAATTAAATATTGAATAATTATTGACATAGTTTATTCCAATTCCAATAAACAAATGTGGCAGTGAAGTAGTTGCTAAATGATGTATTTATTTATTTATTTACTTCATTTGTCCCATTTGACCTTTCGTTAAAAAATAAAGTAGAAATGTCAAATAATTGTCGATGTGTATCGCCGAAATGATATTACTTACTACTAATAGGAAATGTAAAAATTTAACTAGTTATGACATGCACCTGGGGATAGGTTGATTGGCAACACTAAATTGGCCCTAGTGTGTGAATGTGAGTGTGAATGTTGTCTGTCTATCTGTGTTGGCCCTGCGATGAGGTGGCGACTTGTCCAGGGTGTACACCGCCTTCCGCCCGAATGTAGCTGAGATAGGCTCCAGCGCCCCCCGCGACCCCGAAGGGAATAAGCGGTAGAAAATGGATGGATGGATGATCCACCCAGGGAAATTAAATTCACAGTCACTTTAAAAAATAGGTTAATTTAAATCAAATTTCTAATTTATTTAAATTTAAAAATGTATATGTTTTTAAAACTGGTTTAACATTACTAAACTATATATTTATTTTAATGTAAAAACGGTCTTAGTTCACTGGTCCTGCCCAACATATTAATGAAAGGGTAGCGTAAATAAAAAAAATATAACGTCTAATAACTGATTGATATAAGATTTTTTTTTAAATAAGTGGTAATTAGACTCCCACTGTTTTTATCAAAATATCATTAAACATATTTTTTTAGAAATGTAAACACCAGTGCCTTTTGAAGCCAGTCCACGCCAAGACAAACAAATCGTGCTTATTATTATTAAAACTATTGTTCCATTTTATTTGCCCTGGAAGGCAATCAATGGAGCAGCCAATCAAATAGAGCAGCCAATCAGAGGGAGGGGTGGGTGCGGCCTGGATGACGTCATCGAGATGCAGTGTGTGACCGTGGTGATGATGATGATGATGAAGTGGATGTTCGTGAAATAAACCTTGGCAACACATTTAAAGGCGACAACGGTTCTACAAGGTGCGTGTCAACATTAAATCTCTCATTTAGACATGATTGTAGAAAACTGTATAGAAATATATTTGTCAAAAATCGAAGCTTCCGCATTGACGGCGCGGTGACCGCGTCGACCACACTTGACATCAAGCAATGATTTCTCTAACGATTTAATGATAAATATGTAAATAACTTCATATTTGCGCTTTAGTCAGCTGCGTCCACAATGCAAGGCGCCTTTTTTGGGATCGATTAGGAGTCGTGACGCGCTGCAGCTGATCATTCATCATATTGATTAGTGTCATCACGTGATTGACAGCAGGTGATGTTAAGAGTCGCTGTTGGCGGTTTAATGATAACCTCTAGACTTGTGAAACTGTTGAATATTGTGATACTTATTATCACCACAAGTCATAATACAACCATTACACGTCATGATTTAGTATAGTTTGATCCGAAAGTTAAACAAATATTCACCTTGCAATGTTAATGGTCCTCCCTAACGCCAGGAGGCGACAACGCACCAACACTAACGCTATTAATCACCGTTTATTATCAGAGCGAGCATGAGCTTTAACACTTTAACTTCCTAACAAACGTATTTATTATGTTTGATTTAAACAAGCTTTTTTGATGTACAACGTTGAAACAGATACCTCCATATCAGTGACGTGCGGTGAGGTTGATGGCTGGTGAGGCACTGACTTCATCACAGTCAGATTTACAAACATATGTACCCTAAAGAGTATCTTATTCACCATTTGATTGGCAGCAGTTAACGGGTTATGTTTAAAAGCTCATACCAGCATTCTTCCCTGCTTGGCACTCAGCATCAAGGGTTGGAATTGGGGGTTAAATCACCAAAAATGATTGCCGGGCGCGGCGCCGCTGCTGCCCACTGCTCCCCTCACCTCCCAGGGGGTGAACAAGGGGATGGGTCAAATGCAGACGACAAATTACATTACACCTAGTGTGTGTGTGACATTCATTGGTACTTTAACTTAACTTTAACTTTACACATACAAACTGTAGCACACAAAAAAGCACATTTAATAAAAAAAAAAAACGTTATTATGGTCTTACCTTTACTTATAAATGAAGTCCATGGCCGCAACTAAAGCCCTCACTTAAACTTTCCACGTGCAAGATTGAATCTATTTAAAAAAGTGTAACCAAGGGTTTATAAATGTCGCCTATACTGTATGAAACTACAAAATAAACACAGAGGCTCCAGTTTACACGAGGACCACTTTATTTACCTTCTTTCAAAAACCTCCGCTCCACTCCAATGTGGCATCACTTCCGCTCTTAGCGCCTTCAAAATAAGAGCTCAAGGCATATACTGTATAACAGCGCATAACAGGAACTTAACATCACAAAGAGGAAAGCCCATGAAAATAGGTTACAAAAGTTATTTAATAAGAAGCCAAAAAGTGCAAAAACAATAATGTTCGTGTTGGAGGAGTTGTGAATTAGATACACCTGCAGTCTGCAGGTGTACCTAATGTTGTTGCCCTGCAGTCATTCACAACTCCTCCGACACGAACATTATTGTTTTTGCACTTTTTGGCTTCTTATGAAATAACTTTTTTAAATAGATTCAATCTTGCACGTGGAAAGTTGAAGTGTGGGCTATAGTTGATATAACAATTCTCCGGCGGGGGTGCAGGAGGCGGGATTACTGGAGCCTCAGCCAGTGCGTCTTTTGCAGCCGTTTTATGATCGCTCAGCACAAGAAATACGTTACACACATACAGTTGTTGACAAAATGCACTGTACATTATATACCTCAGCTAACTAAACTATGGAAATGTATAATATAATTCATATAGCAATACGGTCTCACTGCACAGCAGGCCAGCAGTTAGCCGAGTCCGGAATCCATGTTGAGGCACTGAGTGACGTGCCTCAACTGGCTGCTGATCACCGCACCGTCTCTTCTCAGTATTTGAACGGCAAATGTGAAAATTCAGCGATTTTAGATAAAAAATAATCTAAAACTGGTGAAGTTAAATGGAAAATAACTTTATAGTATAATCACTGGATACATATAACAATTTAATTAATTTTTTTTTCTTTTTACATTTTTTTTCTTTCCATGATGGCAGGTGAGGCGGGGCCTCACCTGCCTCTAGTGACTGCACGTCACTGCTCCATATAGTTAATGTTTATATATTCGGTTGGAGTCAAAAGCATTGGGTTAAAAGTAGCAATTTCCGTGTCCTTCCGGTACACCAGAGGGCACAAGTGCACTGACACGCACACTATTAACCTGCGTAGAAGAGCTGTGTTTACATCTCACATCTGTGGTTTACAACTATGGCTTTACACATTGCTATATATATATATATATATATATATATATATATATATATATATATATACTGTATATATTGCATTCTTACTTTAATTCCTTTATTGAGTTTACTGGCGCTGTATTGTACTATTTTTGTACTGTTGTTGTACTTGTTTTGATTATTATTATTTATTTGTTTGTTTGTAATTGTTGAACATTATGAATAAAGTTTTATATATATTTAAAATAAAATAAAAATAATTAAAAAAAAGTAAAAATAAAAATATATATTACAAATCTGGTATTATTAAGTATAGTATTAAATTATATATTTGTTTTACACAATATAGTTATGTTCTATTTTAAAATTGTTGGTTTTTAGAGATTTCTCCAATTCTTATAGTATTTTTTTCTGTAATAAAAACGATCAAGCAGCTGCCTGACCAGGGCTCAGAAAATCTGCAGAGACTCCTCCCACCCCCCCCACCAAGGACTGTTTTCACTGCTGAACTCTAGAAAGAGGTTCCGCAGCCTCCGTAGCAAAACCTCCAGGTTCTGTAACAACTTCTTCCCTCAGGCCGTAAGACTCTTGAACGCATCTATTAATAATCCCCTCAATTCCCCCCCAAAATGGATCAACTCGCTGGACTATAAAGACAATATAACATACATCCATAAACGTGGATGCATATGCAAAAGTGCAATATATTTAGCTGTACAGTAATCTATTTACTTATATCTGCACCGTATTGATTTTTTGTCCTGCACTACCATGAGCTAATGCAACGAAATGTCATTCTTATCTGTACTGCAAAGTTCAAATTTGAATGACAATAAAAAGAAAGTCTAAGTCTAAGATTGAAAACAAAGAAACAAAAAAATCTGTGGTTTACAACCTTCCTATCTTGAGCATTTTAACTTTCATAGCAAATGTATTATGTTGAATGTAAACATGTTTTTTTAAAAGACACAACATTTAAACAGATACAACCTTATATCCATATATTATCTCTGCTGTTGCTGTAAAATTAGGAATTGTCATGTCCCTTCAGAACACCAGGGGGCACTAGTGCACCGACACGTACACTATTAACCTACGTAGAAGAGCTGTGTTTAGAACCACAATATTCATGACAAATGTGTGCTTTGTTTTAAAGATGTGCTATTTGGATACACACAGTATGAGATCACGTTTTATCTTTGCAACCTCATTATACTATTGGCTAAGTTTTATATTCATAAATGTAAGTTTCTCAATACCCGACCTGTTTTTTTGTAACCTGACTCGCGCCAGATCCTTGTAGTTCGCTGAGCTCCACACAAGGATCTGGGCTCCAGGGCAATGCAAACTCCTTCAAGATAGCAAAAAATAACGAACCAATCAGGATCGCCGGGCGGGATTTCATAGATGTGACGTAGCGCCGAAGCGACTGTTTGATTCAAACAGCAATGGCGGCACGCAGCGATGAGTCGTGTGCTGACATTGATTCTGCTGTTGCAACTGTTTTGTCGAATCTATCGAATATTAATTATTTTAATTAATTAATTATTTATTTTTGCTCTGTCGTTATCTATTATGTTGGCTGTTTTGTTTTGGATTTCCCAGCGTCGCTCTCATCATCGTCACGGGTTAATTTGGATGTGAGTGGTTGAAGTAGCACGTCATTGAAGATAACGGACAAGTGGTTTATCCAATCACGTACAATCATTTTTTTTACAAGGCCCCGCCTTCTGAAATACATCTCCTATTGAGAAGTCCCAGATCCTTGTGTGGAGCTCAGCGAACTGCAAGGATCTGGCGAGACTCAGGTTATATTTTTTGTGCCTTGAAAAAAAGAATTGGAACTTTACTTTAAAACGCTTTCTACCTCCAACAACCAAAAAGCTGTGAAAACTGTGATGCTGTGCTTCAAATGTGGGTTTTTTACGGAACTTGTGTGAGCTTATGACTTTACATACATTGCTACATATACATATTTTGCATTCTACCTTAGTTGCTTTATTGAGTTTACAAGCCCCTGGCGCTGTTTTGTACTGTTTCTGTACTTGTTTTGATTATAGTTATTTATTTGCTTGTATGTAAATTTTGCATATTATAAATAAAGGTTGTTAAAAATCCAAAAAATAATGATAAAAGAAGTAGAAAAATATGTGGTTTACAACCTTCCCAGCTTTAGCAAAAAAAAAAAAAAAAAATCTTCCTAGCTTTAGCACTTTGACGTTCATAGCACATTTATTATGCGGAATGTAAACATGTTTTTTTTTTTTAAATACACAACATTTAAACTAGAGATGTCCGATAATATCGGACATCAACAGATTATATCGGCAGGCCGATATTATCGACCGATAAATGCTTTAAAATGTAATACAGGAAATTATCGGTATGTTTTTTTTTTAAATTATTGTTATCGTTGTTTGTTTGTTTTTTGTTAGTTTTTTTTAATTAAATCAACATAAATAACACAAGATACACTTACAATCAGTGCACCAACCCCAAAAAACTCCCTCCCCCATTTACACTCATTCACACTCATTCACACAAAAGGGTTGTTTCTTTCTGTTATTAATATTCTGGTTCCTACATTATATATCAATATAGATCAATACAGTCTGCAAGGGATACAGTCCGTAAGCAAACATGATTGTGCGTGCTGCTGGTCCACTAATAGTACTAACCTATAACAGTTAATTTTACTCATTTTCATTAATTACTAGTTTCTATGTAACTGTTTTTATATTGTTTTACTTTATTTTTTATTCAAGAAAATGTTTTTAATTTATTTATCTTATTTAATTTAATTAACTTTTTAAAAAAGGACCTTATCTTCACCATACCTGGTTGTCGAAATTAGGCATAATAGTGTGTTAATTCCACGACTGTATATATCAGTATCGGTTGATATCGGTATTGGTTGATATCGGCATCGGTACATTCAAGTCTTTTTTTAATATACAACGTTGAAACAGAAACTTCCCTATAACCAATGTTATCTCAGCTGTTTGTGTAAAAAGTGGGCATTGTACTTGTTCTTCCGGGACACCAGGGGACGCTAGTGCACTGACTTACCGACACGTACAACGTTTACCTCCGTAGAAGAGCTGAGCTGTGTTTACATCCTGTTCATTAAAAATGTCAAATTTCGCACGTACAGTAATGTTATGTCAAGTTTCTTATTAGTTACTAGTGAAACATTAGTGTTCACATTTGGACAATATAATGTTTTTAAGTTTGTGTCTGCTCGTTGTCAGCACGCCTAAAGGAAACATTTGACTACAAAATTCACGCCTTCTGGACATGTTCTGTTTTCTTGGGAACAAGTGGATTAACTACTGGGTGAGAGTCAAGCAAATATTCTGTTGTAAGTCAAAACCTTTTATTTTGCTCAGTGAAAAGGTAACATTTTACAAATCATTCAATACAATCGAGTTATTTTTTTCAGCCCAAAGTGTAGAAGTTCTGAAATATATAATAACGCAGTACTTCCTGTTGTAGGTGCGCCTTACAGCCAGGAGGGGGCAGGATTGTACACATGTGGTGTTGTCGAGTGTTACATTATTACTTTCAATTATGTCATTGCTTGACGTGTTGTTGATCCACGGAGGTTAATTGTATGTTGTTATTATGAAAGTTTCTTTTTGACACTGGATTTTCGTCACTGAATTTTTGCGTCTAAATTTTGTAATCTGATTTTTTATTTTTTTATTACCGGTATGCTGACAATTTCATTGAATATAAATGTGCAAGCAAAATCCATCTATCCTTCAAAATGCGTGTGTTAATTAATTCAGTTTGTCAAAATATATATAAAAAAAAAAAAGTGTAGTTTAGAATTTTTTTTTACAAAAGCCATTTTTTTTACACTGGAGTTTTTCACCTAATTTTATACGCCTACATTTTGTGAACATAACTTTTTTACATCAAATTATGCAGACAATATCATTAAATAGACCTCTGTGAGCAAAGTGTTTGTGTTTAAAAATTCAGTTTGTTAAAATAGTGTTAAGAATCAGCGTAAAAAATAACTGTATATTGTAAAATAATCAATGCAGAAAAATGTGTCACGAAAGCTTTTTTTACACTGAATTTATTTCAGTGATTTTTTTGCGTTTAAATTTTGTGAACTTAATTTTTTAACATCAAATTATGCTGACAATATATTTTAATGAATATAATTTTGTAAGTCAAATGTCTGTGTTTAAAAATTCAGTTTGTCCAAATAGTGTTTAGAAAATCAGCGTATTGTGTTGTATTATATAAAAATTCTGTGTAAAAAAAAAAAAGAGTTCCGAAAAATGTGTTACAGAAGTTTTTTACACTGAATTCACACTGTCACTGAATTTTATTGAGTTAAAATTTTGTGAACTGAATTCTTTACATCAAATTATCCTGACAATTTCACATTTCATTGAATATAATTTTGTAAGTTAAAAAAATAAAAAACAATGTTTAAAAATTCAGTTTAAAAAATTATTGTAAAAAAAATTGTATAAGTGTATAAATTCATTACCGAAAAAATTGTTACAAAAGTTTCTTTTTTTTTTTTTATAATGAATTTGTCATTGAAGTTTTTGTGTTTAAATTTTAATTATTTGACTTACAAATTTGTGAATTAGTGTGTTTGGTAAAATACAATGTTGAAAATTCAGTTTAATTAATTTATTTTATTTATTTATTTTATTTTATTTTCTAAATATATAGTTCTGTTTTGGGCGGGAAAAGGAAACATTTGATATTTAATTACAATACTGTAACATTGTAATGTATCTACCATGGAAAAACTCAATAAAGAAATGTTTAAAAAAAAAATGGAATGTAAAAAATCAGTGTAGAAAAATTCAGTCCAGACAAATTTGTTACAAAAGCTTTTTTTTTTTTACACTTAATTTGTCACTGAAGTTTTTTGAGTTTAAATTGTGTGACCTGAATTTTGTTACATTAAATTCTGCTGACAATTTAATTGAATAACAATTTGTAAACAAAATGTGTGTTTTAAAATTCAGTTTGTTAAACTAGTGTTAAAAATTAAGTTTAATGATTTTATTTGTATATACTCATATTATTGTTGGGGGGGAAATGAAACATTTGATATTCAATTACAATACTGTAACTTGTATCTACTATGGAAAACTTAGTAAACAAATGGGAAAAAAAAGAAGTAAAAAATCAGTATAGAAACATTCAGTGAAGACAAATTTGTTACAAAAGTTTTTTTTTTATACTGAATTTATGTTACCATTTTTTTTGCGTGTGTTTGTATTTTTAATCAATTTTAAATAATTAAATAATACAATTATTAAATAATTAATAATTAAATTAAATAATTTTTTTACATCAAAATTTTATGAAAATTTCATTGACGAAAAATGTGTGAGCGTCTCTGTATGTGTGTTGCATGTTGCATTGCTTCAAAACTCAAGGCTAATTTTCTGTAAATTAAGACTGAAGCAATCGATCGTGTCGCAGAAGCAGCCAATGAGGTGCTTTCTCTTAAAGAGAGTGTTGGGTTTTTTTACACTGAATTTAAAACACTATTTTAACAATCTGAATTTTTAAACACACATTTTGCTCACAAATTTGTATTCAATAAAATCATCAGCATAATTTGATGTTAAAAAAAATAAAATAAATCAGTTCACAAAATACAAACGCAAAACACTTCAGTTACACAAATTCAGTGTCCAAAAAGCTTTCGTAATAAAGACACAAATGGACCTCCATATATCTCTCACAATGCGTAATCGAAGACGTAACACAGAATTGTGTAAAAAACAAACTGTACAAAGTCTGAATCTCCTTACAGGTCATCTCAGAAGATGGAGGGAGGAAACTTGTGAGTCCACATATAAGACGCAGCAACAACTTTAAATGTGACGTGATGATAACACTAATAGTTGTTTGTCCCTAGCGGCTACTCCCGAGACCCGCTGGACCGCCTCATTCCGGACCGGGACTCGTCCGTGGTGAGCAAGTTCCAGCAGAGGTACTGGAAGACCAAGCAGACGCTCATCAGGGTGACTGGGAAGAAGGAGGATGAGTGCGTGGTGGCGTCGGACGCTGACTTGGATGGCAAACTGGAGGTTGGCTTTGCTTTTAAGCTGCATCCTATTTATTATTCACTACGTCTCATTAGCCAGCACTCAGAGGAGCTCTTGTGTCTTGTAGGTGTGGCTAACAGGAACATTAAGTTAGAGATCAACTCATATGTTTTGTCATTTACCGTATTTTTCGGACTATAAGTCGCAGTTTTTTCCATAGTTTGGCCGGGGTGCGACTTATACTCAGGAGCGACTTATGTGTGAAATGATTAACACATTACCGTAAAATATCAAATAATATTATTTAGCTCATTCACGTAAGAGACTAGACGTATAAGATTTCATGGGATTTAGCGATTAAGAGTGACAGATTGTTTGGTAAACGTATAGCATGTTCTATATGTTATAGTTATTTGAATGACTCTTACCATAATATGTTACGTTAACATACCAGGCACGTTCTCAGTTGGTTATTTATGCCTCTTATAACGTACACTTATTCAGCCTGTTCACTATTCTTTATTTATTTTAAATTGCCTTTCAAATGTCTATTCTTGGTGTTGGATTTGATCAAATACATTTCCCCAAAAAATGCAACTTATACTCCAGTGCGACTTATATATGTTTTTTTCCCTTCTTTATTATGCATTTTCGGCCGGTGCGACTTATACTCCGAAAAATACGGTACCAATTATTAGTAGTCAAGGAGGCCGATAACCCATATTTAGAGCCGATATTTGCAGTAAAAGTTATTCAAACATCAGCTGGACAAAGCGTTTAGTTGTTTTGCAATACCATTGATAAGAAAACGTCAAAAAAGTTGCGACATAATGTTTTGTGCGGCGCTAACAGGTCTGTCAATCTTTGGCCGTCATTTGACTCGATTCTTGTGCGTAGCGATTCAGTTCGGAATTGATTCTCAATTCAAATGATTTTTGATTCAAAATCAAATTCTGTAACAGCTTCTTCCCTCAGGCCGTAAGACTCTTGAACGCATCATAATTAAATGATCCCCTCAACTCCCCCCAAAATGGATTAACTCGCTGGAATAAAAAAGACAATACAACATACATCCATAAACGTGGACGCATGTGAAAAAGTGCAATATATATATCTGTACAGTAATCTATTTATTTATTTATATATATTTATTTATTTTATATATATATTTATATATTACTTATATATATTTATTTATTTATATATGCACCTTATTGCTTTTTTATCCTGCACTACCATGAGCTTATGTAACAAATTTTCGTTCTTATCTGTGCTGTAAAGTTCAAATTTGAATGACAATAAAAAGGAAGTCTTAGTCTAGTCTAATACTTTTTTAATAACGTTGTGTGCCAGTTTTATGATTAACTACATTCCTCTGTAAATTAGATGAACAGCTCTGATCAATTTCTATATGACTTAAAAGAAAACTGGTTTTGTTGAATAATGCAACAGGAGAAGTATCCAACACTTCTCTTTTCTAAAGTAAATCTGTACAGCAGACACAATCATATGATTTGATTTGTTACATAAACTTTTTTTTTTTTTACAATTAATTTATGTCACTGATTTTTTTTGCATTTGTATTTGCAAACAATAATAATAAAAAAATATATATATATTTTTTAAATTAATTAAAATTTGTTACAAATAAGAAACGCAATTCATTCGAAAATCTTTTTTTGACACACGTGGGCTCTAATTTAGTAGCAAAAAACAAACACCTTCATTACGTGTGTCTAAGGAGCATCCACATTTGCATTTCAAAATATAGAAAATCTCCTGGGAAAATTGATGAAAATATGGGTTTTGTCATCTCCTTTTCTACTTCAATTGAATAGACTGCAAAGACAAGATATTTAATGTTCCAACTGAGAAACTTCATTTTTTTTTGCAAATAATCATTAACTTAGAATTTCATGGCAGCCAGTGCCGGCCCAAGCCTCCATGGGGCCCTAAGCAAAATTAGATTTTGGGGCCCTCTATTTCTGCCAATAATATTGATTGATCATTCACACACCTACTATAAACTCATTGCGGCTCTGGCAGTGTTGTTTACATTATCCTATTGTCAGCCTGGCATGTCTTTACAAATGACATGTCATTTATAAAGATATGGGGGTGGCCCAGTTTATAACATAAATAATACCAATGAATGAACGAATGATGTCCAGAGTGCCACATATGGTTCCTAATCTTAAAATGTAGAAAACATTCAGCTACAAGAGTGGCCTGGGGTTGAACAGTCCAAGTGATAAAGCTTTGCATTTACGGTAAAAGTGTCATCTTGTCTCATCAGTCTTGTACATATTAGTCTTTAATTACTAGTTTATATTTTTAGTTAATTGTTCATATTTAATGTTTACTTTGTACAAAGAGAGCGCAGTCTACTGAAGTTAAATTCTCAATAGTTTTCCCCTTTGAAAGACGCAAGGGAAATTCCTTCCATTTCACCATGTTGCTACAATGATCTTCACTGTTTTCATGCTGTTTCAGCAGTGCACCTATGTTGACCCAATCCAGCTGTCCCTCGGCTGCCAGTTTTTAGGACTTTTTGGAAAATAATTTGCAGCAAAAGCAATAGACTGCATCTTTACTTCTTGAATAAGTCAGCCAGCTACGCTTGACTTTTTCTCCATTGACTAGCTGTCTGTAGGTATAATGATAATGAAAACTTCGGCCATCATGCCGTTTGGGGAATAAAAAGTTCTCCTTAATAGACAGTGGTCCTCTGATCACCTGCTCAGTCCTGTCTGAATCTGAGAGGAAAGAAGGCCACTCAGCTGGGTCAACTGGCGGAGCTGATGATGGTCCATGGTGTGAAGGGGACGTTGTGGTGGAAGTTGCTGAGGAAGTGACCAAAGAAAGACAATGACTAAAAAAGAAGGACCTATAAGGTCATTAAATTGCACTGTTGGACATAATTATTAATCTCAGAATGTTCTGCAGTACAATGAGCAATTACAAAGGGTGTTTTGCAGTTAACTTACTAGATAAATCAGCTGTGGTTTCAGACATGGAGGGGACAGTGGGCACAGAGGGTGGAGGTGTGTGAGAGAGCACTGTAGAGGATGGAGATGGACCCAAGATGAAATACATACATACATACATATAGGCACACATATTAATGAGATACTTTGACTATATTAATTTCCCTTCAAGTGTAATGTTTATACTAAGAAATTAAATGTATACCGTGACAGTCTTTTCCTCACCTGATTCATCACTCACAGTTGAGCCTGAGGATGTGGACTGGCTCTGGGCTGATTCTGTGCCTCCAAAGTATTTTAACAATGCTCCTGGGGAAGTTTCACATAACTTATGAGTTGATGTAAAAAATAATGTTTATTTTACTCAAATAAATTACCGTGCTCTGCTGCAAACAATTTGTGCAAACAACATATCTCACTAGTAACCTGATGCTAAAAACATATTGCTAGCACCTGATGCTAAAAACATATTGCTAGCTAGCTAACGTCACCTAGCTAAAGCTAATTACAGCTACAAATCTCTTTGATAAACTTTTTATTACCAAGTCATGCAAACATACCTTTATCATGGCATTTTTTCTCCTCTTCCACTTTCTTCTTCTTCCTTTTTTCTGCACCTGAAGGATATGTCCTTTTTTGTGACATTGTTTTGCCTCTATCTGCGCTTTTGATGCCCAGTGCGCACTGGCATTGCATGGCGGGCGGCAAACGTCACAGGTGCAGCAGAGGCAGTTTTACATTTAAAGAGAGGCAGGAAGAATCACTAGGCCTAGATCAGCAGCAGCACTCTGTTGACCTAAAATTGTGTTTTTGTACAATAATATATCTTTGATCATTTAGAAATCATCAGTCAGACTCGTACATGCAAAAAATAAGAAATTTTTGTTAATTGCTTTTGGGGGCCCCCTGGTGGCCGCGGGGCCCTAAGCAAGCGCTTAGTACGCTTGGCAGCTATACGTTGCAAAAAAGTTTGCACAGGGGCATTTTTACCACTTTACCTTTCCTTTTAACAACACTCAGTAAACTTTTGGGAACTGAGGAGACCAAATTTTTTTAACTTTTCATGTGGAATTCTTTCCCATTCTTGCTTGATGTACAGCTTAAGTTGTTCAACAGTCCAGGGGTCTCCTTTGTGGTATTTTAGGCTTCAAATTGCGCCACACATTTTCAATGGGAGACAGGTCTGGACTACAGGCAGGCCAGTCTAATACCCGCACTATTTTACTACGAAGCCACGCTGTTGTAACACATGGCTTGGCATTGTCTTGCAGAAATAAGCAGGGGCGTCCATGATAACGTTGCTTGGATGGCAACATATGTTGCTCCAAAACCTGTATGTACCTTTCAGCATTAATGGTGCCTTCACAGATGTGTAAGTTACCCATGTCCTGGGCACTAATACACCCCCATACCATCACAGAGGCTGGCTTTTGAACTCTGCGCCTATAACAATCCGGATGGTTCTTTTCCTCTTTGTTCCAGAGGACACAACATCCACAGTTTCCAAAAACAATTTGAAATGTGGACCCCCTAACCCTAACCACAGAACACTTTTCCACTTTGCATCAGTCCATCTTAGATGAGCTCGGGCCCAGCGAAGCCAGCAGCGTTTCTGGCTGTTGTTGATAAATGGCGTTCGCTTTCCATAGTAGAGTTTTAACTTGCACTTACAGATGTAGCGACCAACTGTAGTTACTGACAGTGATTTTCTGAAGTGTTCCTGAGCCCATGTGGTGATATCCTTTACACACTAAATATTTTTTCTTTGCAGTCTATTTAATTTAATATAGGTTGAAAAGGATTTGCAAATCATTGTATTCTGTTTTTATTTACAATTTACACAACGTGCCAACTTCACTGGTTTTGGGTTTTGTTTTAGTTTTATACAATTTTATAGCATTTTATGTATTTATTACATTGTAAGGTTTCCTCCTGAGGAACCCTGAAATATTGCCAACATGTAGATAAAATAATTCTGGGCTCCTTCACGTAGATTATAGTTGAGACATTTTTCATGCTGGCTGACATGTCTTCCTGGATGTTGCAGAAAGTATGAGAATGTGTCAACTGCTGCCTCCTCTTCACTTCTATAATTAAGTTACGCAAAGTTAGTATTTTTGGCAGAGACATCTTGTTCAAAATGGAATATTTGATGTGAAGTAAGTGGAGCCTTAAATAGGAATATAATTCATGACAACATGGCTTTTGATTCATTATTTTTTTAAACAATGACAGTTTAAATAAATCAGACTATATAGGTCTCGGGGATCCAAAAGGCCATCATTAAAAAAAGTGTAGAAAAAATAAGTGATATATTAATTCATTAATTAATATATTATATATATATATATATATATATATATATATATATATATATATATATATATATATATATTATTTTTACTTTCAATGCTTGAAACTCCAGATCAACTTCAGATCTATCTGTCGATTATAAGTTATTATTTTGTGAGCAATGACAGTTTTAAAATTAAAGAAAAACAGCCTGCATGGGAGTTTTTGTGTTATTAGTGTCGAAATTGCAACCTTTTCTTGTTTCATTTCACCAGTTTTCTCTTTTTTTTCCACATTTTTCGTATTTTTTTGTTCTTGTACTAGTATTTGTAAAATGTGCCGCGGGCCTTATTTACACAATCAAATAATTTATTTCCGGACTATAGAACGCACTGGTCTATAAGCCGCACCCACTAAATTTGTAGATAAAAAAAACTATACGAGCCGCACCGGACTATAACATGTTGTGAAATGAGTTATTTAAACAGAAATATTTTGTAAATAATTATTTAGATACCTTAATTGTTTCTAAACAGTGTATGTAACACAGCAATAAAACGGGTGATCAAACAAAACAGAAGTCATCGTCATGGACCCATGACCTGCGCACGACGTTTTGGTGAATTTACTGAGGACTTTGTGAAATTGAAACAATACAAAAATAATGCGGTTGTAAGTTAATAGTACTAACACAGACACTTGTAAAAGTGTTAGCATATTAGCTAATGCTAATGCTGACGATGATTACATTATGATTAAAAAAAAAACTATACTAGACGGTTTGGTAAGTAAGAATAGTTTTAGTTCCATCCATCCATCCATCTTCTTCCGCTTATCCGAGGTCGGGTCGCGGGGGCAGCAGCCTAAGCAGGGAAGCCCAGACTTCCCTCTCCCCAGCCACTTCGTCCAGCTCTTCCTGTGGGACCCCGAGGCGTTCCCAGGCCAGCCGGGAGACATAGTCTTCCCAACGTGTCCTGGGTCTTCCCCGTGGCCTCCTACCGGTCGGACGTGCCCTAAACACCTCCCTAGGGAGGCGTTCGGGTGGCATCCTGACCAGATGCCCGAACCACCTCATCTGGCTCCTCTCGATGTGGAGGAGCAGTGGCTTTACTTTGAGCTCCTCCCGGATGGCAGAGCTTCTCACCCTATCTCTAAGGGAGAGCCCCGCCACCCGGCGGAGGAAACTCATTTCGGCCGCTTGTACCCGTGATCTTGTCCTTTCGGTCATAACCCAAAGCTCATGACCATAGGTGAGGATGGGAACGTAGATCGACCGGTAAATTGAGAGCTTTGCCTTCCGGCTCAGCTCCTTCTTCACCACAACGGACCGATACAGCGTCCGCATTACTGAAGACGCCGCACCGATCCGCCTGTCGATCTCACGATCCACTCTTCCCTCACTCGTGAACAAGACTCCGAGGTACTTGAACTCCTCCACTTGGGGCAAGATCTCCTCCCCAACCCGGAGATGGCACTCCACCCTTTTCCGGGCTAGAACCATGGACTCGGACTTGGAGGTGCTGATTCTCATCCCAGTTTGGTAAGTAAGAATAGTTTTAGTTATATTGTAAAACTTACAAGCGTTGCTTGGAGTGATGAATTAAGAATTAATTCGAGTAGAAACGCTATGGACGGCTAGAAGACGGTGGAAAGCTCTAAAAAGAAGAGCACTGCAGCACGTGCCATGAGCCAACTCATCCAAAAGATGGCCCAATGGCTTTCTTAAAACCAATTGCGCGCAGAAAAATCCATAAATGAGCTGCATCATTTTATTAGCTGCAGGAAAAAAGTAGCGTCTTATAGTCCCGAGTAGAGATGTCCGATAATGGCTTTTTTGCCGATATCCGATATTGTCCAACTCTTAATAACCGATTCCGATATCAACTGATACCGATATATACAGTCGTGGAATTAACCCATTATTATGCCTAATTTTGTTGTGATGCCCCGCTGGATGCATTAAACAATGTAACAAGGTTTTCCAAAATAAATCAACTCAAGTTATGGAAAAAAATGCCATATTTTTTATTATTGAAGTCACAATTTTTAACATGCCTCAAAACAGCAGCTTGGAATTTGGGACATGCTCTCCCTGAGAGAGCATGAGGAGGTTGAGGCGGGCGGGGTTGAGTTGGGGGGTGGGGAGTAGGTGTAGCGGGGGGTGTATATTGTAGCATCACGGAAGAGTTAGTGCGGCAAGGGGTTCTGGGTATTTGTTCTGTTGTGTTTATGTTGTGTTACAGTGCGGATGTTCTCTCGAAATGTGTTTGTCATTCTTGTTTGGTGTGGGTTCACAGTGTGGCGCATATTTGTAACATTGTTAAAGTTGTTTATACGGCCACCCTCAGTGTGACCGGTATGGCTGTTGACCAAGTATGCTTGCATTCACTTGTGTGTGTGACTGGGCCGGCACGCAAAGGCAGTGCCTTTAAGGTTTATTGGCGCTCTGTACTTCTCCCTACGTCCGTACAGTGGCGTTTTAAAAAGTCATACATTTTACTTTTTGATACCGATAATTTCCGATATTACATTTTAAAGCATTTATTGGACGATAATATCGGCAGTCCGATATTATCGGACATCTGTAGTCCTGAGTTTAAGGTAACTGCGGGCCGCACTGTGGACACGCCTGTTCTAGGTCTTTCTGAATGTGACGCACACACATTACAACTTTAAAGGCCTACTGAAATGCGATTTTCTTATTTAAAAGGGGATAGCAGGTCCATTCTATGTGTCATACTTGATCATTTCGCGATATTGCCATATTTTTGCTGAAAGGATTTAGTAGAGAACATCGACGATAAAGTTCGCAACTTTTGGTCGCTGATAAAAAAAGCCTTGCCTGCACCGGAAGTAGCAGACGAGTAGCGTGACGTCACAGGTTGTGGAGCTCCTCACATCTGCACATTGTTTACAATCATGGCCACCAGCAGCGAGAGCGATTCGGACCGAGAAAGCGACGATTTCCCCATTAATTTGAGCCAGGATGAAAGATTCGTGGATGAGGAAAGTGAGAGTGAAGGACTAGAGGGCAGTGGGAGCGATTCAGATAGGGAAGATGCTGTGAGAGGCGGGTGGGACCTGATATTCAGCTGGGAATGACTAAAACAGTAAATAAACACAAGACATATATATACTCTATTAGCCACAGCACAACCAGGCTTATATTTAATATGCCACAAATTAATCCCGCATAACAAACACCTCCCCCCTCCCGTCCATATAACCCGCCAATACAACTCAAACACCTGCACAACACACTCAATCCCACAGCCCAAAGTACCGTTCACCTCCCCAAAGTTCATACAGCACATATATTTCCCCAAAGTCCCCAAAGTTACGTACGTGACATGCACATAGCGGCACGCACGTACGGGCAAGCGATCAAATGTTTGGAAGCCGCAGCTGCATGCGTACTCACGGTACCGCGTCTGCGTATCCAACTCAAAGTCCTCCTGGTAAGAGTCTCTGTTGTCCCAGTTCTCCACAGGCCAATGGTAAAGCTTGACTGTCATCTTCCGGGAATGTAAACAATGAAACACCGGCTGTGTTTGTGTTGCTGCAGCCGCCCGCAATACACCGCTTCCCACCTACAGCTTTCTTCTTTGCTGTCTCCATTGTTCATTGAACAAATTGCAAAAGATTCACCAACACAGATGTCCAGAATACTGTGGAATTTTGCGATGAAAACAGACGACTTAATAGCTGGCCACCATGCTGTCCCAAAATGTCTTCTACAATCCGTGACGTCACGCGCCGACGTCATCATACCGAGACGTTTTCAGCAGGATATTTCGCGCAAAATTTAAAATTGCACTTTAGTAAGCTAACCCGGCCGTATTGGCATGTGTTGCAATGTTAAGATTTCATCATTGATATTTAAACTATCAGACTGCGTGGTCGGTAGTAGTGGCTTTCAGTAGGCCTTTAAATTGGAACGTTTTCTGTGCGGTTCTTCAGGTGTTCCACTCCATTCAGAGGACATGCATGGAGCTGCTAAAAGTCATCGAGCAGTACCAGAGGAGGATCTGCTGTAAGAACCATCTCCAACTGACCTCTATCCAGACCGTTCAAACTGACGACTGAAGCGCTCTGCAGTTCTTTCCCAGGAGGAGAGCGAGCTGGGCCGGTTCCTGCGGTCCCAGGGTTCCCAGGACAGAAGCAGGGCTGGGAAGATCATGCAGGCCACAGGCAAAGCTCTCTGCTTCTCCTCGCAGCAGAGGTGAGCCAGTGGTGGTCAGCAGCTGCAGAAGAAGAAGAAGAAAAGGTCGTCTTCTCATGTTGTCACTGCGCCGCACAGGCTGGTCCTGAGGAAGCCTCTGTGCCGCCTGTACCAAGAAGTGGAGACCTTCCGCTTCAGGGCCATCTCCGACACCTGGCTGACGGTCAACCGCATGGAGCAGACCAGGACTGAGTACCGCGGCGCACTCCTGTGGATGAAGGACGTCTCTCAGGAGCTGGACCCGGACACGCACAAGCAGATGGAGAAGTTCCGTAAGGTCAGTGGGAGTGAGAGCGGTTCCTGTAGAACACAGGTGTCAAACTCCACCTGGCCTGGAAATAATACTCGTACAGTACAGGCCAAAAGTTTGGACACACCTTCTCCTCATTCAATGTGTTTTCTTTATTTTCATGACTATTTACATTGTCGATTGTCACTGAAGGCATCACAACTATGAATGAACACATGTGGAGTTATGTACTTAACAAAAAAAGGTGAAATAACTGGAAACATGTTTTATATTCTAGTTTCGTCAAAAGAGACACCCATTGCGCTGATTACTGCTTTGCACACTCTTGGCATTCTCTCGATGAGCTTCAAGCACACCTGTGAAGCGAAAACCATTTTAGGTGACTCCCTCTTGAAGCTCATCGAGACAATGCCAAGAGTGCACTGCAAAAAGTCAGTGTTCAAAAACAAGAACGAAAAAATGGAAAAAAGAGGGGTATTTTATTTGAACTAAGCAAAATTATGTGCCAATAGAACAAGAAAATTTGGCTTGTCAAGACTTTCCATCCATCTTCTTCCGCTTATCCGAGGTCGGGTCGCGGGGGCAGCAGCCTAAGCAGGGAAGCCCAGACTTCCCTCTCCCCAGCCACTTCGTTCAGCTCTTCCCGAGGCGTTCCCAGGCCAGCCGGGAGACAGTCTTCCCAACGTGTCCTGGGTCTTCCCCGTGGCCTCCTACCGGTCGGACGTGCCCTAAGGGAGGCGATCGGGTGGCATCCTGACCAGATGCCCGAACCACCTCAGGACTCAAGACTTTCTAAAACAAGTAAAATTAGCTAACCTCAATGAACCCAAAAATACCTTAAAATAAGTATATTCTCACTAATAACAAGTGCACTTTTCTTGGTAGAAAAAAAAGAGACTTTTTTGCTCAATATGTTGAAAAATATTCATATATTAAGTAAATGCTAGTGCCATTATCTTGACATAATGATATGCGCTCGGCATCATGATTTTTTTTTTTCATGCTTGAAGTAAGAAATTATTACTAGGGATGTTCGATAATGGCTTTCTGCCGATATCCGATATTCCGATATTGTCCAACTCTTTAATTACCGATACCGATATCAACCGATACCGATATCAACCGATATATGCAGTCGTGGAATTAACACATTATTATGCCTAATTTGGACAACCAGGTATGGTGAAGATAAGGTACTTTAAAAAATAAAAATAAAAATAAGAATAATAAAATAAAAACATTTTCTTGAATAAAAAAGAAATTAAAACAATTTAAAAATAGTTACATAGAAACTAGTAATTAATGAAAATGAGTAAAATTAACTGTTTAAGGTTAGTACTATTAGTGGACCAGCAGCACGCACAATCATGTGTCCTTACGGACTGTATCCCTTGCAGACTGTATTGATATATATTGATATATAATGTAGGAACCAGAATATTAATAACAGAAAGAAACAACCCTTTTGTGTGAATGAGTGGGGGATGTTTGGGGGAGGGAGATTTTTTGGGTTGGTGCACTAATTGTAAGTGTATCTTGTGTTTTTTATGTTGGTTTAATAAATAAAAAAAAAAACAAAAAAAAAACGATACCGATAATTTCCGATATTACATTTTAACGCATTTATCGGCCGATAATATCGGCCTGCCGATAAATGCGACATCCCTAATTATTACTTTAAAAAAGTAGTTTTATACTTGTGAGTGTTAATGACACAGCTTTGCGTCAGTTGAGTTTCAAGCATGTTTTACTCAATATAGGTCATCAAATCTCAGCAACAAGCTGTAATATCTTACTGAGATCATTTAGGACCAAAACCCTTAAAACAAGTAAAACACTCTAACATAAAATCTGCTTAGTGAGAAGAAAATAAGCAAATATCACCCTTATTTGAGATATTTAATCTTACTTAGATTTCAGTTTTTGCAGTGTGTGCGAAAAAGTAATCAGAGCAAATGGTGGCTATTTTGAAAAAACTAGAATATAAAACATGTTTTCAGTTTTTTCACCTTTTTTTGGTTAAGTACATAACTCCACATGTGTTCATTCATAGTTGTGATGCCTTCAGTGACAATCGACAATGTAAATAGTCATGAAAATAAAGAAAACGCATTGAATGAGAAGGTGTGTCCAAACTTTTGGCCTGTACTAAATGTATTCCTTCTTTCCATTTGGACTTAAAATATACACAAGAGAGACTTGTATAATTAAATATATAATTAAACATATAATTAAATTCCACAGTTTGGAAATTATGTGGTTGCAGTGCAGATTTTGACACAAAGAAGTAAAACGTCATGACTAATTATAAATAATACATATTTTGCACTAAACAACTATGTATATGATAAAAACACTTATCTTAACACCCATATTGCACACTAAGCAAAAGTTTTTTTACATCAAGAAAAAAGATCACGGTAATATCATTTAGACTTGAATATTGTCTAATAATGAAACAAATATTGTCATACATCACTAACATGTTTTTGTTCAAATGAAAATAAATACTTCAATGTAAAAACACGGTAAATTTAACAGTGATAATCTAGCGACTGGGCTGCCAGAATATCCCGCAAAATCTACACATTTTTTTAGTGTATGTAAAAAAAATACATAATTAAATTAGGGTGTCAGGTGATTTTTTATTTTTTATTTACACTGAAATCAAGAATTCTTAAAGGCTCAAAACAGACATGAAGCCGCTTTATATATATATATATTTTTTTTTTCTTCAAATGTCATCTTTTAATAAAAATTTTTAGGAAAAATGTCCAAGAAGAAGAAACACAGATCACACGTTTTGTCATATCAAGAGCACGGTTAATCATGATTAATACCGTTATTACTAAATTACATTTGCTGGAGAAAATAGCCCAATACTTGGATACAAATGCAATTTTGTAGTCAGAATGTCAAACTGGAACGATTTTTTAAATGTTTCACTGAACTGCAAGTCATTGATTTGCTCAAAACTTGGTGACAATAAGTATAGAATTAAGAATGCAGTGCACATTTTGAAAGTCTTTGCAATAGTATTGCTAAAAAGGTACAGTTACTGATTGATAATGTCGTAAACACACTCATAAACAACTTAACATGGTGCACCATTTAAATCTGCATTTACTCTTTTTCATTAAACCAGTGGTTTAAACAAACAAGCTTGTTTAACTTTTTCAGATGATTTGCAGATCTTTTTTTGGTACAATGTGACCCCAGCTCTTTGGGATTACTCACGCATGCCCAAAGTTCTCCAGGAAGCAACATAAATTAACATTTAGCCGGTAATGGCAACTTGATGCTCTTGTTTGTGTAGTACAGTTGGTGTATCCTTGCTGTAATTGTAGCTGTGGCGATATGAAAACCATCTTCTTGCAGGACCTGGTCTTCACAGATGTTAAGTGGTTTACATGTCTGTGGTACTTTAGTTGACACTGACGCAGCTAAACTTTGCCAGCGTAGTTTGTTGTCCTCTGCTTGTTGTCGATGTAGCGCCAGCACTATCTGCTTTGCCCTAAGAAGGTTAACTCGATGTGCGCTGATGATAAGACCAACAAGTTACCTCAGTTTTATCTTAAGTTCTGTTTTGAAGAAAAATTGGCCGCATCTCATTGCAATCACAGACCGTGTACAATGCGCGAGTGTGATTAATCTCCATTTGCACAGTATATGATAATACGATTATTTATTTTTATTAACCCCATGCGCTAACGTTGGCAACCCTAAATTAAATGCATAAGCAATAGTGTAACAATATCATGAGCGAAATCCTTACTCATTAATGTCAATATATTATTAAGTGTTAAAAACATTAATGTCAATACATTATTCAGTGTTAAAAACATTAATGTCAATAAGTGTTAAAAACAATGTCAATATTTTATTAAGTGTTAAAAACAATAATGACAATATATTATTAAGTGTTAAAAACATTGACAATATATTATTCAGTGTTAAAAACATTAATGTCAATATATTTAGTGTTAAAAACAATGTCAATATATTTAGTGTTAAAAACATTCATGTCAATATATTATTAAGTGTTAAAAACATTAATGTCAATATATTATTTAGTGTTGAAAACATTAATGTCAATATATTATTAAGTGATAAAAACATTAATGTCAATATATTATTAAGTGTTAAAAACAATGTCAATATATTATTAAGTGTTAAAAACATTATTGTCAATATATTATTCAGTGTTAAACACATTAATGTCAATATATTATTAAGTGTTAAAAACAATGTCAATTTATTATTAAGTGATAAAAACAATGTCAATATATTAAGTGTTAAAAACATTAATGTCAATATATTATTAAGTGTTAATAACATTATTGTCAATATATTATTAAGTGATAAAAACATTGTCAATATATTAAGTGTTAAACACATAAATGACAATATATTATTCAGTGTTAAACACATTATTGTCAATATATTATTAAGTGTTAAGAACATTAATGTCTATATATTATTAAGTGTTAAAATCAATAATGTCAATTTATTATTAAGTGATAAAAACATTGTCAATATATTAAGTGTTAAACACATAAATGACAATATATTATTCAGTGTTAAACACATTAATATCAACATATTATTAAGTGTTAAAATCATTAATGTCAATATATTAAGTGTTAAAAACATTAATGTCAATATATTAGTAAGTGTTAAAAACATTAATGTCAATATATTAAGTGTTAAAAACATTAATGTCAATATATTAGTAAGTGATAATAACATTAATGTCAATATATTATTAAGTGATAAAAACATTAATGTCAATATATTATTAAGTGTTAAAAACAATGTCAATATATTATTAAGTGTTAAAAACAATGTCAATATATTGTTAAATGTTAAAAACATTGTCAATATATTATTCAGTGTTAAAAACATTAATGTCAATATATTATTAAGTGATAAAAACATTAATGTCAATATATTATTAAGTGATAAAAACATTAATGGCAATATATTATTAAGTGTTAAAAACATTAATGTCAATATATTATTCAGTGTTAAAAACATTAATGTCAATATATTATTCAGTGTTAAAAACATTAATGACAATATATTTTTAAGTGTTAAAAACAATGTCAATATATTACTATGGGTTAAACACATTAATGTCAATATATTATTATGGGTTAAACACATTAATGTCAATATATTATTAAGTGTTAAAAACAATGTCAATATATTAAGTGTTAAAAACATTAATGTCAATATATTATTAAGTGTTAAAAACATGAATGTCAATATATTATTTAGTGTTAAAAACATTAATGTCAATATATTATTAAGTGATAAAAACATTAATGTCAATATATTAAGTGATAAAAACATTAATGTCAATATATTATTAAGTGTTAAAAACATTAATGTCAATATATTATTAAGTGTTGAAAACATTATTGTCAATATATTATTCAGTGTTAAAAACATTCATGTCAATATATTATTCAGTGTTAAACACATTAATGTCAATATATTATTCAGTGTTAAAAACATGAATGTCAATATATTATTTAGTGTTAAAAACATTAATGTCAATATATTATTAAGTGATAAAAACATTAATGTCAATATATTAAGTGATAAAAACATTAATGTCAATATATTATTAAGTGTTAAAAACATTAATGTCAATATATTATTAAGTGTTGAAAACATTATTGTCAATATATTATTCAGTGTTAAAAACATTAATGTCAATATATTATTCAGTGTTAAACACATTAATGTCAATATATTATTCAGTGTTAAAAACATTCATGACAATATATTTTAAGTGTTAAAAACAATGTCAATATATTATTAAGGGTTAAACACATTAATGTCAATATATTATTAAGTGTTAAAAACAATGTCAATATATTATTAAGTGTTAAAAACAATGTCAATATATTGTTAAATGTTAAAATCATTAATGACAATATATTAAGTGTTAAAAACATTAATGTCAATATATTATTTAGTGTTAAACACATTAATGTCAATATATTATTCAGCCTTCTCAGGGCAGCCATAACTGCCATGTGGCCTTTAATGAAAACAAGTTTGACTCCCTGCTGTAGAAGTTCAATAACCGCCTGCCTGTCTGTGTGTGTGTGTGTGTGTGTGTGTGTGTGTGTGTGTGTGTGTGTGTGTGTGTGTGTGTGCGTGCATTTGCGTGCGTGTGTGTGTGTGTGTGTGTGTGTGTGTGTGTGTCAGGTCCAGGCCCAGGTGCGCACCACCAAGGCCAACTTTGACAAGCTGAAGAGTGACGTGTGTCAGAAGGTGGAGCTGCTGGGAGCAAGTCGCTGCAACCTTCTCTCCCACGTCCTCACCTCCTACCAGGTACACAGCAGCACCACACACTTGTTGTCAGTGTCCTTCTTGTCCTTTGTCGCCTGGCAGACCACACTGTTGCACTTCTGGGAGAAGACCTTCCACACCATGGCGGCCATTCACGAGAGCTTCAAGGGCTGTCCGTGTTCCGAGCTCTCTGCACTGAAGGTCAGACCAACGTTCCACACCAAAATCATGAATGAACACAGAAGCAATATGTTTACGCCAGTCAAAGATCCTCTATTTGAGAGGAACACTCTGTTGTCTTGAAGGACTTACACTAGTCTGAGATCTTTTATATGACAGGAGTGCTGCAAAAGTGCTGTTCTTCTCAACAACTACGCTGCTTTGAGTCGGTCTGAAATGGAAAATATGAACATTCAAAAGTCTTAGTCAGCGTTTCCTTTTCTTCTGATATTATGTGTGTGTTACGTCTTTTTGCAGCAATTAGCGTGAGGAGTAGAGGACTAATAAACTTGATGTTGTGTGGATGTTCATCACACATAGACAACATACAAAAACCTTCAAATGCTCGGAATATTAGACATGCGCGATAATGGACATTTTAAAACGATACAGACAACCGATAATTATGTGTACATATAACTACTGGAGATTTTGTGGGAAGAAATGATTTTAACAGTTCACACTTTTGCCCAAAATGTGTGTACACTCTAACAAAAAGATGTACATCTTTTGTAAAGATAAGTATGTCAACTTATATTTCTGTTTTTTAATGAATGATATTTTTCAGAAACAAATACCGTGTTTTTCGGAGTATAAGTCGCACCTGCCGAAAATGCATAATAAAGAAGGAAAAAAACATATATAAGTCGCCAAACTATGAAAAAAACTGCGACTTATAGTACGAAAAATACGGTAGACTTCCTACTATAATTCTGACCCACGTAAACAATTAAAATCATTGCGTAGAGCAAAATATATTTTTAATGTATTGATATCGAAACGTAATTATTTCAATGATAGACAACAAGCAACTCAAACATTCTGTACATGATTTCATACAATAAAAAAAGAAAATCTGTCCAACACGACATAGGTATATGAGGCGAATAAAACTACGGCAATTAGATTCTGCATCGTCGTAAAAATTAATTCATTCATTCTGAAACAGGTGGCGTAACATTGCGTGTTGATTGACAAAAATAAGATACATTTACGATATTTATATTGTTCCTTGACAAAAATAAGATCAATTTACGATAATTATATTGTTCCTTGACTGTAATAAACTAGTGCAGAAAGGTTCAATTGTAAATTATTCAAAAAAATCTGGGTTCAAATGACAAAAGTGCTTTTTTGCACTAAGAACTCATAAAAGTTAACTAAGAGTTACCATGAAGTTAGACATAAACATGTACTCATTTTGTCGTCACGTTCTTTAGCCCCAAGTATTTTATTTCAAACTGTCCCGTGATTTTTTGTTTGCTGTGGTCGCCGCTATTAACCCCAAGTCTTGGCTTAGCACAGCAGCTTCGCACTGCTTCCATAAATCTTCACATTAGTACATTTTAAGGTGACTTATCAAATTGTATTGTGTTGGCGTTCATCTTTAATTCCGCCCCTGTTTAATTTATGCAGAACACATATCCAAACTACCAGTGAATTGTCTTCTTCTGACCTGCGAAATCATGGGTGTCAAACTCTGGCCCGCGGGCAAAATTTGTCCCGCCCTGTAATTTAATTTGGCCCTTGAGGCAATATCAAATTAACATTAGAGCTGGACCGCCGGTATTATACAGCGCATTCACCGTTAATACTCATACTTGGGGGCGGCAGCGGCGATGACCAAGAAGAACGCGGAGTTGGAATATAATTACAACATTTTATGTACATATTTATATACAGATTTGAACAATTAGTGATTCACTGAAATATATTTATTAATTGTGGTTCTTACAAAAAATATATCTTATAAAATATAAAAGCTAAAATGTCTCTTAAAGCTCTGCCCCTTTAATTAGTGAATACTAAATAATTTAACTTTAGCCTACTACTACAACCATATTATTTACCAGCAACATGAAGTGAAACAGAGGCAGAGGTGTCCTGCCACAGTCAGTCAACCTCCTCCTCCTGCTGAACAGGTCGCACCTGTGGTCCGGACTGTAGGCCTACCTCCTCTCCAAGTCCAGCCCTTTTCGGCCGTTGAAAATATTTTTCTATACTCAACTGTGTGAAGGAGTGAACATCCAACATTAGAATGTATTACTAACGAGCAGAAGCGCTCTATGTACAGTGCCGTTTAACCAGCAGCTCAACACATGCAGGGTTCAACGTTAAGGTTTTTTTCTACTTGCCCGACTTCTCAAATCTACTTACCCCAATATTTTTACTTGTCCTGCCTAGGTTTTTTTCTGGCTGTGTAGTGCTCATGGCTTATATCTTACTAGAATCCTTCCCGTTTACTATTTACAACACTACACAGTATTTATTATTATCTATAATTACATTTAAATGGCATTGCATACATGTAAAATGAAATGCTATTTCACATTATTTGACCAGTAGCAGTTACACCCATCTGAACAGGTCATCCACCTGTTTAAAGCCCGATCACAGTTGAAATCTTGAAATGAAGGGCCTTTAATAAAACATTAACCTGGACAACATTTTAACAGCTGGTTGGTTCAGATTTTATTATTTTCATTGCATTCACATGCTGCAGTGGACAGTGAACAATTTAGCTTCAGTCCATGTGTGTTTATTGACAACAGGGTTATAACCTGGACACGTTAGCTCGTCGGTATGAAAACAGGTGACCGAGTCAAACAGCGGCGGTGTTAATGAAGCAGCGTCAGGCGAAACCGTCAGTGAAACGCTCGGTGAAATCGCGGATTAACATTAAATATGACGAGCCGCGAGCGATGCATCTATAACCTATCTACCTATAACACCTGTAAAAATGAAGCAATGCTACCACGCTAGCAAGCGTTAGCTAGCCGGCTATGAGCCACCAAGCTGCTAACTATCGCCAAAAGGCACCATTTAAGTTTTTTTCCCCATGGCATCCTGGATCAAGGCTTTCAGCAGCTTTTGGACGTTTGAGGTAGAAACGTAGGAAGCGCCATCATTATGAAAAGTAGTCGGCGAGTATTTTGGTCCCGTCCGTCCGTCCCTCTTCTTCTTCTTCTTCTTCTGGCCCACCAGGTGAATTAAGTGCTATTGGCGGAGTTACAATGCATACCGCCACCTACTGCACCGGAGGTGTAACTACAAGCAACATTCACAGACAGTCCCATTGCTTTTATGAGCGGTCGAGCGAGTCAAAAGCCGAAAAATCCATTTGTGGCGGACATAATTCTTTCGTGGCGGGCCGCCACAAATAAATGAATGTGTGGGAAACACTGCAATATACACCCCCCGCCAGTGCCGGCCCAAGCCTCCATGGGGCCCTAAGCAAAATTTGATTTTGGGGCCCTCTATTTCTGCCAATAATATTGATTGTTGATCATTCACACACCTACTATAAACTCATTGCGGCTCTGGCAGTGTTGTTTACATTATCCTATTGTCAGCCTGGCATGTCTTTACAAATGACATGTCATTTATAAAGATATGGGGGTGGCCCAGTTAAGAACATAAATAATACCAATGAATGAACGAATGATGTCCAGAGTGCCACATATGGTTCCTAATCTTAAAATGTAGAAAACATTCAGCTACAAGAGTGGCCTGGGGTTGAACAGTCCAAGTGATAAAGCTTTGTATTTACAGTAAAAGTGTCATCTTGTCTCATCAGTCTTGTACATATTAGTCTTTAATTACTAGTTTACATTTTTAGTTAATTGTTCATATTTAATGTTTACTTTGTACAAAGAGAGCGCAGTCTACTGAAGTTAAATTCATCAATAGTTTTCCCCTTTGAAAGACGCAAGGCAAAATCCTTCCATTTCACCATGTTGCTACAATGATCTTCACTGTTTTCATGCTGTTTCAGCAGTGCACCTATGTTGACCCAATCCCGCTGTCCCTCGGCTGCCAGTTTTAAGGACTTTTTGGAAAATAATTTGCAGCAAAAGCAATAGACTGCATCTTTACTTCTTGAATAAGTCAGCCAGCTACGCTTGACTTTTTCCCCATTGACTAGCTGTCTGTAGGTATAATGATAATGAAAACTTCGGCCATCATGCCGTTTGGGGAATGAAAAGTTCTCCTTAATAGACAGTGGTCCTCTGATCACCTGCTCAGTCCTGTCTGAATCTGAGAGGAAAGATATGGCGTCACATTAGTGCCAAAAATCCAAGCGCATAAAAACTGTTATCGCGCACTGATTCTCCACTTTGTGCGCGCGCGACACCCTTTTGCACGCGCGTGGTGTCTTTTTGCGCGCGCGTGGTGTCTTTTTGCGCGCGTGCGGTGCCTTTCTGCGCGCGCGCCGTCTCGGTCTGTGCGCTCTCTGTGTACTCCTGGCATCTCTCCTCGCGCTGTCATTTTTTTTTTGGCACTTTGGGGGCAGGTATGCTTAGACAGCCCCTCCTTTCTGATTGGCTCTGAGCATTTTTCATATGACCAATCATTCTCCAGCGTAGCAACGTTGTAGCCATCTTACCTCGGACAGCTAGCCTCAATCATTACATTGATGTCAAAGCAAGTTATGGTAATTTAATTAGTACATGTACCAATTAAATTACCATAACTTGCTCGATTTTCAACCAATTTACAAACGGTTTGCCTTGTTACAAATCTTATTACATAGGATGCTGCACCTGTTGAAATTACCTCTTTCGCTATAAAAAAAAATGACTTAATTGTGCAACATAGTTGTGTAGGGTCAGTGATAGTCAGTTCTCTGATTATTTTAAACTGTTTCAGAATACATTATTAAAAGGCTATTTTTAACATTTTAAAAACAAAATTCAAAGATTATTTCATTAATTTTATGGCTGAATCAAAAGAAATTCCATAAATTAGAAAACAAATGTTCAAGAAGAAGTGAAAACTTTGCGCCTATAACAATCTTGATACATATTGACGATGACCCGCCCTGCTATACTTCTGATTGGCTCTGAGCGTTTCGCCTGACCAATCAGAAAGAAGGGGCCGTCTAAGCATACCCGCCCCCAAAGTGCCAAAACGAAACATGCCAGCGCACAGACCGAGACGGCGCGCGCGCGCAAAAAGGCACCACACGCGCGCAAAAGGGTGTCGCGCGCGCGCACGAAGTGGAGAATCAGCGCGTGATAACAGTTTTTATGCGCTCGGATTTTTGGCACTAATGTGACGCCATAGCAGGCGGCAAACGTCACAGGTGCAGCAGAGGCAGCTTTACATTTAAAGAGAGGCAGGAAGAATCACTAAGCCTAGATCAGCAGCAGCACTCTGTTGACCTAAAATTGTGTTTTTGTACAATAATATATCTTTGATCATTTAGAAATCATCAGTCAGACTCGTACATGCAAAAAATTAAAAATAAGATTTTTTTGTTAATTGCTTTTGGGGGCCCCCTGGTGGCCGCGGGGCCCTAAGCAAGCGCTTAGTACGCTTATGCCTTGGGCCGGCTCTGCCCCCCGCTACCACCAAACCCCGCCCCCGCCCACCAAGTTAATGTTGATATTTACCTATGTTGACAAATAGAAAAGAGGCATTCAATTTTTTTATTTAAATTTTATTTAATATACCATTGATGTTTTTTCGTTTGTTTTTTGAAAGTTGATTTTGCTTGTTCTATATTCAGTGTTAAAGCAAATCAGTGTAGCAAACTGAGCAATAATTAACGTTTTATTCATGCACTTTCTCTTGCTACTTCAAGGCTTGAAGTTTGATTCATTCATTATTATTTTATTTTCAAATGTATTATTAGCCTGTGGAAAAAGTTTATTTTGATATTTACCTCAGAAGGCTGCAAATAGAAAAGAGACATTCAATTTTTTATTTAAGTTTTATTTGATATGCCGTTGATATTGTTTTATTATTATTATTTCAAACTCGATTTTGCATGCTTGTTCAATATTCAATGCAAAACTTGTTTGGGTCCTTATTAAAAGGTTAATTTGTTCAACTTTGGCCCGCGGCTTTGTTCAGTTTTACATTTTGGCCCACTCTATATTTGAGTTTGACACCCCTGTGCTATATAAAGCCAACAGAGGCGTCTGCTGCGCAACGTTGCTTTTCTCTGCACACAACAGGGTGCGCAGTATGGTCACAAACATGCGACCATACTGAGGGGTTGAGGAGCCGCAAGCCACAACAGAGACACCAAAAACCAACACGTAGACCAGGGGTGCTCAATACGTCGATCGCGATCTACCAGTCGATTGCAAAGGTAGTATTGGTAGATTGCATTACATAAAAAAATTAAAAATTAAAAAAAATTAAAAAAATTTGCATTACATTAAAAAAAAAAAAAAAAAAATTGACGCCAGCCTATCATCCATCCCGTCTTTTGATTGATTAACAGGGCAGCCCAGTCAGATGACATCTTCGTTTTTCTGACACTTAGGTCACTGCGCATGCGCAAAAAACGGCGCTCAAAGCAGCAAAACTGACAAGCTTGTCAGCGAGTTACCGCCAATTTTCAGCCCTCGGTTTTTTCTCTTAAGGGTATAAAAATGAGTGGGGGAGCTGGACCAAGTAAGAAGACAAAAACTTATCACTTTCATACGGAATGGGAGGAGGACTTTTTTCATGATGACATTTTCGAAGTGCGTTTGCCTCATCTGCCATCGCAATACCAAAGAAGGGAAATGTGGAGTGGCATTTTCGGACTTTTCATGGGAAATACGACACCGACTTCCCGCTGAAAAGCGAGCTGAGAAAGAGAAAGGTGAAGGAACTGAAATCCCAGTTGTCCGGACAGCAGTCATTTTTCACACAACAAACTTCAAAAGCGAAAGTCGCCACCGAAGCATCAATCTGGGTGAGTCACATCATCGTTAATAACAATAAGTCCTTCCAAGACGGAGAGATGGTAAAGGAGGCATTCGTTGAAGCAGCTGACTCATTGTTCCGAGACTTTAAAAATAAGGCAGAAATATTATCTTCGATATAAAGAATCCTCAATATATTTAGAAATAAATATATGTATTGCATTTTTGTAGTAGGTACATCATTTTGACTTGATCATTTTATAAGTAGCTTGCATGCTGAAAAAGTGTGAGCACCCCTGATTCTTGTATTATCATTAAACACCTTTAATTTATTAACTATATGTGTTAAACATGCTTGCATTATCATTAAACACCTTTAACTTGTTAACAAAAACATATTTCATAAATAAGTAAATATAAATTATATATACACGAATGAGGTAGATCCCCACGACTTGATCAATTGAAAAGTAGCTCGCCTGCAGAAAAAGTGTGAGCACCCCTGACATAGACGATAAGCCTTTATTATTATCGGTAGATTTTTTTACACTGCACAAGAAATCAGATTTTTTTGCCCTCGAGTGACACAGATCTGATTTTTTTGCCAGTCTAAACTGGCTTCAAAGTGCTTCAAATCCAGTCTTCAGGCTACATCAGGACGTAGTCCCAATCTGATCTTTTCAAATGTGACTTCAGTCTAAATGCAATGCGACCTGAATGTGACTTTTTCGTCAGCTATGACATTCGTGTGCGCCGGAAAGGTGCAGTCGCCAGCGAAAGTGGATACTTCATCACAACATCCTTGTCAAATAATAGCCTGTATGTAAAATATGAATATAGAGAAGAAGAAATAGTGATTGTTTAAAGCCTGGAATTTACGCTGTGGCTCATTTGCTTACATGTGAGTTAAAAGATAAAGCTAACGTAGATCCAAGCTGATGTCCGTGTCTCCTATATAATTCACAGCCATTAAAAGATTACAACCCTCCCAAATATATTACACTATATACATTCCTTCTTACTATATATTACTTTCATTTTCTTTTATGTAAAAAAAAACAAAACTGTAATTTTTAAAGTTTTGCGACTTTTATTTTATTTTGTAGTAGTAGCGACTTCCTCCTGGTCAGCTTCCTTTGTTTTGGCTTCATCAAAGTGTGCACGCAAGGGATGCCAGGCCATATGGGGGCCACATTGGTGCGTTTACACCGGAGGCTGATGTACTTGCAGTGTAAACAAACGGTCGGCTGGAAAAAAATCTGATTAAAAAAAAAAATCAGATTTGAGCCACTCTTTATTTCCGTTATCGGTGGATAATTATCGGCTAATTATCCCTCCCAATATACTCACCTGCTTGTGTAAATAAATGTGTATTGTCAGGAACCAGCAGAGCGTCAGTCAAAGAAGAAGAGAAAGAAGAATAAATGTGAGACAAAAGACAAAGATGAAGAGTAAGTTGAAGAAGTCATAAAAAGCTGATTTTTTTTTTTTGGTGTCATAAAATGCTTTTTTTTTTTTTATAGACTTGTCTCGCTGGGAAATGACAACAGTTCAACAAAAGAAGGTAAACTACAAAACTAAATCATTGTGTTAGAGATAAAAATATAATTTGTGTTATTGTAATATTTGTATGTATTAATAAGTGCTGTCTTTCACCTTTCAACACAATCACCTTAGCTTTAGTTTCATCACTTTTTGTCAACAAAAACTTAAAACTGACCTTTACTTCCCATACTGGAACATTTCTGTGTGTGTACTCTTCAACCATTGTTGTCATCTCTTGGTCTTCTTCAGGTCTTAGTCTTCTTCAAGTCTTGGTCTTCTTCAAGTCTTGGTCTTCTTCAGGTCTTGGTCTTTTTCAAGTCTTGGTCTTTTTCAAGTCTTGCTCTTTTTTAAGTCTTGGTCTTCTTCAGGTCTTGGTCTTCTTCAAGTCTTGGTCTTCTTCAAGTCTTGGTCTTCTTCAAGTGTTGTTATTATTCAGGTCTTGGTCTTCTTCAAGTCTTGGTCTTCTTCATCTCTTGGTCTTCTTCAGGTCTTGGTCTTTTTCAAGTCTTGGTCTTTTTCAGGTCTTGGTCTTCTTCAGGTCTTGGTCTTCTTCAGGTCTTGGTCTTCTTCAGGTCTTGGTCTTCTTCAGGTCTTGGTCTTCTTAAAGCCTTGGTCTTCTTCAGGTCTTGGTCTTCTTCAAGTCTTGGTCTTCTTCAAGTCTTGGTCTTCTTCATCTTTTTGATCACTTTTTGTGAACAAAAACTTAAAACTGACCTTTACGTCCCATACTGTAACCTTTCTGTGTGTGTACTCTTCAACCTTTGTTGTTATCTCTTCGTCTTCTTCAAGTCTTGGTCTTCTTCAGGTCTTGGTCTTCTTCAACTCTTGGTCTTCTTCATCTCTTGGTCGTCTTCTAGTCTTGGACTTTTTCAGGTCTTTGTCTTCTTCAAGTCTTGGTATTATTTAGGTCTTGGCCTTCAGGTCTTTGTGTTCTTCAGGTCTTTGTGTTCTTCAGGTCTTGGTCTTTTTCAGGTCTTAGTCTTCTTCAGGTCTTGGTCTTCTTCAAGTCTTGGTCTTCTTCAGGTCTTGGTCTTTTTCAAGTCTTGGTCTTTTTCAAGTCTTGGTCTTTTTCAAGTCTTGGTCTTTTTTAAGTCTTGGTCTTTTTTAAGTCTTGGTCTTTTTCAGGTCTTGGTCTTTTTCAGGTCTTGGTCTTCTTCAGGTCTTGGTCTTCTTCAGGTCTTGGTCTTCTTCAGGTCTTGGTCTTCTTCAAGTCTTGGTCTTCTTCAGGTCTTGGTCTTTTTCAAGTCTTGGTCTTTTTCAAGTCTTGGTCTTTTTCAAGTCTTGGTTTTTTTCAAGTCTTGCTCTTTTTTAAGTCTTGCTCTTTTTTAAGTCTTGCTCTTCTTCAGGTCTTGGTCTTCTTCAGGTCTTGGTCTTCTTCAAGTGTTGTTATTATTCAGGTCTTGGTCTTCTTCAAGTCTTGGTCTTCTTCATCTCTTGGTCTTCTTCAGGTCTTTGTCTTCTTCAGGTCTTGGTCTTTTTCAAGTCTTGGTCTTTTTCAAGTCTTGGTCTTTTTCAAGTCTTGGTCTTCTTCAGGTCTTGTTATTATTCAGGTCTTGGTCTTCTTCAGGTCTTGGTCTTCTTCAGGTCTTGGTCTTCTTCAAGTCTTGGTCTTCTTCAGGTCTTGGTCTTCTTAAAGCCTTGGTCTTCTTCAGGTCTTGGTCTTCTTCAAGTCTTGGTCTTCTTCATCTTTTTGATCACTTTTTGTGAACAAAAACTTAAAACTGACCTTTACGTCCCATACTGTAACCTTTCTGTGTGTGTACTCTTCAACCTTTGTTGTTATCTCTTCGTCTTCTTCAAGTCTTGGTCTTCTTCAGGTCTTGGTCTTCTTCAACTCTTGGTCTTCTTCATCTCTTGGTCGTCTTCTAGTCTTGGACTTTTTCAGGTCTTTGTCTTCTTCAAGTCTTGGTCTTTTTCAAGTCTTGGTCTTTTTCAAGTCTTGGTATTATTTAGGTCTTGGTCTTCAGGTCTTTGTGTTCTTCAGGTCTTTGTGTTCTTCAGGTCTTTGTGTTCTTCAGGTCTTTGTGTTCTTCAGGTCTTGGTCTTTTTCAGGTCTTTGTCTTCTTCAGGTCTTTGTCTTCTTCAGGTCTTTGTCTTCTTAAAGTCTTGGGCTTCTTCAGGTATTGGGCTTCTTCAGGTATTGGTCTTTTTCAAGTCTTGGTCTTTTTCAAGTCTTGGTCTTCTTCAGGTCTTTGTCTTCTTCAAGTCTTGGTCTTTTTCAAGTCTTGGTATTCTTCGGGTCTTGGTCTTCGGGTCTTTGTGTTCTTCAGGTTTTGGTCTTCTTCAGGTCTTTGTCTTCTTCAGGTCTTTGTCTTCAGGTCTTGGTCTTCTTCAGGTCTTGGTCTTAAAGTCTTGGGCTTCTTCAGGTATTGGTCTTCTTCAAGTCTTGGTCTTCTTCAAGTGTTGTTATTATTCAGGTCTTGGTCTTCTTCAAGTCTTGGTCTTCTTCATCTCTTGGTCTTCTTCAGGTCTTTGTCTTCTTCAGGTCTTTGTCTTCTTCAGGTCTTGGTCTTTTTCAAGTCTTGGTCTTTTTCAAGTCTTGGTATTCTTCAGGTCTTGGTCTTCGGGTCTTTGTGTTCTTCAGGTCTTGGTCTTCTTCAGGTCTTGGTCTTCTTCAGGTCTTTGTCTTCTTCAGGTCTTGGTCTTCTTAAAGTCTTGGGCTTCTTCAGGTATTGGTCTTCTTCAAGTCTTGGTCTTTTTCAAGTCTTGGTCTTTTTCAAGTCTTGGTCTTTTTCAAGTCTTGGTCTTTTTCAAGTCTTTGTCTTCTTCAGGTCTTAATCTTAATCTTGGTTTTCTTCAAGACTTGGTCTTTTTCAGGTCTTAATCTTCTTCAGGTCGTTGTCTTCTTCAGGTCTTGGTCTTCTTCAGGTCTTGGTCTTCTTTTTGATCACTTTTTGTGAACAAAGACTTAAAACTGACCTTTACTTCCCATACCTGGGAAGTAAAGAATCCCATTTCTGTGTGTGTACTCTTCAAACCATTGTTGTTTGGGCTCCAATACCTTTTAAATAGTGATATGTTGAAGTATAAAAACATAAATAAAACAAATGCACCTGCAAACAGAAAGTGATTGACCCATGGCCCGCCTACAGGAAGATCACTTTTATACCTAAAGTAGGCTTGACGTTTTGCTTTAAGATACATTTAGAGTCTCGGGTTTTAGTTTTAGGTTAGGATGAAGAGAAAGGTTTTATCATTAATTGTGGTTAGTTAGTCGTAGGTTTCTGGTTGGTTTTAGTCATGTGTAGTTTTCTCATTAAGGTGTCCAGATAGAATTGGGGTTTAGATATTAGTGTTTCAAGCTAATACTTGGGTTTGATCAAATAATAATACATCCCCTTGTTGGAACTGTGGGCCATTGAACGTTATATTACGTGTCTCCTATAATAAATGTTTTCATCTTACTGGGACAGGTTGTCAAGTAATCAAAAATATGAGATAGCCAAGAGGCTAAGGAGATGGACTGCTAACACCGTGCATCCGGAAAGTATTCACGTCGCTTGACATTTTATGTTACAGCCTTATTCCAAAGAGGTATACATTAATTTTTATCCTCAACATGACAATGACAATTTTAAGTGTTTTTTTTAAATTGCAAACTTATAAAAAAATAAGAAATCGCATATACTGTACATAAGTATACAGACCCTTTGCTTAATACTTTGTTCAAGTCACAAGTCTTTTTAAATACGATGCCACAAGCTTGGGTGGGCATGACAAGAAGATTTGACAGCAACATCTCACTGTGACACAGCAAATAACACACGTACACAATGGGAATATTGAACAACAAATCAATGATTGAAGTGACAAATTTGCCATCCAAACAATACCCCGTTTGTTGACAAGAAGACTTGACAGCCATCGTAGCAGATTCAATCTCTTTATTAAGCAGAGGTATGAAAAGATTCAAAAGAGCTGGCGTCAAAGTGCGCTGCTAACTGCGAAAGCTAAAAAACACAGCTCCGTTGAAACCCTTGATGACGTCACTAGGCAACAGGCCCCGCCTTTTAAAAGCACAGACGCTGCACACTGTGCCCTTATATTACACATCTCTCAAATTCATATGCCAGATATTTAAAGTTGTTTTTTTAATATAACATAAATTACTTTCCCTACTTTACATTTATTAAAGAGTAGTTCCGTTAGTAACTCATTACTTTTTTAGTAAAGTAACGAGTAACTATAATTACCGTATTTTTCGGAGTATAAGTCGCACCGGCTGAAAATGCATAATAAAGTAGGAAAAAAACATATAAGTCGCATTTTTGGGGGAAATTTATTTGATAAAAAGAATAGACATTTGAAAGGCAATTTAAAATAAATAAAGAATAGTGAACAACAGGCTGAATAAGTGTACGTTATATGAGGCATAAATAACCAACTGAGAACGTGCCTGGTATGTTAACAGAACATATTATGGTAAGAGTCATTCAAATAACTAGAACATATAGAACATGCTATACGTTTACCAAACAATCTGTCACTCCTAATCGCTAAATCCCATGAAATCTTATACGTCTAGTCTCTTACGTGAATGAGCTAAATAATATTATTTGATATTTTACAGAAATGTGTTAATCATTTCACACATAAGTCGCTCCTGAGTATAAGTCGCACCCCTGGCCAAACTATGAAAAAAAACTGCGACTTATAGTCCGAAAAATACAGTAATTACTTTTTTAAAGTATTATTCAGAACACTGGTCATAATAAATGTTTAGTTTACTTGTTCCAAAGATTTTAAGGAGATAGACTGCAAACATGGGCTCATATTCTGTTCGTGGTTAGTTATTTTTAAGTTTTCAAACAAAGGCTAGGCTTTAAAAATAATATTGGATTAGATTTATGCAGTGCTTTTCTAGACACTAATACAATTATTTCAGAGTAGACAATGCTTTTTTCAGGAACGAAATCCCCAGGAAAACATTTAGTGCTTTAGTGCAGTGTTTTTCAACCTTTTTTGAGCCAAGGCACATTTTTTGCGTTGAAAAAATCCAGAGGCACACCACCAGCAGAAATCATTATAAAACGAAACTCAGTTGACAGTAAAAAGTTGTTGTCGCAATTGTTGGATATGACTTTAAACCATAACCAAGCATGCATCAATATAGCTCTTGTCTCAAAGTAGGTGTACTGTCACCACCTGTCACATCACCCCCTGACTTATTTTGATTTTTTTGCTGTTTTCCTGTGTGTAGTATTTTAGTTCTTGTCTAGCGCTCCTATTTTGGTGGCTTTTTCCTCTTTTTTTTGGTATTTTCCTGTAGCAGTTTCGTGTCTTTCTTTGAGCGATATTTCCCACATCTACTTTGTTTTAGCAATCAAGAATATTTCAGTTGTTTTTATCCTTCTTTGTGGGGACATTGTTGTTTGTCATGTCATGTTCGGATGTGCTTTGTGGACGCCATTTTTGCTCCACAGTAAGTCTTTGCTGTCGTCCAGCATTGTGTTTTTGTTTACTTTGTAGCCAGTTCAGTTTTTGTTTTGTTCTGCATAGTCCTCCGTAAGCTTCAATGCCTTTTCATAGGGGCACTCACCTTTTGTATATTTTTGGTTTAAGCATTAGACACCTTTTTACCTGCACACTGCCTCCCGTATATATCTACAAAGCAATTAGCTACCTGCTGCCACCTACTGATATGGAAGAGTATTACACGGTCACATCATTTGCAGACTATAATTATTGGTTTGCAAAAAATATTTTTAACCCAAATAGGTGAAATTAGATAATCTCCCACGGCACACCAGACTGTATCTCACGGCACACTAGTGTGCCGCAGCACAGTGGTTGAAAAACACTGCTTTAGTGAATGCGGACATTGATCTTGCTATCTGTTGCATGCATGTTACCAGCTCTAATTGTAGGAACTATGGGACTTAGGGTGTGGAGTTATATCATATCAGAATTTCAGAATTTAACCAGCCCTACCAAAACCATACACCTTGTTCAAACCCTGACCCGAGTAAGGATACAGTTTTTGTTATAAACACAAAGTCAAAATGACCTCGTATTAACGTGAAATATTTCATTTATATCCAATTCAGTCTACTGGCTTCCACTGTTGATGTTGTGTAGTTTTTCAGGAGATGCTGACTCGGCGACGGAGGAGAAAGACAGCCTTGCCTTGCTGGAGGAGATCCTGGGAGGGATTTCGGTGCATGATGGCGACTTCTCGCAGGAATGGAGGCAAGCCTTCGGAGAGGAGGCGGAGGTGACGGACACCGCCTCTTCTACGCCAATGGATGCTCCGTCCCTGTTCCTACCATCTCAGCTGTTGGACCAGCACAACCTGCAGTCTGCTGGCTTCTCAGGTAGAAATGACAACTTGTTCACTTCTGATACAATACCAGAGTATTGTCCGATACTAATCCTAATCCGATACGATATCAGCAGATGTCTTTAGTACATACTCGTATTATTTTGTAGTGTGGAATGTTAGAAGAGGTTTGATCAAGTGAAATTAGTCAAAGTTTAAGGCATAAAAGCACATACCTTTTATTTTGTAGTGTGGAATGTTAGAAATGGTTTGATCAGGTGAAATTAGTCAATGGTGAAAACACTTACCTCATGAAAGATTTATGCTTTTGAAGTAGAGCTTTAATTTGTGTTCTGTTGACACCCAGTAACCACAATAATTCAATTAAGGGCATGAATTATTGAATTGACTAAATAAGTAAAGTTAATAAAATAAGTCAATTGAATGGTGCGGACACGTTTGTTACTGGATACACACTTCTGCCTTGGAGACTGAATCTAAGTAATATTCAACTGTAATTATTTGATACTTGTTTATATTGACATGTTTTTGACTTTAGAATTAAGTGCACTTATTACGTTTTGTCTAGCTTGTGTGCTTGGCTGTTATGTATCTGCTACCAGTTGGTGGCCTTTAGCCTACCATGTGTTCCTTTGGTAAATGACTTGACTAAAATACCAACCATGTGTGCCTGTTTTATTTAGATGTTGACTTGTATCGGAGCTTAAATCCAAGATTTTAGTTATTATTCAATACTTAATAATAATAATAACTGGGATTTATATAGCGCTTTTCTAAGTACCCAAAGTCGCTTTACATGTGGAACCAATCATTCACACCTGGTGGTTGACTACTGGCTACTTGTTTTGATATTGTACCAATATCGGTTCTGGACACTCCTTGTGGAAAGACAAAGCTCCTAAAGATCGATTATTTAGGATAAATGTTTGTATGAATTGTTTGCAGATTGGAATGTCCCACAGTCTGTCACCACGGTGACAGAAGACTCGCATGGAGCCAGTCAGAAAAGAGCATTTCAAGGTGAGAACGTTAGCATCACTTAGCGTTCGTAAGCAACGTCAACCTGTTTCTCCTGGTTCTGCAGAGACAGGCGGGACAACCAAAGACCTCTCGGCGTGGTTCAACTTGTTTGCAGACCTGGACCCCCTTGCCAACCCAGACGCAGTGGGCAAAAGTGACGCCGAGCACACACTTCATAACGCCTAGCTCCTCTCTGGCCTCCTCCCTGGAATGATACATTCTGTCACTTCCACAAGACCACAATCCTTCGCATGAGTTCCACTCACCTGTGGCTGCAGGTAACCACCTCAACAAACTGAGGACTCCATTTGTAGTCATCGTCTGTCTCCCAGCATGGTTACTTCAGCATATCGCCCCCTTGTGGACAGGGTTTTGTTTTCACGCTATTTTAAGACTATTTTGCTGTAACTTTTACGGACAACATGCTTGGTTTATTTCATGCACACGTGTTGCCTCAGGGTGCTTTTATAAGTAAATATTTATTGTACTTGCTATTTTTTTAAACTGCTTTTATTGACTTGAATCTACCGCCCGAAAGCAGCTGAGATAGGCTCCAGCATTACAGTAGAACATGGATGGATGGCATTTAATAACAACCTGTTATACACGTGAAATGAAAAATACAAAACGATATTGGCATTGTTTCTCAAATAGTGTCCTCCGCTCTAATTAAATGAGCAAATGACTAATTTGTGTTAGTATGCAAATATCACCAAAAGGGACTGTTTTTTTTTTTGTCTTTATTGAAAAAACACACAGGATGAACATACAAGTGCACACTACACGGGGGAAGTGTTGCTGCATGCACACAATGAGCACATCAGCGATTTAAATTGTGTGTCGTGGAATGCCTGGCATACATTATTGGTCATAGTTGTGCTTGTATGCGCACGTAGACGTACACACCCAAACCTCAGTGGTTCTTTTTGTGCACACCTTTGATTGTTTCAGATTGCAAATGAACAACAACAAAAGGATTATGTCCAAGTAAGTGCTTTAACCTGGTTTACCGATTAGCACCTCTGCTCCAAACATGACCCCCGCCGATTATTTTTACGTTTGCTTTGGTACATTCTCAACCTGTCACTTTGGGAGGGCGGGGCTTGTGTACAACATGACCTATGGAATGTGTCGTAGCACCTAAAAGCTTAAAAAAAAAAAAAAAAACAGGTTCTACGATGAGTCTGCTGATGTGATTCGTATCAAACTGCGCTTCAAAAATGGCAACGGTCCAAACAAGAACATTCCACACCAACCTGAGTCGTTTTGTTCCGCTAAAAAGACCGCCGCGAAGCAGGAAGGTGGAGTCTTCTCCCCCCCACCCACCATATCAGTCTTTTGGTCTCTCGCTAAGAAAACTTGCAGATTGTGGCGATCATGCGGGAAGGCAAAGTGTGGCTGCAACACACGACAGACAGTACAAGGCGGTCCTGACGCCATCCCATAATGTACAAGATTTGTTACACGTTAGTCCGCTGCACTAACAGGAAGTGTTAATTAGGGATGATGTTCGTTAAGAAATAATTGATATCGAATCCCCTTATCGAACTGGTTCCTTATGGAATCCAGATAGGAGTTCCAAAAGCCATACATGTTATATGACACGCTGTTTTTATGGAGGAAAAGCGGACGTGACTGAGGACAGCATGCGGCTGTTATAGGGTGAAGGTTTCGGGTGAGAGAGGACGCCAAAGGCACGCCCCCAGTGAGCATATAGTGCTGCTATGTGCGTTGTAAATAAAAAAAAATTGCCGACAAACACATCACCAACATGGATGCTCACTTTCGACATCCCGGTGACGCACACTGTGGAGAAGAAGGGGACCAGCACGGTAGCAAATTCATACGCACAACGGGGCAAGAGAAGTCGGCTTTTACTGTTGTGCTAGCTTGCTAGACAACGAGACTGACGTTGAAAATGAGGAGAGGGAATCTGGCAGAGGTGGGTAGTAACGCGCTACATTTACTCTGTTACATCTACTTGAGTAACTTTTGAGACCAATTGTACTTCTAAGAGTAGTTTTAATGCAACATACTTTTACTTGAGTATATTTATAGAGAAGAAACGCTACTTTTACTCCGCTCCATTTATCTACATTCAGTTCGCTACTCGCTACTAATTTTTATCGCTGTTAATGCACGCTTTTATGTTTTGGTTTGTCAGACAGACCTTCAAAGTAGGATCTATCGCATGCCTGCATTTCACCAATCAAATACAGTTAGTTACTGGTGACGTTTGACTCTGTTTCACCAATCAAACAGAGCCAGGCGGTCACCTGATTAACAAGCTTAGGCTTACATGAACTCAACGTCAAATTTGAGGAAGCACATCGCGGTAAGTAACGTTACTAGATATTTTGGCTGTCACCGTAGGCTGATGTTAGCTTCCCTGCTATGAATCGTGTGGGGACATTTATTAACGTACTGCAGCCTCATAGACACACACACACATGCATACATAGAAACACCAATCTGTGTGTTGCCAGGTGCAGCCCACACCTATCAGTTTATGATTTGCGTAAATACTAACTTGTTATTTTCCTTTGTAATCTCTGCCTACTGAGCCTATGGTGCTGTTAAATTATTGTTGCTCAATTTGCCTTATTTTTTTTTAATGTTAATGTATTATTATTTAATATATATTATTGTTTTAGTTGCTTAAGAGATATTTCTGGCTCTGAATTTGCTCATTGCTATTTTTATGTTTTTGTGCATTATTTGTTGCCGTCATTAAAATAACAGGTTACTCATCACTACTCATCATCTTACATACTTTTTACTTTTACTCAAGTAAATATTTGGGTGACTACTCCTTACTTTTACTTGAGTAATAAATCTCTAAAGTAACAGTACTCTTACTTGAGTACAATTTCTGGCCCATCTCTGGAATCTGGCGTGTTTGATGGAGAACTTGCCCAGCTGTTCATTTTGGACACAGAAGATGATTGATACAAAAAATAATGTGAGTACATTGATAAATACTTCAATAAAGTACAACCCAACTCAGCTTTGCTCCTGCTGCCTTTTTAAAACAGCGTCCATGCATGCTTGCGTATGTTTTAAGATAGCGTATGTTTATTTTTGGCCTGAGCCCAAAAATACGCTGCGCCTTATTTATGCGTTAAAAACAGAAATAGCACCCGTAACTGACACGACACGGCGCCTTTTAATACGGTGCGCCCTATGGTCGCGAAAATACGGTATAGTGGCTTTGATAACGGGAACCGGTTCTCAAAAAGGGATTCGAATCCATGGCATCGGTTCTTCTTATCGAACATCATCCCATCATCATAAGATAGTTGTTGCTTCTGCTGACAAACTTTAAACCCCATTAAAAACAAAGCAAAATATATTTGTGGTAAAATGAGTCAGACATGGGGGTCCAGGACCTAGAACCTCTCTTGCAGGATACCAGAGCGAGAGCTTGGGCACCCCCTGCTGGCTAAACGTAAGACTAACTGAGTGCAAGCTTGTGTTTTTGTTTTTTTTTGTTTCGTTTTTTCAAAGCCTTATTGGTCTTTTAAATACCTGAGGACACACTGGTGAGGACGAGTTGCCCCGAGCCGTCCTTTCCCGTCTCGACTCCCGGGCTTTGCCGAACGGCGTCTGTTTCTCTGACAGCGGAGGGCAGAGGCGGCGGGGCGGGGGTCACCTGAGCGTCGTTGGCGTGGAGGCCGTGGCCGACGGAGGCGCAGGACACGGGGGAGAAAAGGGAGGAGCAGAGCAGCTTGACGGGGCAGAAGGCGGAGCCTCGCGGGATGAAGTTGACCTTGTTTTTGTCGGGACACGAGAAGAGAGGGAAGCCTTTGGATTGGCCCGACCTAAAAGACAGCATTACATGGGTCAATATTTTAGGTGCACCGGCACAATCCGATGACATGAACCTAAAATAAAGCAATCACTCTAACAGCTGTTCCTAATATTTGGGTAAATAAAAATACAGTAGTTTTCATGTGCCCCACGTTTCATGTAATGTTTTTCCAATGAAAATTTGCCCCCGTTTTCATATCCTATCGCAGGTGTTGTGCGGCTAAACATTACATGTAACAAAGAATTCACTTTTTGGTGACTCCGACTTGGTAAATTTTTCTTTTAAGTACAACTGCAAAATAATCCACTATGGGGCCAAAAACAGTTGTGAGTACCAAATATTATTGAATTAAAAAACAAAAACAAAGGTGGCGTCCAAATAGCTCTCCCTTCCCATCCGACCTCTACGGCATGGGTGTCTAAAGTTTTGGGCCCGCAGCTTGTTTTAGTTTGAATATTTGTATTAACTTAAAGGCCTACTGAAACCCACGCAGTCTGATAGTTTATACATCAATGATGAAATCTTAACATTGCAACACATGCCAATACGCTTAGCTTACTAAAGTGCAATTTTAAATTTTGCGCGAAATATCCTGCTGAAAACATCTCGGTATGATGACGTCAGCACGTGACGTCACGGATTGTAGAGGATATTTTGGGACAGCATGGTGGCCAGCTATTAAGTCGTCTGTTTTCATCGCAAAATTCCACAGTATTCTGGACATCTGTGTTGGTGAATCTTTTGCAATTTGTTCAATGAACAATGGAGACAGCAAAGAAGAAAGCTGTAGGTGGGAAGCGGTGTATTGCGGCCGACTGCAGCAACACAAACACAGCCGGTGTTTAATTGTTTACATTTGCGGAAGATGACAGTCAAGCTTTACCATTGGCCTGTGGAGAACTGGGACAACAGAGACTCTTACCAGGAGGACTTTGAGTTGGATACGCAGACACGGTACTGTGAGTACGCATGCAGCTGCGGCTTCCAAACATTTGATCGCTTGCCCGTACGTGCGTGCCGCGATGTGCATGTCATGTACATAACTTTGGGGACTTTGGGGAAATATATGTGCTGTATGAACTTTGGGGAGGTGAACGGTACTTTGGGCTGTGGGATTAAGTGTGTTGTGCAGGTGTTTGAGTTGTATTGGCGGGTTATATGGACGGGAGGGGGGAGGTGTTTGTTATGCAGGATTAATTTGTGGCATATTAAATATAAGCCTGGTTGTGTTGTGGCTAATAGAGTATATATATGTCTTGTGTTTATTTACTGTTTTAGTCATTCCCAGCTGAATATCAGGTCCCACCCGCCTCTCACAGCATCTTCCCTATCTGAATCGCTCCCACTGCACTCTAGTCCTTCACTCTCACTTTCCTCATCCACGAATCTTCCATCCTCGCTCAAATTAATGGGGAAATCGTCCCTTTCTCGGTCCGAATCGCTCTCACTGCTGGTGGCCATGATTGTAAACAATGTGAAGATGCGAGGAGCTCCACAACCTGTGACGTCACGCGCATATCGTCTGCTACTTCCGGTACAGGCAAGACTTTTTTATCAGCGACCAAAAGTTGCGAACTTTATCGTCGATGTTCTCTACTAAATCCTTTCAGCAAAAATATGGCAATATCGCGAAATGATCAAGTATGACACATAGAATGGACCTGCTATCCCCGTTTAAATAAGAAAATCGCATTTCCATAGGCTTTTAAAAATGTAGGTACCGTACATTTGGACAATCGACAACATTCTTGTTGGGAACATTTTTCAACCTGAGGTAGTTCCAAAAAGAAGCTTCACAAATCTAATTGTATTGTTAAAATAGATTAGAAGGGCAAAATAAATTGTGTGATTAATCAGCATACATCTATGATTAATGCTATATTTTTTGGTGATTAATCGCATGAGTTGACTTTGAGAGCCCAAGCTATATTACACTCATTTCCTGTGTCACCTATAACACAAAGCTAACTTAGCATGTATCGACGTACACTGGTTTGTTTTTAGCATCTTTAATGTACAAAATGTATCAAAACGGCCCACCACATCCTTTTATTTTTATGAAATTGGCCCTCATTGGAATAAGTTTAGAGAACCCTGCCCTCCGCCATCTTTGCCAACAAGACTGTTCAATAAAAGGTCAAAGTGATGTTAAATGTTCATTTATCAGAAATATGTATTTCACTTTGTTTTCTGCATGTAAAACTACAGAATTGGATTATTTCCTTAAGGAAAAATTATATTGGTTTTCATGCAATTTGGTAATCGTTGAACCTTTTAAAAAGGTATTACTATCAAAGACTGAGGTACGACTGCACTTGAGATCTCAAAATGAACCACAAATGGTATCTTTCTTCACCTTGAATTAGGCCTGGGCGATAAATTGATTTTACCGATAATTTCTAGGGGTTTTTTTTGTTGCAGAAGATTTAAAAAAAATACAAGAATCAATCTTTTTCCTTCTCTTGGAAGATTTTATTTTTATATTTTGAATTAAGTTACGTTTTCTTTTGTCATTAATGCAACCCGGCTAACTTTATGTGACATTGTGGTCGCCAAATGTTTGATGCAGGGTTTGAAGCCTTGGATTGCTTTTTTAAATTGTCCAAGTGTACCTAATAAAGGGTCCTATATATTTTTTTAAATTATATATAGTCAACAACTGCAAATATGGGTGAAAATGCGAAATTGTGAGTATATCAAAAATAATAACAAATAAAAGCAGGTACTTACACCATCTCCTCAAACACTTTAACCTTCTCACAGCCCTCTGGTGGCTCTCGTTTGAACATGTAGCTGTTGTTGGGCTTGGGCGAGGTGGCAAACTTTGGGAGGGGAGAACTACACACGCCGTCTGCAAGCACATCAGGTTAAAGTACATTATAGTACAATACATGACCTAGTAGCAAACACCAGGTTAAAGTACATTATAGTAAAATACATGACCTAGTAGCGAACACCAGGTTAAAGTACATTATAGTTGTAGCAAACACCATAATTGTACATTATTGTACAATACATTATTGTACAATACATGACGTAGTAGCAAACACCAGGTTAAAGTACATTATTGTACAATACATGACGTAGTAGCATACACCAGCTTAAAGTACATTATTATACAATACATGACATAGTAGCAAACACCAGGTTAAAGTACATTATAGTACAATACATGACCTAGTAGCGAACACCAGGTTAAAGTACATTATAGTACAATACATGACCTAGTAGCGAACACCAGGTTAAAGTACATTATAGTAAAATACATGACCTAGTAGCGAACACCATAATTATAGTTGTAGCAAACACCATAATTGTACATTATTGTACAATACATTATTGTACAATACATGACGTAGTAGCAAACACCAGGTTAAAGTACATTATAGTACAATACATGACCTACTAGCGAACACCAGGTTAAAGTACATTATTGCATACACCAGCTTAAAGTACATTATTATACAATACATGACATAGTAGCAAACACCAGGTTAAAGTACATTATAGTAGTAGTAAACACCATAATTGTACATTATTGTACAATACATGACGTAGTAGCAAACACCAGCTTAAAGTACATTATTATACAATACATGACATAGTAGCAAACACCAGGTTAAGTACATTATAGTTGGTGAAGCACCAGATTAAAGTACATTATAGTACAATACATGGCATAGTAGCAAACACCAAATTAAAGTACATTATAGTACAATACATGGCATAGTAGCAAACACCAAATTAAAGTACATTACATGACGTAGTAGCAAACACCAGGTTAAAGTACATTATAGTACAATACATTATGTAGTAACAAACACCAAATTAAAGTACATAGTAGTACACAGTACATGACGTAGTAGCAAACACCAGATTAGAATACAATACTTGACATAGTAGAACACACAATCTTGAAGTGAAGTTAGGCCTGGGCAATATATCGTTTTATTGATAAACTTTTTTTTTTTTTTTTTGCTGACGATTTAAAAAATACCTTTCTTTTACATCCGGCATACTTTTTTCCCCCCATGAGCCACGCCCCCCTTACTTCTTTAGCGGAGATTCAAAACATGGCTCATGCTAACGAGAGCGAGATGTTTGTTCCAAAGAACAGAAAAGTGCGGCAACAGGTGTGGAACAAATGACTGCACGCTGCAAAGTTGGTTTTAAAAAAGGCAGCAGCAAGAACATCTTCCTGCATCTGAAACAGAAGCCTCCAGCCGAGTGCTGGAAATGCAACCCTGCGAGCCGAACAAGACCGCAACAACAAACTCTGGATAAAATGCATCTTACTGTGGTGGGATCATTTACAGCAGGTAAGTATGATGCACAATGCCATCACTAAAGCCGTCACACTGCAAAGATGTGTGAATGAAAAAGTCTGCCTTTATCCACTTACTGAAACTATTATATAGTGTTATCAATCTTTTACTTGATTATTATTATTATTGCATACAATGTATAATACTACATTTGCATTCACAGAAGTATTTTATTCAAGACAGAAGTTTTACGTTTTCACGTTAATCTCAATGTTGGAGATTATTATTTATTTGCATGCAATGTGCAGTAGAAGTATTTTATTCAAGCAGAAGTATTGCTTCCCAGAGGAAGCTCTTAATTTAGTTCTCTGAAAATGATTCCATAAAAGTACAAATCTACATCTGATCTAAAAAGAACAACTTTATTCAAATTTGAATTTGCTAAGAGTACGATGCGGTGTCATTTCAAACTAAAAGAAAAACGTGTTTTCAATTATCTCTGTCATTTGTATTTAGAGAGTTCTTTAAACAGTAGGGGAAAAAATCTGCTAAATCATAAATCGAATTTTTTGTGGAAAAATTGGAGATTTTATTTGTAGCCCTTATTTCCCAGGTCTAATTATACCGTATTTTTCGGACTATAAGTCGCAGTTTTTTTCATAGTTTGGCCGGGGGTGCGACTTATACTCAGGAGCGACTTGTGTGAAATTATTAACACATTACCGTAAAATATCAAATAATATTATTTAGCTCATTCACGTAAGAGACTAGACGTATAAGATTTCATGGGATTTAGTGATTAGGAGTGACAGATTGTTTGGTAAACGTATAGCATGTTCTATATGTTATAGTTATTTGAATGACTCTTACCATAATATGTTACGTTAACATACCAGGCACGTTCTCAGTTGGTTATTTATGCCTCATATAACGTACACTTATTCAGCCTGTTGTTCACTATTCTTTATTTATTTTAAATTGCCTTTCAAATGTCTATTCTTGGTGTTGGGTTTTATCAAATAAATTTCCCCAAAAAATGTGACTTATACTCCAGTGCGACTTATACATGTTTTTTTCCTTCTTTATTATGCATTTTCGGCTGGTGCGAACTTATAGTCCGAAAAATACGGTAGTACAATACATGACAAAGTACAACACAGCACATTATAATTAGTCAAATAAATAGCATGTCATGGCGCTTACCTTTGTCTACTTCCTCCGTGGAGGAGGGGCTTCCGTCAGGGGAGAGCAGGTGTTCGGGGCTAAGGGGGTGGGGCGATGGGCTGGACTCGCCGCTGGAGGGTGCCTGCGTGTCGGTGTCGCGTGTCTCCCCGCTGTGGCTGTAGCGATGGACGGGGAAAGGGGCACGCCGTCCATCAGCGGCATCCATGGCCTGTCAAGAAAAGGTGCAGCCGTTACAACACACCAGTGGATGGCGCTCTGAGTGACTGGCACATGTAACTACAGTAGATCAGTGTTTATTAACTCATTGTTTGGCAGCGAGCACACCTTAGAGGGCCGCCAAAAAATGTCTGTTTCCCAGCTGTGGACCGTATGGGCAGTGGCGGTACTCAGTTGTTATAAACTGTTCCACCACAAACAGAAGAAGCCTGAAGTCATAGTCAGAGAAGTTTCTTAAGCGCAAAATTTATAACCAAAATAGTGAAGCTGTATTTTCATTTTCATTTTAATTATATTGACAGATAAGTTAAGAAACATGTTAATTTAGTAAACATTTTTAGCACAGCATAATTTTATTTTTCGCTCTTTTTTTCCTATTAGTAAACCAAGTAATAGGAAAAAATGTACTGTAATTGTTGAATATATTTAAAATCAAGAGTAAGATTTCTTCAACATATGAGTATGCCCCTGACCCCTCTGTAGTAAGTTGGGCCCTGAGGTCAAAAAGGTTAAGAACAGGGGTCTCAAACTCAATTTACCCGGGGAGCCGCTGGAGGCAGAGTTTTGGTCAGGCTGGGCCGCATCAATGTATCCTCATTTTTATTTTTTTCAGCACAAAATAAGATTAAACAAGTAAATAAATCAGTCATAAATTAATACAAAAATATATGTGGTGTTTATTGTGTGAGGAAACGCAAATACAAAAATAATGACCCTACAATTGGTCCAGGTTATCGGGGACTGTTATTGCTGACGGACAGGTGTCGCTATGTGACTGCAGACTACATTAGGCTGAGTTCCCCCCTTTTTTTTTTATCCTGCCGCGTATGGATCACTTTGATTTATTTTGTCAGGGACAGACAAACATACATATCATTTCCTGCTTGGCAGCAACCTGAAACATTTTTGGGGGGAAGCGTTGCGAACGCACCGCGCTGGGACAAATTGTCCACGTGTGCCCAATAGAAACGAGGCAGCCAGCCAGACACGAGAGAAAACTCTCCATTCACTGCAAAAACTAAAATCTAAGTAAGATTAAATATCTCAAATATAGGTGATATTTGCGTATTTTGTGTCTGATAATTCTTCTCACTAAGCAGATTTTATGTTAGATTGTTTTACTTGTTTTAAGGGTTTTGGTCCTAAATGATCTCAGTAAGATATTACAGCTTGTAGCTGAGATTTTATGACCTATATTGAGTAAAACATGCTTGAAACTAGAATATCAACTGTGGCAAAGCTGTGTCATCAACACTACTTTTTTAAAGTAATAATTTCTTACTTCAAGCATGAAAAAGAAAATCATATCATTATGTCAAGATAATGGCACTAGCATTTACTTAATTTATGAATATTTTTCAACATATTGAGCAAAAAGGTCTACCGTATTTTTCGGACTATGTGTCGCAGTTTTTTTCATAGTTTGGCCGGGGGTGCGACTTATGTGTGAAATGATTAACACATTCCTGTAAAATATCAAATAATATTATTTAGCTCATTCACGTAAGAGACTAGACGTATAAGATTTCATGGGATTTAGCGATTAGGAGTGACAGATTATTTGGTAAACGTATAGCATGTTCTATATGTTATAGTTATTTGAATGACTCTTACCATAATATGTTACGTTAACATACCAGGCACGTTCTCAGTTGGTTATTTATGCCTCATATAACGTACATTTATTCAGCCTGTTGTTCACTATTCTTTATTTATTTTAAATTGCCTTTCAAATGTCTATTCTTGGTGTTAGGTTTTATCAAATAAATTTCCCCAAAAAATGCGACTTATACTCCAGTGCGACTTATATATGTTTTTTTCCCTTCTTTATTGTGCATTTTCGGCAGGTGCGACTTACACTCCGGTGCGACTTATACTCCGAAAAATACGGTAATTGTTTCCCTACCAAGAAAAGTGCACTTGGTGTTATTAGTGAGAATATACTTATTTTAAGGTATTTTTGGGTTCATTGAGGTTAGCTAATTTTACTTGTTTTGGAAAGTCTTGACAAGGCAAATTTTCTTGTTATATTGCCAGATAATTTAGCTCAGTTCAAATAAAATACCCCTAATTTTTGTATTTTGTTTTCTTGTTTTTGAACACTGACTTTTTGCAGTGTTGAAACGCTGCTGTATATATTTCAGCTCCGCACACAACACTGTAATGTGCCATTCATGTAAAACTTTCATATTTAGGAGGGGGCCACAAAATATCCCTGCACTAAATCCCTGCTATTTTGGAGCTTATTTTTGAAAACGCCAATGACGAAAAAAACGGATGCACCCATAAAAACCCCTAAAAATATATATTTTGGATACTTCAAACACATGCATTAGAAAAAGCATTTATAGGCGGGGACTGACTTTACTTGAGTTGTACTGACTTGAGTTAAGTGAGGTGTTACCTGTATGCTGTGCTCCCAGTCCTCTCTGATGAAGACGTTTTCCAGCTCGTGGTTGATGCCCTCCACGCTGCTCGGTACGCGACATATCAGCGTCTTTGGCAGCGGTGTGGATGAGGACCCTTTGTGCTGCAAGGACATATAGAAGTCAATATAATCTTACTTTAGCACGCACGCACGCACGCACGCACGCACGCACGCACAAAATTGTGGCCTATCCGGTTTCAGGAGCTATTTCATGGGTGGAGGCTTTCACCTTAAATATAAATTACTCTGTCAGATTAAATGTCAGAGAACACAAAAGCGGGCCAGATTGTAATCCAGTCAGCAGCTCACACTTTGTTTGGTGATCAGCACTTTCCCGTGCTGTCAGCCAATCACGGCACACCTTGACACATACTGGAACACACGCGTCCACACACGCACACAGAAGCAACAAGAACTTCAACATCAAGTGTAATGTTTTTCCCACCTTTACCTTCTGAAATATTCTTCTTCTATTAGCTTTATTAACATTTTAGATTGACCAAAGCGAATGTTCTTGATTTTATTATTAACATTCTAACTCCAAAATAGTATTTGACTAATCATTGTATACATACTGTACACTTAAGAATGGGTACCGAATCCAGTACTTTTTCGACACAGACCAAATTACGGCGGTCCTACCGTGCCATGTTTCAGTACCTGGGTTGCGTGTGACGTCATTCCCGTTTACAGACTCTGACTTCGCACTTTGCCGTTCACACCAGCAAAATGTGAGCGGACTCAGGTCAGACCTTGTCAACTGGCGGCCCCCGGGGCATCTCCGGCCCGCCAAAGCTTTTCATTTGGTCCGCTGAACATCACCCAAATAGGCTTGGGGTTGCTTTTATGTATGCAGTACTCCTTGAAACTGTGGTCCTCTTTATTGTGTAGTTTAATAGCCCTGCTATTATTTACTTATTATTTATTTGCAATTTTCAATGCCGACAAAGTAATTGACTCAAAAAACGCTCCCACTTCCACTTTTCCAAAAATGCGCTAGCTTGATGTCAATATACAACAGCTTTGCTATTGACATGTTACTGATTAGCATTAGCGATTTTACACGATAATGTCAAAACCTTGAAATGTATTCATGAAAACTAAGATTCAGGTTACAACCAAACAGCTGGCGCTTCACAAGTACAATACCTACACTATTAACACTTTGTAGGGCGCAACAGATAGCAACTACTGATTTGACCGTCAAGCTAATGTCTTGAACTTGCAACTACAATTAAAAAAATGTAGTCATACTTGCAAATGAGACTCAGAAAAGAGATAATGAAGCAATATATAAAGAACTGGACAGCAGTTATCATAATTAGCCGGTTTTTAAATGTTGCAAAAAAAAAAAAATCTTTTACTATCAAAAATAATTAATATTTATTCACACACACCAAATTAGTATTGGTTCAAAAGTGAACTGTACCTATCCCTTTGCACACTAGTACTTGACAGAGCTACTACTATAACTCTTAGGGTCAAAAATCCCCCAGATTGTGGTGTTTTTGTGGATATAAAATAGGCTCTAAGTTTATCAAATTGTGAAAAGAAGAAATAAATATTGTGTGAATGTGTTAAATATTGAGATCAAAGAGGCTTTGAAGACAACAAAAATATAAATAAATATGCAGTATGTTGAACTCTGCTCTTGTTTTATATTTCAATACAATGTTTGTGTTTACTAAATGACTTCCTATATATCACATAAAATATCATATTAAACTCTTTGTTTTTTTAATTTATTTGTATCATTATTTTCTATTTTATTTATTGCTAATATTACTACTATTATCTCCATGTTATGTTTATTATTGTATTCATGTATTATTAAAATTTTATTTTTTACATATATTTTATAATATGTTATATACTATTTTTTAGATGGCGTTAATTTTAGTAATTTTTCAGTGTGGACGTCAAACGTGGCGTTTGTCCTCAATCCTCAGTGCCATGCCATGTTCTGTCATTGTCAATAGTGTACATGTGTTTGTTTTCTCGTCTTCTTTCTTTTTTTGTGTAAAGCACTTTGTGTTGTCACTTCCCTGTGTATGAAAAGTGCAATGTAAATAACATTTGATTTGATTTAAATATATCCTGTATATTGTGCAGATGAACATATAATGATTTTCATGTTTAAAGTAGAGTGCTACTGTAATTGTGCCTAAGTATACCCGTTGATGTGTATTTGTGTACTTTAGGTAGGACTATAAAACATCAACGTTAATTTCAAACAATAACTGACCTGTGAGGTACACTGGCCGCCGTGTTGTACGTGTAGCGTGGCGGAGGTGGCGTCACGCTCTTTGCTCTGCCGGCTGACTTGTTTGCTTCGCTGAAGCTGCAGTCTCAACTTGGCGATCTGCTGGAAGAAAAGCAGCATGGATGAGGTGACTAGAATGATGTGCAGGAAAAAGATGACAAGTTTGGATGCAATAACAATGACTTCATCATCGAGACAGTTGTTTGCGCTTATTGATCAGCAATACGACTAATTACCCCAATACTTCCAATACTTTCATACTTGTACTGCCATCAGTCAGCAATCACGTCCGATGATGAACTGAGTTAACTCATGGAGGAGGTGGTGTGGGGGGTGTACAGACAGGATGGCCTTTGTGGTCCTGAGAGACGTGCTTGTACTATGCAGACAAAGGTGTGGTCTTCACTGCTGCCACTACAAAGAACTTCTCAGAGGATGACCCCCTCGAACACTTTGAATGCAGAGCGACACGTTCGCGAGGGGGATGTCAAAATGCTGGCCAACCTCCGTGTCAAGCAAACGATGACAAAAAGGAGATGTTGTTTGACTGTATGTGTGGTTTGGTGCTGCATTTAAATGCAATCTCGTTTTACAATATAATTGATTTTAAATTGAAAAAAGTTTTTTTCTGCCATTTTACTCAATGACTTATACGACACTTTCTCCTCGCTGCCCAGGCCAGTGAAGCCAACTTGCCCGTGCTGGCAACTTGCGGGAGAGGTGATGTCATTAATTAGTTGACTTTTCTTCATTGCGTACATAAATACAGTGGAGCGAGCATAACATGTTTTTGACTTGACAGATTTTGTCTTTTTATTAACTTCTCTTAAAAGGGGAACTGCACTTTTTGGGGAATTTTGCCTACAATTTACAATCCTTATGTATAAAACCCAAAACCAGTGAAGTTGGCACGTTGTGTAAATTGTAAATAAAAACAGAAAACAATGATTTGCAAATCCTTTTAAACCTATATTCAATTGAAAGACAAGATACTTAACGTTTGAACTGGTCCATCCATCCATCCATTTTCTACCGCTTATTCCCTTCGGGGTCGCGGGGGCGCTGGAGCCTATCTCAGCTACAATCGGGCGGAAGGCGGGGCACACCCTGGACAAGTCGCCACCTCATCACAGGGCCAACACAGATAGACAGACAACATTCACACTCACATTCACACACTAGGGCCAATTTAGTGTTGCCAATCAACCTATCCCCAGGTGCATGTCTTTGGAGGTGGGAGGAAGCCGGAGTACCCGGAGGGAACCCACGCAGTCACGGGGAGAACATGCAAACTCCACACAGAAAGATCCCGAGGCCGGGATTGAACTCACGACTACTCAGGACCTTCGTATTGTGAGGCAGACACACTAACCCTTCTGCCACCGTTTGAACTGGTAAACTTTGTTATTTTTTGCAAATATTAGCTAATTTGGAATTTGATGCCTGCAACATGTTTCAAAAAAGCTGGCACAAGTGGCAAAAGACTGAGAAAGTAAAAGAATGCTCATCAAACACTTACTTGGAACATTCCACAGGTGAACAGATTAATTGGGAACAGATGGGTGCCATGATTGGGTATAAAAGCAGCTTCCTTGAAATGCTCAGTCATTCACAAACAAGGATGGGGCGAGGGTCACCACTTTGTCAACAAATGCCTGAGCAAATTGTCGAACGATTGTCTCAACGAGCTATTGCAAGGAATTTGGGGATTTCACCATCTACGGTCCGTAATATTATCAAAAGGTTCAGAGAATCTGGAGAAATCACTGCACATAAGCGGCAATGCCAAAAACAGACATTGAATGCCTGTGACTTTCGATCCCGCAGGCGGTACTGCATCAAAAAGCGACATCAGTGTGTAAAGGATATCACCACATGGGCTAAGAAACACTTCAGAAAACCACTGTCAGTAACTACAGTTTGTCGCTACATCTGTAAGTGCAAGTAAAACTCTACTATGCAAAGCGAAAGCCATTTATCAACAACACCCAGAAACGCCACCGGCTTCGCTGGGCCCGAACCCATCTAAGATGGACTGATGCAAAGTGAAAAAGTGTTCTGTGGTCTGACGAGTCCACATTTGAAATTGTTTTTGGAAACTGTGGACGTCGTGTCCTCCGGACCAAAGAGGAAAAGAACCACCCGCACTGAAAGTTCAAAAACCAGTATCTGTGGTGGTATGGGGGTGTATTATAATAATAATAATAATGGATTAGATTTTATATCACGCTTTTCTATTATTAGATACTCAAACTATTGCCCAATGCATGGGTAACTTAGACATCTGCTGAATGCTGAAAGGTACATGCAGGTTTTGGAGCAACATATGTTGCCATCCAAGCAACGTCTTTTTCATGGACCCCCCTGCTTATTTCAGCAAGAAAATGCCAAGCCACATTCTGCACGTGTTACAACAGCGTGGCTCCGTAGTAAAAGAGTGCGGGTACTAGACTGGCCTGCCTGTAGTCCAGACCTGTCTCCCATTGAAAATGTGTGGTGCATTATGAAGCATAAAATACGACAACGGAGACCCCGGACTGTTGAACAACTTAAGCTGTACATCAAGCAAGAATGGGAACGAATTCCACCTGAAAAGCTTCCAAAATTGGTCTCAGTTCCCAAACGTTTACTGAGTGTTAAAAGGAAAGGCCATGTAACACAGTGGTAAAAATGCCCCTGTGACAACTTTTTTGCAATATGTTGCTGCCATTAAATTCTAAGTTAATGATTATTTGCAAAAAAAAATAAGTTTCTCAGTTCAAACATTAAATACCTTGTCTCTGCAGTGAATTAAATTGAATATAAGTTGTAAAATGTAAAAAAAAATGTTTATGTCGTTCATTTGTATTATACAGCAAATACGGAATGCAAACAATGCTAACAATGCACCCCATGGGAGTAATCTATTGCCCACATAAAGCCCTCTAAAAAAACATCTAAAACACGCCAACAATAACCCATTTACTTTTCGTGGCCTGCATATATAAGTATTAGCGATATTGTTAATATAAGCGCTAACGCCAAATAACTACTTTTAACAATGCCGTGACAACAGAAAGGTAACTGGTTTATGCCTTTATTGACATACTGAGCCAGTGAGCTGCTGCATCGCTTCTGAGTTGGTCAAAGTTAATTGTTGATCATAAATTATGCCTCTCACTTGTATAGTAGATGGTTGTGGCCTTAAACCGAGAAGTTGGTCAACTTTCACGTGTAACTGAGATCCAGAGACTGCGAGAAAGACACAAGACGACGCTTGTTTGCGCCCTCCCCTGCGCAAGAATTATGATTAATTCTTCATCCATCAATCATCATCCCAGTGAGAGCAGACATTGTACAGTAAGTGCTTGTTTTTATTATGTTCGTAGTTTGTATTTCTTGTTTAGCACTTTGCAATAGTGCTACTTGCTGGACCTGTTTATTACCCAGCTTTTAAAACTTGTAGATCATCCTTCTTATATTCAGATATAAATCCTTCTTATATTCATTATATAAATCATCGGCTGCCCCCTCCCCTCCCTGAAGGATTTACACAACTCCCGTTGCCTCAACAGAGCAAAAAGCATTACCAAGGACAGCACACACCCTGGCTTCCACCTGTTCGACCTGCTACCATCGGGCAGGCGCTACAGAGCCAGAACAAACACCATCTTGAACTCTAACTTATAATAATAATTCACCCCTATACAATATTCTACCCTATTACCCTTCGAGTGAAATACGTCCGACACTGATTGTTATTTATTACTCCGGTACTCTTGTCTTGTTCTGTATATTGTGCATTATTTTGTATTTCTACAGTGTTTTGTATATTGTACAGGATTGCTTATTATTTTTATTGGATAGTAGTCTGTTTATTTCAATTGTTAGTTTTTCCTTTATTACCTCTTGTGTAATTTATTTTTACCCCATATTTGTTCCCACTACCGCACCTTAAGTTGGAGTCCTTAATCTCGTTATATGCAGATATAATGACAATAAAGTCCATTCTATTCTATTCTTCTAAAACAATTTAAGGTCCTAGATCATGGGTGTCAAACTCTGGCCCGCGGGCCAAATTTGGCCCACCGTGTAATTTCATTTGGCCCTTGAGGCAATATCAAATTAACATTAGAGTTGGCCCGCCAGTGGCACCGCATTCACCGCTAATACTCATACTTGCCAATATTATGTGACTGGGCCGGCACGCTGTTTGTAGAGGTTGTAGAGGACGTTGAAGGCAGCAGGCTCGAGGATGCAGTTTTATCTGGTTCAACCAGATAAAACTGCATCCTCGAGCCTGCTGTCCTGTGCCCCTTCTGAAAAATCTCCCGGGGCAACCATTCTCCCGAATTTCTCTCGACATTATTGGGGGCGTGCCTTAAAGGCACTGCCTTCAACGTCCTCTACAACCAGCGTGCCGGCCCAGTCACATAATATGTGCGGCTTTTACACACACACAAGTGAATGCAACGCATACTTGGTCAACAGCCATACAGGTCACACTGAGGGTGGCCGTATAAACAACTTTAACACTGTTACAAATATGCGCCACACTGTGAACCCACACCAAACAAGAATGACAAACACATTTCGGGAGAACATCCGCACCGTGACACAACATAAACACAACAGAACAAATACCCAGAACCCCTTGCAGCACTAACTCTTCCGGGACGCTACAATATACACCCCCGCTACCCCCCAACCCCACCCACCAAGTTAATTTTGATATTTACCTCAGAAGGCTGCAAATAGAAAAGAGGCACTACATTTTATTTGAATTTTATTTAATATACCATTGATGTTTTTTCGTTAGTTTTTTTAAAGTTGATTTTGCACTATTAAGTTATATAAGTGTTGCTTGTTCCATATTCAGCGTTAAAGCAAATCAATGTAGCAAACTGAGCAATAATTAACGTTTTATTTATGCATATTCTCTTGCTACTTGCCTGTGGAAAAAGTTTATTTTGATATATACTTCTTTTTTTTCTCTTTCTATCCCCTTCTGCTCCGGCCCGGCTGCACTAAATGATAATATAAATACATTTAATAAAGTCAAATACAAATAAGGCAACCAGAGAAGTATCCTACACTTCTCTTTTGTAAAGTAAATCTGAACAGCCGACATGGGCATCTACATCAACTATATGATTTGCCTGAGAAGCTGGACAGGACAAAAAAAAAAAAATAATAATAATAATAATAATAATATTTTGATATATATACCTCAGAAGGCTGAAAATATAATTTTATTTGATATGCCATTGATGTTTTTTTAATTATTATTATTATTATTATTATTTGAAACTCGATTTTGCACGTCACTATAAAGTTATACAAGCCTTGCTTGTTCAATATTCAATGCAAAACGTGTTTGGGTCCCTATTAAAAGGTTCATTTGTTCAACCTTGGCCCGCGGTATTGTTCAGTTTTAAATTTTGGCCCACTCTGTATTAGAGTTTGACATCCCTGTCCTAGATAATCATTTCTTCCAAAGTAGTCATTGTTGGAACTCATATGGTGTGCAATGATTAGTGATAGCGAATGTTGTGATTTGCTTAAAATGAGGAAAAAATACGTACATTTTTAACGTTATGATTGTGCCTATGTAATGTAGGTTATACATTACATATAACCTACAGTGTGTATATGAAACAATGATTGAGTGCTTTATAGGCAAAATAGAGCTGACTTTTGTTAACGTTTCTAGGATCCATAAAAAATAAAAACATGTGTTCTTGTTTTACATAAGGATTGTGAATGTTACACAACATTCCCCAAAAAGTGCAGTTCCCTTTAAAAGGCGGCGCATCTGTACAAACGTTAAACAACAGCAATGATGGAATACAATGGTAAAGTCAAGGGAAAAGGAAGAGATAGACTACATTTAAATTTAGACTGTGGTGGAGAGCTAATAGCTCCAAGTGGTCGGCACATAAGCCAGACTACATACAAGTGGGTTGATGTGAGACCAAAACCTCAAAAATGACAAAAACATGTGTTGGAAGCAGTCGTGCGAGTGTTGGCTTCATTGTCTATCAGCCAGGGAAAAATAACGTTGGAAAGTTAAGACGTGTGTGTGTGTGTGTGCTGTGTCTACCTCCTTGAGGTGGTCGGCGCTGCCCCAGGAGCCCGACCTTTGGTGTGGACTTCCCTGTTCTGCCCCCTCGTCCATCCAGAGACAGGGAGTCTGAAAACACAAATGTCACACATCATTTTCAACACATTATCCACATCAAAACTTAGTCACGAGTACAGGCAACAAATTAATCACAAAAATCCAGGCTGCAAAAAGTCATAAAGCCAGGCCAGTAGTTGGCGACATTACTTTGAGAAACACTACACACCTGCACACCAACTGACTAAAGTACTCATGTACACTGAACACTTCACTTTGAATGACCTTTTTACAAACACTTGAGATGACATTAATGGTTTGAAGATTTGTTTGTTTAATTAGTATCATATTATCTAAACATAAATTAGATAATACTTAGATAACTCAGTAACAACTTGTGTCGCAATGCTATTATTTAATTAAACAAAGAAGCAATTTAATATGGAATCATTGGTTGCAGGTTCGATCCTTAGTCCCCCTGTGAACATGTCAAGTATCCTTGAGCAAGATACTGCACTCCCAGTCGGTAAATGTGCTAAGTTTCACATCGCTACAGGTACGGTCCATTTTCCATTCTTGTATGAGCTCAAACAAAAACAAGTAATTAAAGCCATTTTAAGAGAAATGTCTTGTTTGTTGCTTTGGTCTAATTTAAATAATTGCGTATTCATTTAAATTAATCCACAAATAAATCAGTAACAACAGCAAAACTTAACACGTTTGCCATTTACAGACCAAATTACTAAACGTGTCCACTTTAAGACACACTTGCTTGTGTTTTTAGGCTACAAAAGGACCGCAACGGATATTAGAGGTTTTCATTTAAGCCTGTACGGTGAACTAAAGAGTGCACTTGATGTTTATTCAAATAAAAATGGAGGGTGTTCTTGTTAAAGGGGAACTGCACTTTTTTTTTGAAATTTTGCCTATCATTCACAATCATTATGTGAGACAAGAACACTTATTTTTCTTTATTATGCATTCTAAATAGTAAATAAACACTAGCAAAAGTCAGCTAACAATGGAGCCAATGGGAGTCGCTCTAGTCTGCATATAAAGCGCTCTAAAAATAATCCAAACACCATCAACATTTTATGTACGTGTTGTTAATACATTACATATGTACACATGTAATGTATTAACAGACATAATCATAATAACATGTAATATTTCAAACATATGGCGGCGCATTAATATCACAAGGTTCCACCATTTCCCTTCAACAATAACAAATGTACCTGACCATTACAGACTTCGTGAGAGAAAACTACAACAACTTTGGGACAAATTGTGATCCAGAACCTTCTTTTTTTATATATATAAGAAGAATGATCTACAAGTTTTAGAAGCTGAGTGCTAAACAGATGAAGCTGTAGTACAGCAGTATTGCTAAATGCTACACAAGATATACAAACAACGAATGTTAAACAATCACCTACTAACCTTGTAGCATTCAATACTTTGATTGAACACTATGAGTCTTATAGCCAACAATCAATCGATCAAAGTTTATTTATATAGCCCTTAATCACAAGTGTCTCAAAGGGCTGCACAAGCCACAACGACATCCTCAGATCAGATCCCACATCAGGGCAAGAAAAAACTAAACCCAATGGGCACAATGAAAAACCTCGGAGGGGACCGGTGCAGTTGATGTCGAGTGGATCTAGTAAATAATGTGACAAATTGGAAGGCACCAAACGCGCTGCATTAAAGATGTTCTTTATTTTCTCAAACTGGACAAGATAATGGATAGTTGTTCTGTAAAGTTTCATGAACTGTGGGGTGACTTAATTAACACTTGCCCTATTGAAACACAATTGAAACGTGGGTGGTTGATGAGCCTTTTGTTGGTCGTTGTATTTCTCTAGGGCCATTCAGGAATACAGCCGTCTGTGGTTTTATGTTAATATCTGTCTGTGGGTTGTTTTTTTTTATTGTTTTTTTGGGGGGGGGTTTAGTCATTATAATATTTTTTTATTGTTTGGGGGGGGGGGGGGGGGGGGGGGGTGTACAGCATTTTGATGCATTTTAGGCTACTCTTGTAAAACATAGGTGTCTAAAACCCAATAATCAAAAAACAATCGCTTACTGTTCAATGTTTGCTCTCACTAGGATGCCGACTGATGGTATGTTCTAGGACTGGGCGATATATCGATATATTTTTAAACAAGATATGAATTAAGAAAATATATTGTAATATCGATATAATTTATTTCACATTAAAATGACCAAACACCGATTTTTTGTTGTGTTCCTTGCTCTTCCCCGCTCCCCTCCATGAGCTACTAAACTCCTCCCCTTCCTTCCAAGACGTGCTTGCACATATAAGAACATCCATGATTGGTTGGTTGTTTACTATGATGAGTCGCGGTTGGTTGAAATTAGGCCAATCAGAGGCAACACAGGGCGAGTCATGGAACCAGGAAGGAAAATCACAACAGACATCCCAAATGACGACAAGAAATTTGCAGAAGAGAAGAGGGAATTGTCAAGCGGGCGATTTATATATTAAAAAACTAGTGGAAGATGGGAGAGGGATTCTCTTCTTTAGATTTTTCTTTTAGCAATGTAGACGACGTCCAGGAAACCCACAATGTGTCTATTTGGCCACATTTGGACAAAGGTATGCGTCTGGTTAAAACATTCATTTGAATTGTTTACCATCTAAGCCCAAATCAAAACTGGAAGAGGTGGAATACACATTTAGGAACACACATGATTTTGGCAGACATGTGACGACTTTTGCTACAGTATAGCCTGTCTAAATGCTACATTTCATTTTCATTGGTGTTTTACAACAAGACAGTAGCTGACATTTTCTTCATTATTTGTACTCTTTATATTTCAACATTGAATAGTTGAATCATTTTGAAACAAACAACAAGATCATAGTCGCACAATTAAGTCAAGTCATTTACTTGGCGCTGACCACAGACATGTGGTCTAGTAGGACCACAAAACCGTACATGTGTCACAGTCCATTACATAATCGACTGGGAATTAAAAAGTGCCTGCCTGCAAATTTATTTTTTATCTGAGTTTGATACATTTTGTATTATTTGCACAGCTATGTTATTTATTTTATGTAGAAAGAATATTTTTTTATTTTATTAATTTTATGTAATTCTGTGCTACTTAAGCAGATTATTTTCTGTGCTGTTAATACCCATCTTGAGTAACTGGGTTAATAAAAGTGCCACTGACTGTTTACAGTACAGTTGTCATTCACTTCAATTTCAGTTAATTTCGCTCAAAAATGATTATCTCTATATAAATATTTTCACCGGAAAATATATCGAGATATATATCGAATATCGAGTTTAAAGGCCTACTGAAATGTGATTTTCTTATTTAAACGGGGATACTGTCATACTTGATCATTTTGCAATATTGCCATATTTTTGCTGAAAGGATTTAGTAGAGAACATCGACGATAAAGTTCGCAACTTTTGGTCGCTGATAAAAAAAAGCCTTGCCTGTACCGGAAGTAGCAGACGATATGCGCGTGACGTCACAGGTTGTGGAGCTCCTCACATCTGCACATTGTTTACAATCATGGCCACCAGCAGCGAGAGTGATTCGGACCGAGAAAGCGACGATTTCCCCATTAATTTGAGCGAGGATGAAAGATTCGTGGATGAGGAAACAGTGGGAGCGATTCAGATAGGGAAGATGCTGTGAGAGGCGGGTGGGACCTGATATTCAGCTGGGAATGACTAAAACAGTAAATAAACACAAGACATATTAGTCACAACACAACCAGGCTCCAGGCTTATATTTAATATGCCACAAATTAATCCCGCATAACAAACACCTCCCCCCTCCCGTCCATATAACCCGCCATTACAACTCAAACACCTGCACAACACACTCAATCCCACAGCCCAAAGTACCGTTCACCTCCCCAAAGTTCATACAGCACATACAGGTAAAAGCCAGTAAATTAGAATATTTTGAAAAACTTGGTTTATTTCAGTAATTGCATTCAAAAGGTGTAACTTGTACATTATATTTATTCGTTGCACACAGACTGATGCATTCAAATGTTTATTTCATTTAATTTTGATGATTTGAAGTGGCAACAAATGAAAATCCAAAATTCCGTGTGTCACAAAATTAGAATATTACTTAAGGCTAATACAAAAAAGGGATTTTTAGAAATGTTGGCCAACTGAAAAGTATGAAAATGAAAAATATGAGCATGTACAATACTCAATACTTGGTTGGAGCTCCTTTTGCCTCAATTACTGCGTTAATGCGGCGTGGCATGGAGTCGATGAGTTTCTGGCACTGCTCAGGTGTTATGAGAGCCCAGGTTGCTCTGATAGTGGCCTTCAACTCTTCTGCGTTTTTTGGGTCTGGCATTCTGCATCTTCCTTTTCACAATACCCCACAAATTTTCTATGGGGCTAAGGTCAGGGGAGTTGGCGGGCCAATTTAGAACAGAAATGCCATGGTCCGTAAACCAGGCACGGGTAGATTTTGCGCTGTGTGCAGCCGCCAAGTCCTGTTGGAACTTGAAATCTCCATCTCCATAGAGCAGGTCAGCAGCAGGAAGCATGAAGTGCTCTAAAACTTGCTGGTAGACGGCTGCGTTGACCCTGGATCTCAGGAAACAGAGTGGACCGACACCAGCAGATGACATGGCACCCCAAACCATCACTGATGGTGGAAACTTTACACTAGACTTCAGGCAACGTGGATCCTGTGCCTCTCCTGTCTTCCTCCAGACTCTGGGACCTCGATTTCCAAAGGAAATGCAAAATTTGCATGGTTGGGTGATGGTTTGGGGTGCCATGTCATCTGCTGGTGTCGGTCCACTCTGTTTCCTGAGATCCAGGGTCAACGCAGCCGTCTACCAGCAAGTTTTAGAGCACTTCATGCTTCCTGCTGCTGACCTGCTCTATGGAGATGGAGATTTCAAGTTCCAACAGGACTTGGCGCCTGCACACAGCGCAAAATCTACCCGTGCCTGGTTTACGGACCATGGTATTTCTGTTCTAAATTGGCCCGCCAACTCCCCTGACCTTAGCCCCATAGAAAATCTGTGGGGTATTGTGAAAAGGAAGATGCAGAATGCCAGACCCAAAAACGCAGAAGAGTTGAAGGCCACTATCAGAGCAACCTGGGCTCTCATAACACCTGAGCAGTGCCAGAAACTCATCGACTCCATGCCACGCCGCATTAACGCAGTAATTGAGGCAAAAGGAGCTCCAACCAAGTATTGAGTATTGTACATGCTCATATTTTTCATTTTCATACTTTTCAGTTGGCCAACATTTCTAAAAATCCCTTTTTTGTATTAGCCTTAAGTAATATTCAAATTTTGTGACACACGGAATTTTGGATTTTCATTTGTTGCCACTTCAAATCATCAAAATTAAATGAAATAAACATTTGAATGCATCAGTCTGTGTGCAATGAATAAATATAATGTACAAGTTACACCTTTTGAATGCAATTACTGAAATAAATCAAGTTTTTCAAAATATTCTAATTTACTGGCTTTTACCTGTATATTTCCCCAAAGTCCCCAAAGTTGCGTACGTGACATGCACATAGCGGCACGCATGTAGGGCAAGCGATCAAATGTTTGGAAGCCGCAGCTCCATGCGTACTCACGGTACCGCGTCTGCGTATCCAACTCAAAGTCCTCCTGGTAAGAGTCTCTGTTGTCACAGTACTCCACAGGCCAATGGTAAAGCTTGACTGTCATCTTTCGGGAATGTAAACAATGAAACACCGGCTGTGTTATCCGGCACAACAGTCAGGGGGTACATTCTACGGCGGGGGTGCGTTATCCGGCACAACACCTGCCGCAATACACCGCTTCCCACCTACAGCTTTCTTCTTTGCTGTCTCCATTGTTCATTGAACAAATTACAAAAGATTCACCAACGCAGATGTCCAGAATACTGTGGAATTTTGCGATGAAAACAGACGACTTAATAGCTGGCCACCATGCTCTACAATCCGTGACGTCACGCGCAGGCGTCATCATACCGAGACGTTTTCAGCAGGATATTTCGCGCGAAATTTAAAATTGCACTTTAGTAAGCAAACCCGGCCGTATTGGCATGTGTTGCAATGTTAAGATTTCATCATTGATATATAAACTTTTAGACTACTCGGTAGTAGTGGGTTTCAGTAGGCCTTTAAGTAAAAACATATCGAGATATACTTTTTCGTCCATATCACCCAGCCTAGTATGTCCTTCCTCTGTAGACGAAAAATAAATCCTCACAAGGAGTTGAAAAAAGGGCCGCAAACCAGCATTTTTGTTTTTGTCTTTCCCGCCAACTGCAGGTCTAAGTTGAATGTCAAAGTTGACCAACTTCTTGGTTTATGTCCACAACCTTCGACTATCACTGATGACCAAGAATTAACTTTCACCTACTCAAGAGATGCAGCAGCTCACCGGCTCAATATGTCAATATAGCAGCATATGCTAGTTTGCTTTCTGTGATCACTGCGCTGCAAAAAAAAAAAAAAAAAAAGCTTTTAGTCTGCGTTAGCGCTTATAATAACATTATTGCTAATACTTGGATAATATGCAGGTCATGAGATGTAAATTGAGTATTGTTGGTGGTTTTTGAATGTTTTTGTTTTATGTGCAGAATAGTGCACTCCTATTAGCTGCATTGTTAGCCACCTTGTATTTGCCATATATAATTACCGTACTTAGAATGCATACAAAAAAGAAAAACACATGTGTTCTCGTCTTACATTGGGTTTGTGAATGATAGGAAAAATTCCCCAAAAAAGTGCAGTTCCCCTTTAGGCACCACTTGTTTGTGTTCTTAGGCCCCAAAAAGACCACAACGATTTTTAGATGTTTTCATTTAAGCCTTTAAGGTGAACTAAAGAGTGCACTTGATGTTTATTCAAATTAAAATCAAAGATGGAGGATGATAAATGTGTTCCTTGATGAGGACCACGCTTCACATCAGGAGCTGAGTGAGTGACAGTAACGAGGCCCATGTGTGCAAAAAGTGAAGCTGCAAATCTGGAATCAATGGAGAGCAGCAAAACAAATACAAAAAGAGACACTCCCTAAGAAGAAAAAATACTTCCAAGTCATAACATGTTTGATCGTTTCCATTAGTAGGTCGAGTTGGGATAACTCCATCAGTGGTAAAGAACCATGCTGGCTAAACTGCACAAGCCATTATTGATTTATACTTTTAAGACAATTACAGAGGCACCAAACTATTCACATATTTTAGTATATTTATTTTTTACAGAACAGTTTACAAGTAATTTTAAGGTCCTCCATTGGGTAAAAGTAATATAACAATTAGGGCTGAAACGACGCGTCGACGTCATCGGTTACGTAAATATGTCGACGCCGTTTTTGTGCTTCGACGCGTCGCATATTTACGTCACACTACCGTCATGGCGGAGCGCAAAGCAGACGATGCGAGCGGTGCGAGCGAGGGGAAAAAAGCACGCCAAAAGTCGTCAAAAGTGTGGGAGTATTTCAATAAACGGCCTAAGAAGAAACGCTACTTTTACTCCGCTACTTTTATCTACATTCAGCTCGCTACTCGCTACTAATTTTTATCGATCTGTTAATGCACACTTTGTTTGTTTTGGTCTGTCAGACAGACCTTCAAAGTGCCTGCCTTACTGGTGACGTTTCACTCCGTTCCACCAATCAGATGCAGTCACTGGTGACGTTGGACCAATCAAACAGAGCCAGGCGGTCACATGACCTGACTTAAACAAGTTGAAAAACGTATTGGGGTGTTGCCATTTAGTGGTCAATTGTACGGAATATGTACTGTATTGTGCAATCTACTAATAAAAGTTTCAATCAATCAATCAAAAGTGTGAAGGAAAAAAGACTACTTTTTATTTCAACCGTACATCCCGTCAAAAGCCTAAAGACTGACTGCACAGTTCCTGTCTTCACAATAAAAGTGCCGCTCCATCGCGCCGCGCTTTCAAAATAAGAGTCTCCGAAAGCCAGCGCAAACAAGCTAGCAAGCTACGGAGTTTGCCGCCAAATTATTTCTTGTAAAGTGTTTGAAAACGAATATGGAAGATGGACAAATAAGATACCAAAAACCAACCACTTTCATGTGGTATTAGACAGAAAGGAGGAACTTTTTTTCTCCTCCATTTGAAAACGTGGACGTTATAAGCAATACTGTCTGTTTACAATCAATGCAAGTCATCAGAATCAGGTAATACACCAACTTATATTCTTGTCTTCATGAAAGAAAGGAATCTATATGTGTTAAACATGCATGTATATTCATTAAAACACCTTTAACATGTAAACAAAAACGGCAAAATAAATAAATATAAATTATATACTGTGTATATATATATATATATATATATATATATATATATATATATATGTGTGTGTGTATATATATATATATATACATTATATATATATATATATATATGTGTGTATGTTACTCATCAGTTACTCAGTACTTGAGTAGTTTTTTCACAATATACTTTTTACTTTTACTCAAGTAAATATTTGGGTGACTACTCCTTACTTTTACTTGAGTAATAAATCTCTAAAGTAACAGTACTCTTACTTGAGTACAATTTCTGGCTACTCTACCCACCTCTGCTAATAATGTTGTTGTATGCACAACGGCTATAAACGAACATTTGAAAAGAAAACACCCGACAGTGTTCTTGCCATCACCATCAACTAGTCAATCGTCCGCGTGAGTATACGTTGTCATCATTACACAAAAACATAAATGTGTCATTTGTATCTGCGTTGTAAATTCATAAACTAAAACACTGTTTCGCTCTGAGAGGCGCGTTTGGCGTGCCTGTTCAGTGTTTACAAAGATGCGCTCCTCTTTAACGCTAACGTTAATTAGTTGTGCAAATACCTTTTACAACATTAACAGTTACATATACTATGTACAAACCAACAATTAACTTTCACTTTAATCATACTATCATTGTTGTGTTATTAAGCAAAATAAGCAATACTTTTACTTTTGTTGAAATGTTTACACTGTTACAGAATATTTCGTTTTGCACTTTTTTGTATTGGATGTTTATCTTTATTTTTGCACATTTTAGCAAATAAGCAATACTTTTACTTTTGAAATGCTTATACTATTGCAGAATATTAAGATTGCACTGGATGTTTACTTTTATATTTGCACATTAAAAAGCAAATAAGCTACTTTTAATTTTGTTAAATGTTAAAAGTTTTAAATGTTTACATTGTTACAGAATATTTTGTCATGTTGTCAATGTTGACTGAGTGGCCATACTTTTTTTTTTTGTAAATAAAAGCCATGCCTTTTGAAAAAACTGGCCTACATTTATTTTTTCATCTTCATTTTAAATAAAAAAATAATCGGTAAAAGGAAAAATAATCTATGGATTAATCGAAAAAAATAATCTATAGATTAACTGATTAATCGAAAAAATAATCTATAGATTAATCGATAGAAAAATAATCGTTAGCTGCAGCCTTAATAACAATAGCCTAATGTGTTTCTAGAGCACATATCTCCTCTATTATTTGCTGCACTTTTGAAAGAGGTGGCAATTAAACACTAGCTTTTGAAGTTGCGCCTTAAATGACATCATTAAGGAAAATCCCTTCTACCCCTGAACACTATCCATACGTTAAAAAAGGCAGGCTACGCTACACGTCTTCAAATAAATAAATCCATCAGTCAGCTACAGATGTAAGAGTTGAACGTTTGATCAGTTAGTTTTTCTTCAGTGAATATGCTAACCTAGCATGAAGTTGTCATTAAAATGTGAGTGTTATATTACATAGCCATGCTAGCATGGCTATGTTTGTGTCCTCCTGTCCCACTCCCTAACACAGTGGTTCTTAACCTGGGTTTGATCGAACCCGAGGGGTTCGGGCTCAGGGGTTCGGGCTCAGGGGTTCATTAAGGAAAATCCCTTCTACCCCTGAACACTATCTATACGTTAAAAAAGGCAGGCTACGCTACACGTCTTCAAATAAATAAATCCATCAGTCAGCTACAGATGTAAGAGTTGAACGTTTGATCACTTAGTTTTTCTTCAGTGAATATGCTAACCTAGCATGAAGTTGTCATTAAAATGTGAGTGTTATATTACATAGCCATGCTAGCATGGCTATGTTTGTGTCCTCCTGTCCCACTCCCTAACACAGTGGTTCTTAACCTGGGTTCAATCGAACCCGAGGGGTTCGGGCTCAGGGGTTCGGCGGAGGTCAAGACACACCCGACTCATCGTGTAAATAAAAACTTCTCCCTATCGGCGTATTACGGATACGACAACAGCAGAACTCAGACTGATTTGCAGGTGTGTAATTTGTTGTGAGTTTATGCACTGTGTTGGTTTTGTTCTTTGAACAAGGTGATGTTCATGCACGGTTCATTTTGTGCACCAGTAAAAAAACATGGTAACACTTTAGTATGGGGAACATATTCACCATTAATTAGTTGCTTATTAACATGTAAATTAGTAACATATTGGCTCTTAACTAATCATTATTAAGTACTTATTAATGCCTTATTCGGCATGGCCTTATTATAACCCTAACCCTCTAACCCTAACCAAATAACTCAAAATTAAGTCTTTGTTACTTAGAATATGTTCCCCTAGTGTCCAAAAAAACTTTAAATTAAGTCTTTGTTACTTAGAATATGTTCCCCATACTAAAGTGTTGCCAAAAACATATAACTTTGTCTTGAATTTGAAAAAAAATAACATTTTATTTTCACAAAAGAAGGGATTGGTGAATGCGCATATGAAACTGGTGGGGTTCGGTACCTCCAACAAGGTTAAGAACCACTGCCCTAATATAACACATACATTACAAGTTCAGCGTTACAGTGCAAATGTAAAAAGTGGATAAAGTACAGAATCGCGCTTCTTGGAGATTAAATCTGTTGGAGTTATGCGTGGACAAACACAGCTCATTAGCATTAAAGCCACACCGCACAAAACGACGTGTTCCCAGTAGGTCTAACTCAGGGGTCGGCAACCCAAAATGTTGAAAGAGCCATATTGGACCAAAAATACAAAAAACTAAACAGTCTGGAGCCGCAAAAAAATAAAAGCCATATTACATACAGATAGTGTGTCATGAGATATACATTGAATTAAGAGGACTTAAAGGAAACTAAATGAGCTCAAATATACCTACAAATGAGGCATAACGATGCAACATGTACATATAGCTAGCCTAAATAGCATATTAGCATCGATTAGCTTGCAGTCATGCAGTGACCAAATATGCCTGATTAGCACTCCACACAAGTCAATAACATCAACAAAACTCACCTTTGTGCATTCATGCACAACATTAAAAGTTTGGTGGACAAAATGAGACGGAAAAAGAAGTGGCATAAAACATGTCCTAGAAAGTCGGAGAAAGTTATATAAGTAAACAAACTACGGTGAGTTCAAGGACCGCCAAAATTAGTAGGACAAAACGGCGCTCGCCAAATACTTGAATCAGTGAAGCATGTTTAATATAAACAGTGTGATTTATAACAATTAGGGAGGTTTGTGTCATGTTTGTCCTCCTACAGAAACCATATTAAAACCAAAAATATTTTTCCCCCTCATCTTTTTCCATTTTTCATACATTTTTTAAAAAGCTCCAGAGAGCCACTAGGGCGGCGCTATAGAGCCGCATGCGGGTCTAGAGCTGTGGGTTGCCGACCCCTGGTCTAACTAAAAGCACTTCTCAACTGCCCAAATTTTAACATCAAGACTAACAAACTTCCAATACTTTAATATGGGACCTCTAAGACTTGGTGAAAAGTACTATCTTTGATAAAACAACTAGTAACAAGTAGAGATGTCCGATATTACCGGCCAATAAATGCTTTAAAATTTAATATCGAAAATTATCTGTATCGGTTTCAACCTCCCGATTTTCCTGGGAGACTCCCGAATTTCAGTGCCCCTCCCGAAAATCTCGCGGGGCAACCATTCTCCCGATTTCCACCCGGACAATGCCTTAAATGCACTGCCTTTAGCGTCCTCTACAACCTGTCGTCACGTCCGCTTTTCCTCCATACAAACAGCGTGCCAGCCCAGTCACATAATAATATATGCGGCTTTTCACACACCTAAGTGAATGCAAGGCATACTTGATCAACAGCCATACAGGTCACACTGAGGGTGGCCGTATAAACAACTTTAACACTGTTACAAATATGCGCCCCAATGTGAACCCACACCAAACAAGAAAGACAAACACATTTCGGGAGAACATTAGCACCGTAACACAACATAAACACAATAGAACAAATACCCAGAACCCCTTGCAGCACTAACTCTTCCGGGACACTACAATATACACCCCCCCGCTACCACCCAACCCCGCCCACCTCAACCCCCCCCCCACCACCCCATCTTCCAAATTCGGAGGTCTCAAGGTTGGCAAGCATGCTCTAGTATACTCTGGACTGAAGCTGTGTGCCTTCATTGTTTTTGTAGCTGTTGAATATCGGCTATCAGCAAAAAAGCCATTATCGGACATCTCTAGTAACAAGTATGCAGATCAATTGCTCTACAAATGGCAGGCAGGCCTGGTGTATTGTCAAGATACCCAACAAAAGCAGGCTGTAGAGAGTATACAATATTAGGCTTGTACCAGATTAACAGGCCTTGTGAGAGAGCATAAAAGGCAGCAATGTCTCACAGCATATCTGACACCACTGCAGCACCAAGAAGGAAATGGCAGAATTATGCAAATGTATGCAAACGCAGAAAGGGTCTTTTTCCACGGGGGTTGTCAAGGACCGCATACTTCCCCTTCTTCATTATGCGAATCAACAGCGCCTCTGCTCTTCAAACATCAGACTTTTCATGCAAGTGCGACTGGTGCGAAATGTCAGCGTGTTCGCATGGCTCCCTCCATGTCTGACCCTGCGCTCAACACAAAACGCTTTTTGACACCACAAACCGGCGCACAAGCCTCTCCCTATAGCATATGGAATATGACAGCAGGGAATAATGAGGAACACCCGCAAAGCCGTTGGCGCTTGCGTGCCGGTGCTAAGTCGCAACAGCAGCACATGCGGCTAATTAAAACGGGGACGCTTGTGCCCTCCGAAAAAGAATCACTGTAGAGCAGGCAGATGTGACACTGTGGGCTGCTGGACGTGACAAAAAAGGTTCAAGTTGAGGACTACGGAAAGAAAAAGAAATGTCACAGATGTTCACCAAAGTCAAAGCACTGAATGAAATTTTGATTCAAATGACAAGAGAAATTAAAACTGCAAGCAGCGTTGAATGGGCCCTTGCAGCCCCGTGCAGCGCGGGTTTCATGCGAGTTGGCGGGCACGCATGACATATGCAGTCACATCCTTCCCAATGCCAAGACTAAAGATTTCCGATAATGGCTTTTGTGCCGATATCCGATATTCCGATATTGTCAAACTCTTAATTACAGATTCCGATATCAACCGATATATAAAGTCGTGGAATTAACACATTATTATGCCTAATTTTGTTGTGATGCCCCACTGGATGCAATAAACAATGTAACAAGGTTTTCCAAAATAAATCAACTCAGGTTATGGAAAAAAAAAATGCCAACATGGCACTGCCATATTTATTATTGAAGTCACAAAGTGCATTATTTTTTTTAACATGCCTCAAAACAGCAGCGTGGAATTTGGGACATGCTCTCCCTGAGAGAGCATGAGGAGGTTGAGGTGGGGGGGTTAGGGGTTAGCGGGGGGTGTATATTGTAGCGTCCTGGAAGAGTTAGTGCTGCAAGGGGTTCTGGGTATTTGTTCTGTTGTGTTTATGTTGTGTTACAGTGCGGATGTTCTCCCGAAATGTGTTTTTTAAATTCTTGTTTGGTGTGGGTTCACAGTGCGGCGCATATTTGTAACACTGTTAAAGTTGTTTATACGGCCACCCTCAGTGTGACCTGTATGGCTGTTGACCAAGTATGACTTGCATTCACTTGCGTGTGTGAAAAGCCGTAGATATTATGTGACTGGGCCGGCGCGCAAAGGAAGTGCCTTTAAGTTTATTGGTGCCCTGTACCTCTCCCTACGTCCGTGTACACAGCGGCGTTTTAAAAAGTCACAAATTTTACTTTTTGAAACCGATACCGATAATTTTGAAACCGATACAGATAATTTCCGATATTACATTTTAAAGCATTTATCGGCCGATAATATCTGCAGTCCGATATAATCGGACATCCCTATCATCAAAAAATTCAGGAAGATCGGTGGAAGGACGTTAATACTGGTATAATTTTCCACCACAAGGGAAAATGGTAACCTTAAAGCCTCATATCAGTTTGGAAGGAGCTCTGATTATTAGAAGTGAAGTAATGACGGTTGGTTGATTGTGTAGGCAAAATTTGTTCGCAATTTATCATCTTCCACCAGTTTAGTATCCATCTTTGACCATCAAGAGTAGAGTCATGGCAGTTTAATTGGTGATGGCGAGGAGAAGTTTTGACCGCCAGGCTGCCCACCATGAATGGGTACCAATAGCTGTGACCCATTTGGCACTTCTGGGTGTCATCATCCAGTTATGATCAAAATCCTGATTCGTGGAGCAGACTTATAAATGTTGAAAGTTTTGTGGCAAACCATTAGATAAAAAATTGGCCCCATGCTACGCACAAATCCTATGGCTTCGGCAAAAATCTCCTTCGCAATTTAGCATCGCCCATATGTCTAGTATCTGTCATTTTAATCGCGGATCAATTGTTCGAAGTCCCTAGGAGTGGTTTGTTAAAGTACTGCCCCTGTTTTCAACCTAAAAATGGCCGACAGAAACCAAGATGGCCAACCTTCTTGAGAGTTCTTGAGACTTTTACATTTGTCCTGTCATAATGGACGTCTGCAGGGACTTTCAAGGCGATACGTAAATCTGGTGGCAAGGGCTAATTTTTTCCAAATTTAAGGGGGCGCAAGAGAGTCAATTTTGAAATGTCATGTTTGTGAACACGAAATTTTTCGCCAGCCCTGACTCACTTGGAAAATTTGGTGAGTTTTTGTACATGTTAAGGACCTTAAAAAATGCATTGAAACATATAGAAGAATAAACAGAGCAGTTACAATATAAAAATGTCACTTTTTGGAAGGAAATCGAGAGCAAATCCTGTCATTATTCATAATTTAAACAAAAAAACAACAACTTTGAAACCACTACAAAACTGCAACGTTCACACTGCCATCAAGCAGCATCAGACATACCATTAATTACACCAGTTTGTCTTTTTTTGGCGACAATTCTTTCAAAAGAAGGATCAGCTTCAAACAGTGTTAGGAGGGCAAGGTGAATTGATAAGACTCATATTCTTCTTCAGTGTGTAACCATAACTTGTTAGCAAATTCCATCAATTTTCTACCGGATGTCCCTTTTGGGGTCGCAGGAATGCTGGAGCCTATCCCAGCTGCACATGGGCGGAAGGCGGGGTACACCCGGGAAAAGTTGCAAAGGCCAACACAGATAGACAGACAACAGTCCCACTTTAAATATGGATTTTTTTGTCTGAACATAAATTAATTTAAAATATATATTTTTTTAACTTTCTTAAAAATGGCAGTATAAATACATTTTTTTGTTTTTTTAAAGTCATGTTTTGGGCTGATCTTAACTCACGGACGGCTTTCACGCCACTATCTTACTATGCAGGGTTAATGTTGAGCAAAGCAGTACAAATAGTCAACAATTAAGAGCATTTTTTACACCTAAGTGGCAAGAAACTTGATTCACTTTGTGTACAATTGCAATTGAAAAAAATGAAACATTTGAAATACATTGTTTTTTTATTCTGTTTGTCCAATGAATTATTTTCTGTCATCTAGTGCAGTGTTTCTTAACCATTGTTGGGCTGTGAGCGTCCCCTAGAGCAGTGGTTCTCAACCTTTTTCAGTGATGTACACCCTGTGAATTTTTTTTTTTAATTCAAGTACCCCCTAATCAGAGCAAAGCATTTTTGGTTGAAAAAAAGAGATAAAGAAGTAAAATACAGTACTATGTCATCAGTTTCTGATTTATTAAATTGTATAACAGAGCAAAATATTGCTCATTTGTATTGGTCTTTCTTGAACTAGTTGGAAAAAAAGATTTAAAAATAACTAAAAACTTGTTGAAAAGTAAACAAGTGATTCAATTATAAATAAAGATTTCTACACATAGAAGTAATCATCAACTTAAAGTGCCCTCTTTGGGGATTGTAATAGAGATCCATCTGGATTCATGAACTTAATTCTAAACATTTCTTCACAAAAAAAAGAAATCTTTAACATCAATATTTATGGAACATGTCCACAAAAAATCTAGCTGTCAACACTGAATATTGCATTGTTGCATTGTAATGAATGGAATAGCCTACTTGATTTGATGTTCAGTTTATAAACTTACATTCATATTTTGTTGAAGTATTATTCAATAAATATATTTATAAAGGATTTTTGAATTGTTGCTATTTAAAAAAAAAATCTCACGTACCCCTTGGCATACCTTCAAGTACTCCAGGGGTACGCGTACCCCCATTTGAGAACCACTGCCCTAGAGGGCCGCTAAAAAATATTTCTAAGTTATGGTCCCTACAGGCCGCAACAGTACTCAGTTGAAATACACTTTTTCACCACTTGTGGCGGTAATGACAATCTCAAACAAACAGAACATTTGATACTATTAACACTTACCTTTGACGGCCACAATTTGATCCTGGAGTAGATTATTTCTATCTATCCAGTCATTTTCTATACTGCTTGTTGTCTTCCGTAAGGTCACGGGTGAGCTGTAACCTATGCCAGCTGACTTCAGGCGAAACTGATTACTCCCATTTACATAATTTCCTAGTTCAGTGTCCCCTAGGGACTGCAATCAAGGTGTGGCAGTTCTTTGTGGGGGTGAAAGATGACGTCCTCTAATTTGCATAATTGGCCATGACGTATGTGCATGTAATTGTAATGAAAACTTTAGGAGACAGTAAAAGCGTTGTGGGAAAGATAAAAAGTGAGTAAAACATAAGAAAAGCGAAACAAATGTTTAGAACTTTCTTCTGACGCTTCTTTGCCATTTTTTAAAAATGTCACAAACAGCTTGGGGGTGCTTTTTGATGGGAAGTGGCCCACAGCAGCACCCGCTGCTCATGGGAAGAGTAATACGTGCTTTGATGTCAGTTTCCAATAAGACCAGAAAAAGTCTCTAGTGTTGACTTCAGTTGCTTTTTTGAAAAAGAGTCTGAATACCCGCTAAATATAACACTGTCGCTATGTTGGCAACACTGATCTCATCGTTGTCTTATTCTTTGACAGACCAGGTGCATATTGTACAATTACTACAAGCTAGATTCACAGATGACCCATTTTACGTGTTCATGAGCGAGGGCGAACAGGTTTCGCCAGAGCTAGATCTAGATCCAGAACTGTATGGGACACTGTAGCACATTTGAAGCACACTCACCGAACAGGATACATTGACACCCCAAAGTAAGACGTAAAAGGTAAAGAAAAGCATCATCTTCTTGCCTTGCATACACAAATTTAACTTAAGAATAAAGAAAACTTAACTTATATACAAAACCCAATTTTCTTGCCTGTTGGTACCTGTTTTGGTGTATTTTGGGTCCCCATAAGTGCAGACAATTTGAAGATACGCTTTCCACTGAGGGCCACACACTTGATATTTTAATTTTTCAAAACTAATTCTATATATCCATTTTTTTTTTACCTTCACGGCTCCCCTCAAGTTTGGTCTCAAGAAGGTCTCAGTCATAATTTTTTTTTTAAACTAGTTATATATTAATTATTATTATAATAATTATTATTATTATTGTATCAATTAGGGTTGGGCGATATATCGATATACTCGATATATCGCGGGTTTGTCTCTGTGCGATATAGAAAATGACTATATCGTGATATTAGAGTATACATTCTCACGCAGTTGCTTTTAGCTGCGGGCATACACTGCATGCGATTCCCACTCTTTCTTGTCTCACCTTCTCACAGAGACGTAAACCAAGCGCACCTTCTTACATACGTCACGTGTGCAACGTCACACGCTCCCTCGGAGCAGAGAGGTAGCGACATGGTAACGTTAGCTGTGATGCTAACGGTGAGGTGCGGGTGGTAGTACAAGAGAGAGAGAAGGTGCGAATCTGGTAACAAATGGAGGAAGAATTAATTCCCAAGAAAAACAGCACGGGATCCATCATCTGGCGGTAGTTTGGCTTCAAGCGGGAATATATTCAACACTTATGCGGCAAAAGCGTTGCTACAAAAAGTAGCAGCACTGCTAATGTAGCATCATTTGAAAAGTCACCCGCTAGAGAATGAGGAGTGCTTGAAACTCTGCATGTCAACATCTCCGGCCGGTGCCACACCAACAAAATGCCAAAGCAACTATTTCCACATCAACAACATATGGAAAAAAAAAAAGTCAACAACAGAAGGAGATAACGTCCACAGCAACCTATTATGCAGCTCATTTTTATTTGACAGGTATTGAAATATCTTGTGTGACATCATGCACAAAAGTGCACGTTATTTGTTTTTAACTATTGTAGTGGCGTTCTGTACAAAAAGTACACTTTAATTTAGTGTTTTGATATGTCATCTTAGTGACATCATGCACAAAAGTGCACTTATAGCTTGTTTTAAAATGTCTCTGACAATCTTGCACTTTCTGTTTTGAAATGACATGAATGTTTGTGCCACTGCTTAATAACTGTTTAAAGGGGAACATTATCACAATTTCAGAAGGGTTAAAACCATTAAAAATCAGTTCCCAGTGGCTTATTTTATTTTTCAAAGTTTTTTTCAAAATTTTACCCATCACGCAATATCCCTAAAAAAAGCTTCAAAGTGCCTGATTTTAACCATCGTTATATACACCCGTCCATTTTCCTGTGACGTCACACAGTGATGCTAATACAAACAAACATGGCGCATAGAACAGCAAGGTATAGCGACATTAGCTCGGATTCAGACTCTGATTTCAGCGGCTTAAGCGATTCAACAGATTCCGCATGTATTGAAACGGATGGTTGTAGTGTGGAGGCAGGTAGCGAAAACAAAATTGAAGAAGAAACTGAAGCTATTGAGCCAGATCGGTTTGAACCGTATGCAAGCGAAACCGACGAAAACGACACGACAGCCAGCGACACGGGAGAAAGCGAGGACGAATTCGGCGATCGCCTTCTAACCAACGATTGGTATGTGTTTGTTTGGCATTAAAGGAAATTAACAACTATGAACTAGGTTTACAGCATATGAAATACATTTGGCAACAACATGCACTTTGAGAGTGCAGACAGCCCATTTTTCATCAATTAATATATTCTGTAGACATACCCTCATCCGCTCTCTTTTCCTGAAAGCTGATCTGTCCAGTCCAGTTGGAAATGCATCTGCTTTGAGTGTCGCAGGATATCCACACATTCTTGCCATCTCTGTCGTAGCATAGCTTTCGTCTGTAAAGTGTGCGGAACAAACGTCCAATTTCTTGCCACTTTCGCATCTTTGGGCCACTGGTGCAACTTGAATCCGCCCCTGTTCGTGTTGTTACACCCTCCGACAACACACCGACGAGGCAGGCATGATGTCTCCAAGGTACGGAAAACAGTCGAAAAAACGGAAAATAACAGAGCTGATTTGACTCGGTGTTTGAGAAAATGGCGGATTGCTTCCCGTTGTGACGTCATCGCTCCGAGAGCGAATAATAGAAAGGCGTTTAATTCGCCAAAATTCACCCATTTAGAGTTCGGAAATCGGTTAAAAAAATATATGGTCTTTTTTCTGCAACATCAAGGTATATATTGACGCTTACATAGGTCTGGTGATAGAGTTCCCCTTTAATAAATACAGTTTTGGTAAATTGACTTAGTTGTGATTTCCCTCTCTGCATGAAAGCTTAGAAAATGAGCATATATTAATCCAGAATGAACAAGAATGTTTTAATGTAGACACAAATAATCATCCAACTGGTGTGATTATATGCATCAAGTGTTCATTCAAGGCTACGGCAAAATATCGAGATATATATCGTGTATTGTGACATGGCCTAAAAATATCGAGATATTAAAAAAGGCCATATCGCCCAGCCCTAGTATCAATCAAGATCAACTTCAGAAATCAGATCAGTCAATATAAAGAATGTTCTTTATATTTTATGCCCTATTTGTCAAAGACAAAATATGCACTATTTTCCCCAAAAATATTTCAAAGTGGAATAATTCAAGTGAAGTATTTGGGGACTTAAAATTACTTAAAAACGTTTTCTTGTTATAGTTCACCTGTTTGCTTTTTTGTTCCAATTTTTTTTTGTAATATTTTTAAAAGTGTGCCGCGGGCGGTTCAAAAGGTAGCTGCAGGCCGCAAACGGCCCCCGGGTCGCACTCGGGACACCCTTGAACTAGAAGTAGTTTGGCTGAATGTGGTCTCATTTTGCTGGAGGGATCGCCAAGTGCCAAAAGGCAAAGGGCAGCCGAGTCGGCAACCGGGGCGTGACATCACATGCAACCCAGGTACCGAAACTGAGCACCGTTGAATTTTACGTGAATCGGTGCCCGGGAGGACCGGCGCGTACGTTTACACATGTTTCCTAGTATCTTTGTACGAGTACCCCATGTTCATTTTTGTTGTAGTTCCAGCCAAGATGCAACCCCATTAGCTAAAATGTTATGTTATTGGTTGTATTACTAGCACTGCTAACTACACAAACTTCCAGCCAAATATGAAGAAGTAGGCAGCCTGATAAATTTTGTGTTTCGTGACAAAGTACCTACTCGGACGCAAGGCCCAGAGAGACGTCCAGCCGGGACTGAAGCACAGAAACCAGCTAAGACACCTCTGTCCATGGGCAATATTAAGAAAGGTTTTAATCCCAGTGTTAGTTCCTACAATTAATGGCAACTGTGGATACAGTGGCGCAGCATTTTTTTAAAGTCTTTGAAGTCTAATAACAGTAGACATGTGAAGGGACAAGCGGTAGAAAATGGATGGATGTGACAATTTGTAATGATAGGTTAGCATGTAGCAGCCTCCTGACCATTAATAATATTAGCAATTAGCAAGTACAACACTGGCACATGCAGTTACAGAGTTAGAATTCGGCATACATTATTTGTTAGTGTTTTGTATTACATTTAAACAGTATTTATTGTCTGCACTGCGCTATATAACAATTAATAGATAACTCAGTGTGCGGCCGAACACAGTTCCTTAAAACCACAAAAATGGTTTTCGGGACAATGAAACCGTCTCACTCAGCTGGAGGGGGCGGCGTGCGGAGAGTTATAAAAAGATGCCTCCAAAACAGCTCGTTCTCAGAACCAGTCAGTGGTTAAAATATGGTTTGTAATGCCACATGTATGACTAAATTTGACTAAAGCACCACATTTACATGTTATGTAAAGAAGTGTTTTAAATGTTGATTCCAAATCATAATATGACTCCTTTAAAGGCCTACTGAAATGCGATTTTCTTATTTAAACGGGGTTAGCAGGTCCATTCTATGTGTCATACTTGATCATTTCGCGATATTGCCATATTTTTGCTGAAAGGATTTAGTAGAGAACATCGACGATAAATTTCGCAACTTTTGGTCGCTGATAAAAAAAAGCCTTGCCTGTACCGGAAGTAGCAGACGATATGCGCGTGACGTCACAGGTTGTGGAGCTCCTCACATCTGCACATTGTTTACAATCATGACCACCAGCAGCGAGAGCGATTCGGACCAAGAAAGCGACAATTTCCCCATTCATTTGAGCGAGGATGAAAGATTTGTGGATGAGGAAAGTGAGAGTGAAGGACTAGAGGGCAGTGGGAGCGATTCAGATAGGGAAGATGCTGTGAGAGGCGGGTGGGACCTGATATTTAGCTGGGAATGACTAAAACAGTAAATAAACACAAGCTATTAGCCACAACACAACCAGGCTTATATTTAAAATGCCACAAATTAATCCTGCATAACAAACACCTCCCCCCTCCCGTCCATATAACCCGCCAATACAACTCAAACACCTGCACGACACACTCAATCCCACAGTCCAAAGTACCGTTCACCTCCCCAAAGTTCATACAGCACATATTTCCCCAAAGTCCCCAAAGTTACGTACGTGACATGCACATAGCGGCACGCACGTACGGGCAAGCGATTAAATGTTTGGAAGCCGCAGCTGCATGCGTACTCACGGTACCGCGTCTGCGCATCCAACTCAAAGTCCTCCTGGTAAGAGTCTCTGTTGTTCCAGTTCTCCACAGGCCAATGGTAAAGCTTGACTGTCATCTTCCGGGAATGTAAACAATGAAACACCGGCTGGGTTATCCGGCACAACAGTCAAAGGGTGCATTCTACGGCGGGGGTGCGTTATCCGGCACAACACCTGCCGCAGTACACCGCTTCCCACCTACAGCTTTCTTCTTTGCTGTCTCCATTGTTCATTGAACAAATTGCAAAAGATTCACCAACACAGATGTCCAGAATACTGTGGAATTTTGCGATAAAAACAGACGACTCAATAGCTGGCCAAAATGCTGTCCCAAAATGTCCTCTACAATCCGTGACGTCACGCGCAGGCGTCATCATACCGAGACGTTTTCAGCAGGATATTTCGCGCGAAATTTAAAATTGCACTTTAGTAAGTATTGGTATGTGTTGCGATGTTAAGATTTCATCATTGATATATAAACTATCAGACTGCGTGGTCGGTAGTAGTGGGTTTCAGTAGGCCTTTAAATTAGACAGTCTGGCAGAAATAGGATTATTTTAAAGAGGAACTGCAGTTTTTAATGCATTCTAACTCGTAAATAAACGCTAGCAAAGAGTCTTGTTCGTGTTTTTCTCGCCATCTCCGGGTCTAAGTTGAATGTCAAAGTTGACCAACTTCTCAGTTTATGTCCACAACTTTCTACTATCCAGGTAAGAAAGTTCCATTTTCTACCGCTTGTCCCTTTATAATGTAGAATTTACTTTCACAAATACAGAGGCGATGCGGTAGCTCACTAGCTCAGTATGTCAATATAGCAGCATAAGCTAGTTAGCGCTCTGTGATCACGGCGCTGTTAAAAGTAGTTTGTCTGCACAAGGTCTTATAATAACAATATTGCTAATAGTTGGTTAATAATCAAGTCACAAGATGTAAATGTTTGCGGTTTTTGGATGTTTTTTAAAGGGCTTTGTGGTCGGAATAGTGTACTCCTTTTAGCTGCATTGTTAGCCACATCGTATTTGCCGCATTTTATGAATTAGAACGCATAAGGGAAAAAAAACGTATGTGTACTTGTATTTGGCAAGATTCCAAAAAAGTGCAATCCCCCTTGAAGTTATTGTATGTATTTTTTTAATGTTAAGGTATTTTCTTGCAAGCTTTGCATTATTCTTCACATTTTAGTGTGCACACTAGAAACTGAATACATGCTAAAACGTACAACGTTAACTGTAAATTATCTTTACACACAAACAGAAGAACAAAAAGAGGGCAATAGAAACACCTTAGTACTCTTTCATTGTGTCTCACCTTTTCATAAAGTCATGCTTAAATTGCCAGGAAGATGCCAGAAGACAAGTTTATGTGTAGTCAAACTTGTCTTGCTGTATGTCTAATTTAACTGTCCCAAAAGAAAAACACTGAGTGACAACGCCCACTCTTATTTACTCAGGAGGCTGTGGTCTTTTCATGCTCTGGCTTCCACTCATGTGCCAGGTGTTGTGCCTGATAGTGCAGTACTGTGCAGATAAAAAAAAATGTCACACACACCGGCTTCCCACTACGAATCCCACCCAAAGAGAGACAAAAAGGCAACATCCTCAAGAATCCAGCTCTGTTCCATAGCAGGAAATAATCACAAGGGCGCTTCAATGGAGTCGCAGAGGAATTTGTGCCCGGGTCGTTTAGATTGCACGCTAAGGCATGCACGGCGCTATCGTTTGTTGACGAGGTGAGGGTGGATTCCTTCTCTTTGTCGTGTCTGTAAGTAACTGAGCATATCCAGAAAACGATCAATATCAATAAAAAGGTGTCTATTAGGTGTGTGGTCTCAATTCAAACAACATCCTGTATGTTAAACTTGAGCAATATCACATCTAGACTTCACTTTAAATTGCTGACACACCAAACTCAAACTTTAAAGTTGACCAAGTACTAGGCTTGGGCTGATAACAAATTTTGCTGAACAATATGATGACCCACAAGTTATTGCCAATAAACGATAATATTGTCAACATTATTTTGAGACCAAAGTAACCACTGAAGTAATGATACCATTAGTATACCTTTTCAAATGCAATCAAATTGTATTTTTCATATATTTAAAAAAAAATGGAATGTAAAGTTTTAAATATCCAAGTTAAGTTTAAAAAAATATATAATAATAATAATAATTGGGCAGCTTGAACTGATAAATAAAAATCACAACCAAAAGCAATAAAATAGGTTCTGTCTCTGTTAAGGATGGGACCCTCAAATATACACAACCAAAACCATAAATAAAATTGCTAAATAAAAAGGTATTGTGACCAAAATGATCACCGTTATTATTATCGTGGCATTGTTGAATGTGCTCAAAAAAGTACTTATACACTTTTTATTTAATAATTAACATAAATAGCCACACAATATACCTTCTTGGTCGAGGAAACATTAAATATTGCTCATAAGAGCCATTTTTTAAATTTATATTTGTTTAAATATGAGGTGGCGACTTGTCCAGGGTGTACCCCGCCTTCCGCCCGATTGTAGCTGAGATAGGCTCCAGCGACCCCGAAGGGAATAAACGGTAGAAAATGGATGGATGGATGTTTCTTCTTCCATTTTAATTTGTAAATGTTTTAGATTTTTTTTTTTTTTAATAAATGCAAGTTGGGTGATCAGTTTGTTTCACTTCCAGTTTTTGTGACGTCACGCGAGTTCACTTGTGTCTGTTTCAACGCAACACTGCGGAGTTTATATCGAACACTGTGCAAAGAAAGCACAGCCTATAAGTTCAACGTGAATACTATCTTGGTTGTTTAGACATTAATGTGTTTATAAAAGTTTAGATTGGGGTATGACGTTCCCTAATGGGAAAATACGTTATTGTCTCCTGTTTTAGCATTTAAGCTAGCTAGCAAGCTAACGCTAGTCGTTCCATAAGTTAATCAAAGTGCAGTTATCAATTAGGGTTTTTCGATCATTTTAATTTAATATGGAAATACTAACCGTCGAAGCAGTTATTATTGCTGTTTATGTGCATGTAGTAGTACAAACGCCCACGGCTGCTGAAACTTGCAAAGGAGTGACCGCTCTTGTAACCCGTAACAATGCAAGCATATGGCGATTATCAACGCAGGAAAAGACTGTTGGGTTAATTGACTTATCGAATATTGGCCCAGGCCTTCAAAGTACAATTTTCTTACTTGCTCGCGCTCCATTCATATTTAAAGGCCTACTGAAACCCACTACTACCGACCACGCAGTCTGATAGTTTATATATCAATGATGAAATCTTAACATTGCAACACATGCCAATACGGCCGGGTTAGCTTACTAAAGTGCAATTTTAAATTTCGCGCAAAATATCTTGCTGAAAACGTCTCGACATTTTGGGACAGCATAGTGGCCAGCTATTAAGTTGTCTGTTTTCATCCCAAAATTCCACAGTATTCTGGACATCTGTGTTGGTGAATCTTTTGCAATTTGTTCAATGAACAATGGAGACAGCAAAGAAGAAAGCTGTAGGTGGGAAGCGGTGTATTACGGCCGACTTCAGCAACACAAACACGGCCTGTGTTTCATTGTTTACATTCCCGAAAGATGACAGTCAAGCTTTACCATTGGCCTGTGGAGAACTGGCACAACAGAGACTCTTACCAGGAGGACTTTGAGTTGGATACGCAGACGCGGTACCGTGAGTATGCATGCAGCTGTGGCTTCCAAACATTTGATCGCTTGCCCGTACGTGCGTGCCGCTATGTGCATGTCACGTACGTAACTTTGGGAAAATATATGTGCTGTATGAACTTTGGGGAGGTGAACGGTACTTTGGGCTGTGGGATTGAGTGTGTTGTGCAGGTGTTTGAGTTGTATTGGCGGGTTATATGGACGGGAGGGGGGAGGTGTTTGGTATGCGGGATTAATTTGTGGCATATTAAATATAAGCCTGGTTGTGTTGTGGCTAATAGAGTATATATATGTCTTGTGTTTATTTACTGTTTTAGTCATTCCCAGCTAAATATCAGGTCCCACCCGCCTCTCACAGCACCTTCCCTATCTGAATCGCTCCCACTGCCCTCTAGTCCTTCACTCTCACTTTCTTCATCCACGAATCTTTCATCCTCGCTCAAATTAATGGGGAAATCGTTGCTTTCTCGGTCCGAATCGCTCTCGCTGCTGGTGGCCATGATTGTAAACAATGTGCAGATGTGAGGAGTTCCACAACCTGTGACGTCACGCGCATATCGTCTGCTACTTCCGGTACAGGCAAGGCTTTTTTTATCAGCGACCAAAAGTTGCGAACTTTATCGTCGATGTTCTCTGCTAAATCCTTTCAGCAAAAATATGGCAATATCGCGAAATGATCAAGTATGACACATAGAACGGACCTGCTATCCCCGTTTAAATAAGAAAATCGCATTTCAGTAGGCCTTTAAGCAATGTGCAGGGTGCTTGTCTGGGATTGTACTAGCATAATTTCCTCTCCAGGGAACGGCAGAGTGTGTTGTCCACACCGCTGTTGAGAATGCGATGGTTTCATAGAAACGGCGAGCGGTGTGATCAGAGCGCCTTTGTGTGGTTCTAATCTTCATGAAGACGTCTGTGTGCAAGTCCAAGGCCGAAACATGCATTAGCATATCTATGGGCCCTCTGCTGCTCAGCGCTCACACAAAGGAAAGGCGTTCCATGCGACCACGAGGGCCAGGTGGCAAGCAGTGGGATTTGTCCTGGTCCTCATGGGGGACAGGTGCAAACGACTTCACCTCCAGGCTGGGATTCATTACAGCTCAAAAGGGAGAGGATATCTTGGACTTACAACATGTGGTCCAAGTTTTGTAAGACCACAAAAAAGGGGGAAGGAGTTCTTTTGTGTGCCACAATGCCTGAATACAGCCTGCTAACAGTATAGTAGTCTTTGACCATCCCGAAGGGGAGGTTTATGCATTTATTTGCTCAAGGACTGTCAAGATGATCGCGCTCTCGCCACAGCATTACTGCACTGCAGGAGCGCCTTACAGTTCACTATTCAACGGGCTGACAAGCAAATGTCTGAACTCAGGCTTCACTCAGCGCTTTCCACAATGACACAGTAGAAGTATGAATTTTTGCACTCGACACTTGAAAAGGTGAGTGCACAGTGTCGCCATTTTGGCCTACATGGAGAAATAGGGGAGGGGCTACCATACAAAAAGCGCAATCTTGCCTCATTTAATGGAAGCGTGTACACATGAGAAAAACAGCCAGGGCAAAAAAAAAAAAAAGTTTTATCAGTTTTCTGTTCAAATTTATCTCAAGTAGGGATGATACTCGAAAGCGGGTTTCCCGGTTGTTCGATAAGAAAAGAACCGAGTCCTCGGACTCTAATCCCTTTTTGAGAACCGGTACCCATTATCGAGACCACTATAGTAAAGAAAAAGAGTTGGTTCTTTATTCGAATCCCTGGGAACGAATCCCGTCCCGACCAGAAATGCTCCGTGTGACATCAGAAGAAATGACGTCACGTAGCGCAGTCATTAGGCGCAGATAGCGAAAGCAGGAAAAAATGGACCGGAAAAAGCGCTCCAAGGTGTAATAAAGTTCAAAACAAAATATATAATCCAATGAATAACTTTACTGAGAGATTTGAGCAGGGTACAAACACATGACGAACACTTTTACGACCAACCGGAAACATAGCAAACAGGCTAGCAACGCACCTCCTTTGCAACCGCAGCACATACATATATATATACACAACATATATGACATCTCCCTTTTTTAACTTTTGTTTTTCTTTCCTTGTAAACAAAACAAAATCACACTGTATATGTGTTGTCTGTCTAATTATAAACAATGCAGACGAGGCGTGTTGGCTGAGTTCTTGACGTTTACTTTCACAGCGTGCTCATAACCTCATTCTTAGCTGCCGGGTGGCAACATCCAACAACACTTTTCGGGGCTACCGTGCATGCTCGTCACTCCCGTTGCATGCTGGGTAGTGTAGTTATTATATTCCCGAGCTCATAACATCACATCTTTCCCCCCATAAAGAAACAATGTTAACTCAATAAAGTGTATTTCTTTTTTTAGCTTTAACTTTTCATTTTTTAGCATTGTAACCACATTTGCAAACAACTTTTCTCTTCATAGAATTTTCTTTCAATAAAGAAATAAAGTGCAAAAATGTCAAAGCATCATAACAAACAGTTATGTCAAATAGCAGCAGAAGTGCACTTTTTGGAGAGCTGTATTATTTTCAGTTGTGTGCCCAAGGTACTCATTTTATTTAACAATATATTATTATTTATACACCTATAGTGATCACAGAGACAGGTTGTTTTTGTGTTACTGTACATATTTGTTTTTCTGAATAATCCCACTTAATATACTTTGGGTAACAACAGTCAATATTTTTTTTTTTTTTTTTTTTTTTAGGGGGGTAACAGTAATATTAATTTATTTATCAGATTTAATTTTTTTCTTATATAATAAAAATGAGCTTTTGTTAAACCAAATATTGTGTGTTTTTTTCCATATACAACAACATCTGGACTCCATAAGAGAATCGATAAGGAATCTGCTTGATACGAGGATTCGATAATAGGCTCGAACTTGATAATTTCCTATCAAACATCATCCCTAATCTCAAGTACTGTAAAACGGCCAAGCACTTTTCTCTCAATAGCCACACATTATTCTACTTCACCACATTAAAAAGAGGTGGGTACTTTTGCAGAGTTGAGGAATAATACCTGTAATGTCAACAAAATGGGAAGAAAGGACAAGACGCACATACAAAGTGCATGAAGTGTTTTTCGGGAATGATGCTCATGTAAATAATGACGCTTGTGTTCTTCATTCAGGGCTCATGAAAGGTTTGTATTAGCTGGGAGGAAAGAGCCCTACTCAGAAGCATACATATTTAATATTTTGTGAAGTGCCAAGTAAGTGAACCAAACTGCTGTACATAGAGTTAATAATAATAATCATAATAATAATAATAATAATAATAATAATAAAGGAATAGTGTTCGTTTTAGTTTATCACCTACCTGAGTGGATTTGTCTTTCATACAAGAGGGGTAAGGTCCGTGTGCATCGCGGGGCCATTGGCCGGTGAGGTACGGCCCCGTGATGGCATCCAGGGAAGATGTCCGCCGAATAGCACTGGAACTCCGCATCTGAAGCCTGGATCTTTCTGCTTTAAAACATGGGAGACATCAAGAGAACGTAAGAAAAAAAAACAAGGAATGAGAAAATGTGCAGAGTTTGTACATTTTCATCAATGATTTCCCATGGTGTGACCCAAACCTTTTTCCTGAATTTTAATGACCAAATGAAATGATTTTATCTCAATGGGACGACCGAAAGCTAATTATCGCAACACTAATACTACCCATTGTTATGTACAAACCCCGTTTCCATATGAGTTGGGAAATTGTGTTAGATGTAAATATAAATGGAATACAATGATTTGCAAAGAATTTTCAACCCATATTCAGTTGAATATGCTACATAGACAACATATTTGATGTTCAAACTGATAAACATTTTTTCTTTTGCAAATAATCATTAACTTTAGAATTTGATGCCAGCAACACGTGACAAAGAAGTTGGGAAAGGTGGCAATAAATAATGATAAAGTTGAGGAATGCTCATCAAACACTTATTTGGAACATCCCACAGGTGAACAGGCAAATTGGGAACAGGTGGGTGCCATGATTGGGTATAAAAGTAGATTCTATGAAATGCTCAGTCATTCACAAACAAGGATGGGGCGAGGGTCACCACTTTGTCAACAAATGCGTGAGCAAATTGTTGAACAGTTTAAGAAAAACCTTTCTCAACCAGCTATTGCAAGGAATTTAAGGATTTCACCATCTATGGTCCGTAATATCATCAAAGGGTTCAGAGAATCTGGAGAAATCACTGCACGTAAGCAGCTAAGCCTGTGACCTTCGATCCCTCAGGCTGTACTGCATCAACAAGCGACATCAGTGTGTAAAGGATATCACCACATGGGCTCAGGAACACTTCAGAAACCCAGTTGGTCGCTACATCTGTAAGTGCAAGTTAAAACTCTCCAATGCAAGGCGAAAACCGTTTATCAACAACACCCAGAAATGCCGTCGGCTTCGCTGGGCCTGAGCTCATCTAAGATGGACTGATACAAAGTGGAAAAGTGTTCTGTGATCTGACGAGTCCACATTTCAAATTGTTTTTGGAAACTGTGGACGTCGTGTCCTCCGGACCAAAGAGGAAAAGAACCATCCGGATTGTTATAAGCGCAACGTTGAAAAGCCAGCATCTGTGATGGTATGGGGGTGTATTAGTGCCCAAGACATGGGTAACTTACACATACTGTATGTGAAGGCGCCATTAATGCTGAAAGGTACATACAGGTTTTGGATCTACATATAAAGTTAAAGTTAAAGTTAAAGTACCAATGATTGTCACACACACACTAGGTGTGGCGAGATTATTCTCTGCATTTGACCCATCACCCTTGATCACCCCCTGGGAGGTGAGGGGAGCAGTGGGCAGCAGCGGTGGCCGCGCCCGGGAATCATTTTGGTGATTTAACCCCCAATTCCAACCCTTGATGCTGAGTGCCAAGCAGGGAGGTAATGGGTCCCATTTTTATAGTCTTTGGTATGACTCGGCCGGGGTTTGAACTCACAACCTACCGATCTCAGGGCGGACACTCTAACCACTAGGCCACTGAGTAGGTTGAGTATGTTGCCATCCAAGCAACGTTACCATGGACGCCCCTGCTTATTTCAGCAAGACAATGCCAAGCCACGTGTTACATCAACGTGGCTTCATAGTAAAAGAGTGCGGGTACTAGACTGGCCTGCCTGTAGTCCAGACCTGTCTCCCATTCTTATGAAGCCTAAAATACCACAACGGAGACCCCCGGACTGTTGAACAACTTAAACTGTACATCAAGCAAGAATGGGAAAGAATTCCACCCGAGAAGCTTAAAAAATGTGTCTCCTCAGTTCCCAAACGTTTACTGAGTGTTGTCAAAAGGAAAGGCCATGTAACTCAGTGGTGAACATGCCCTTTCCCAACTATTTTGGCACGTGTTGCAGCCATGAAATTCTAAGTTAATTATTATTTGCAAAAAAAAAATAAAGTTTATGAGTTTGTAGTGCATTCAATTGAATATGGGTTGGAAAGTATTTGCAAATCATTGTATTCCTTTTATATTTACATCTAACACAATTTCTCAACTCATATGGAAACGGGGTTTGTACATACTATTGTTCTTGTGCTACTCAATTGGGCTAAATGTGGGAACCTGGGTACTAAATTGCATGCCATCTCATGTGTGCTGGTTTGACAATAAAGTTCCTTGAATTCTAAGTAAAATGTAAATATATGGTGTCTCTCTAAAATAAATCAAATACACTTGGGTTACATATCCTTATATTTTGTCCCAACATATTTCATCTTCACTTATGCTCCATCCCACAGCCTCACGTATAAATCCATTTGGTGGACAAATAGTAGTTTAGGCTTTTTTCAAAACAGTACTACAGTATATATGCAGTTTGTTGGGACACTAATGACCAAATCTTTTAAAGTGCAAAACATGCCAAAACGTTGACATAAGCACATTTTGCTACAATGTGGTTGCCCAGACACATGGCGGCAAAAAGACAGCTCGCTCCTCAGATGACATGAATGAGTAGTGTAAATATTCACATATATTAGTGCCAACAGTATCTCTGCTTTGGGAACTTTCTTTTTTGAGGAAAACGTCCAAAGTTGCCTGCTTTGTTGCTGTGGAAACTGTAGTAGTGTTGCTGTCTGTCTTTGCAGCATCAGCTTTCTTCAACACACCTATATGGGTATTGCAGTGCTAGCAACTGTGGTTACAGTTTTGTGCTTTTCCCCTTCAAGTGGCTAACGAGCACTGCCTCGCCCATATTTGAAATGTCAAATGTTTTACAGCACAGTTTGCATTCTGCACGTCTTGGGTCAGTGTCTTTTGCCAGCCACCATTTTTATTTATCCTTAAAAATGCATTATTGAAGCTGCACTTCGCTGCCATTCTTTCAGCATTGTCACTTTGCTAGCAGAAGTAACTAGCTCGTGGGTGCGTCTGCAGTTTGTTGTTGCTTGCATGCAACATGCCCACACAGACTTGACTGAATAATTTTTTTACACCACCAAAATATGACGGTCTGCAGCAATCCCCATTTAATTATGACCAGGGCTGGGCGATGTACCAGTTCCGATATATTTTAGAAAGCGGTATATTTTTGAGACAATACCGCCATACCGGTATTTTTTGATGTGCCTTTGTTACGGCCGTTTGATCTTCACTGCGCCTGACAGGCGAAGAAAAGGGCATCCTCTTTGGCTCACCTTCCCTCCTTGTGCGTTTACACGCATCACACGTATTTGCTTTAGAATCTATATCTGTCCTTGTAGCAACTTTATCACTAATATCATCCCTTTTTGTTGTTCACTTCTGCTAGTGACTTAGCACAGAAGCTAACAATAGCTGCTCTATGCTGCTTGCTCGGTGTGTCAAATATTTAACTGCAACTCGGTTTAAAAGTACCTCTACCCATAGCCTATGCGGACTAAGGTACTGTAGTGTAGCGGCTGAAAACAAGTTTTCAACTTAACAGCCAGCTGCATTCACTGCAATGAGCGAGTAGAAGGTCCATCTATCCCACGCAGAAGCGGGATAGTTATAAACCTAACATTCATAAACAAAATGAACAACAATTGCTTTGACATAGTAACGGCTAACTTATTACTTTTTAAAGAATAAACACATTAGGTTACTACTGACAACAAAAATAATATGAGTGCTCTCAACACTCGTTATCTAGCCGTAAAACACTGAGGCAACATTTTGCAATTTGCACTTTTTATCTTATTTTTTACAAAAAATACCGTAATATATCGTTAACCGGTATTTGGACTAAAAATACAGCAATATCACTTGTGGTCCATATCAACCAGCCATAATTACAACATAGATTTTGTTTGAATTAATGAAATTTAAAGTTTATTTCCATGACTTTTTCAAAACTTCTGAAAAAACATACACTATAACTTATCTCAGGCCAAGAAATATAAATTCAAAATTCCATGACTTTCCCAATTTTTTCATGACCGTATGAACCGTGAATGTGAATAAAACCTCCACAGGTGAACAACACTTAAACATTCACACAGTCAGCAAATTCCACTCATGTTAAGCCTATTCAGACAAGTAAAGATCATGTTCATCACCATCTTGGCTGCAACCACAACATTTTTATGAGCCCTCTAACAACAGAGTTCAACAGTACTAAAATGTCATTGTGCAATAAAAACAACGTAAACAACAAGTAGTAGCGCCAAGGTAAGCTAACTGGAGTGGATGATGTCATGCGAGCGGTTAAAGCTAACACCACCCACATTAGAACTCATAAACAAGTGCGCTACAATGCACATAAATACTGCATGCATCCACTCAACATTCCTGCAGTGACACACACACACACAAGCTAAACAAGTGCATTAAGCTTGATAGGTTGGAACTATTAGACACTTTAAAGTATTTGTCCTGGCCAAAGAGCTGTATGATGACCATTAATGATGTTGAACATTCTGTTCCAGCTTTGTGAATGAACACGCACACACACACTGTGATGCATACACACACACACACACACTGAGGCACCCCTCTTCTACACAAGCAGCCAATGTTGGTAGAACGCGCAGGCCTATCCACCCAAAAGGTATGGCGTAAGTAAGCTGGCTGGACTACGCTACGAGTCCCTACAGCATTACAGACAAAGAAGGCAGGCTACATTTCCATCAATATTGATACAGGCCAGGCCAGGCCTCTAGGAGTGGGGATTGTGGTTCTTTTCCACCGCCTCCCCACTTGCCAGACCAGAATAATCTCTCGATGAGAAAAAGAGAGGTGGGGAGGCCAAAGGAGCCAAGACGATCAAAGCAACCGGTCGGCCTGATTTCAGGGATAAGTCGAGCGATATTAGCGTGAATATCTGCTAAGCTAAAATGTAATAAAAACGCTTCCTTTAGTGGGCATTCGGCAGGCTGAGCAAGAGCCAGGAAGAGCGAAGAAAAAAAAGTTCCAGCATTTCCAGGGATAACCGGGTGGTTTATTAACTGTAGAGCCAAAGCAAAAGTGAAAACAAACATGTGGTCCAAATCAGTAAAACAGAGCAGAGCGGTTTTCTTGTACGTTGGGAGGACAATCTGTATTTTAACCTGGTTTATGGTGCGTTCCATTTACCTTGGAAGCTGGGAAGTCGGAGCTGGGAGTGAGCGTTTTAGTTACGAGGTCAGAAATCTAGATGGCCACATCCATGAAAGCTATTTTTGCGCTTGCTTTGTCTGAATATAAACAACTTATGGGAAAATATGCACTCTGTCTGCAACATTCAAACACAGTGGATGACGACGAAACACAAACGCTAATGCTAGCATGTAGAACGTATAAAACACAAAAACATTTAAATTACGCTACAGCGTTACCTTCTATAAACTTCCAACAATGCATCGCAATTGGCTCTCAGGGCATTCAATCGATCCTGACTGGACTGTTTGGTTTGTCTTAATAAACGTTTCACCTCTCATCCAAGTAGGCTTCATCAGTTCATGGTCATAGACTTAGATTAGTCAGATCTAGTCTAGTGTCCTGCCGCTAGACTAGATCTGACCAATCCAAGTTTATGAGCATGAACTGATGAAGTCTACTTGGATGAGAGGCGAAACCGTCTTCTAAGACAAACCAAACAGTCCAGTTGTCCAACCATCCATCCATCTTCTTCCGCTTATCCGAGGTCGGGTCGCGGGGGCAGCAGCCTAAGCAGGGAAGCCCAGACTTTCCTCTCCCCAGCTCCTCCCGGGGGATCCAGAGGCATTCCCAGGCCAGCCGGGAGACATAGTCTTCCCAAAGGGTCCTGGGTCTTCCCCGTGGCCTCCTACCGGTTGGACGTGCCTCCCTAGGGAGGTGTTTGGGTGGCATCCTGACCAGATGCCCGAACCACCTCATCTGGCTCCTCTCGATGTGGAGGAGCAGCGGCTTTACTTTGAGCTCCCCCGGGATGGCAGAGCTTCTCACCCTATCTCTAAGGGAGAGCCCTGCCACCCGGCGGAGGAAACTCATTCCGGCCGCTTGTACCCGTGATCTTGTCCTTTCGGTCATAACCCAAAGCTCATGACCATAGGTGAGGATGGGAACGTAGATCGACCGGTAAATTGAGAGCTTTGCCTTCCGGCTCAGCTCCTTCTTCACCACAACGGATCGATACAGCGTCCGCATTACTGAAGACGCCGCACCGATCCGCCTGTCGATCTCACGATCCACTCTTCCCCCACTTGTGAACAAGACTCCTAGGTACTTGAACTACTCCACTTGGGGCAGGGTCTCCGCCCCAACCCGGAGATGGCATTTCACCCTTTTCCGGGTGAGAACCATGGACTCGGACTTGGAGGTGCTGATTCTAATACCAGTCTCTTCACACTCAGCTGCGAACCAATCCAGTGAGAGCTGAAGATCCTGGCCAGATGAAGCCATCAGGACCACATCATCTGCAAAAACCAGAGACCTAATCTTGCAGCCACTAAACTGGATCCCCTCAACGCCTTGACTGCGCCTAGAAATTATGTCCATGAAAGTTATGAACAGAACCGGTGACAAAGGGCAGCCTTGGCGGAGTCCAACCCTCACTGGAAACGTGTCCGACTTACTGCCGGCAATGCGGACCAAGCTCTGACACTGATCGTACAGGGAGCGGACCGCCACAATCAGACAGTCCGATACCCCATACTCTCTGAGCACTCTCCACAGGACTTCCCGAGGGACACGGTCAAATGCCTTCTCCAAGTCCACAAAGCACATGTAGACTGGTTGGGCAAACTCCCATGCACCCTCAAGGACCCTGCCGAGAGTATAGAGCTGGTCCACAGTTGAAATTCCGACACAAAAAATGAAATGCACCATTTGTCCCTCAGGTGTCTTGTTGATGCTAAAAACAATTAGCAACTAGTGATCAAAGGTGCTGTTTGCAACTTTCTCAAAGTTACAATTTTCAAAGCAAAACATAACAAGAACACCACCAGCTAGCTTATGTTACTATTAGTGGTTTAACAGAACACATGTGTTTGACAATTGTGAAGTATATTTTTCACAATTACGAAGTTTATGCAATAAACATTTTTACTGGCCCGAATAAAATGATTGGTATTTAAGTCGGTCACTTCCCAGGTCTCGTCAAGACATACGCGTAAGGAACACGTGCACATACAAAAGCAGTCCAAGAGAAGCAACAAGCAATTTGCAGTCATGTTGTTAAGATAGAATATACAATCAATGACAGCTAAAGCTAGCTATCCAAATTTATATTATTAACTAACAACACCTCAAGCGAATGCACGTGCATTTTTTACGTACGTACGTAATCACGTACTAGAAGCCGTGAGAAGGCGGGATATACTGTGTAAAATACATTAGAAAGTTGGAGCCCTCTAGGCATGTGTAAATTTTGCAAACAGCCAATTTAAGCAAAATTACGGTACATAAACCGTAGCTTTGTAGGCTGATGAGTACCTTCTATGAGGCAGTTATTCTTTATTCACATCATATTCTGCATCTTTTCAAACTACAAATTAATCATACCGATTTTTTGAGTGAGCAATTGTTGATTAATGGCCTATGCCAGGGGTCGGCAAACCGCGGCTCCGGAGCCGCAGGTGGCTCTTTAATCACTCTGATGGGGCTCAGCTGCATACTTACCGCCCCTCCTGATTTTCCTGGGAGACTTCCGGGTTTCAGTGCCTCTCCCAGGAATCTCCCGGGGCAAATATTCTCAGATTTTCACCCTAACAATTATAATAAGGGCGTGCCGTGATGGTACAGCATTTAACGCCCTCTACAACCTGTACTAACAGCATGCCAGCCTAGCCACATGTTGTATGCAACTGCTGCTTGCACACGTAGGTGGCAGCCACACAGGTTACACTGACGGTGGCTGTATAAAACAACTTTAACACTCTTACTAATATGCGCCACACTGTGAACCAAAACCAAACAAGAATGACAAACACATTTCGGGAGAACATCCGCACCTTAACACAACATAAACACAACAGAACAAATACCCAGAATCCCATGCAGCCCTAACTCTTCCGGGCTACATTATACACCCCCGCTATCACCCCCCCCCTCCGTGCGTCGGTTGAGGTGGGCGGGGTTTGGTGGTGGGGGGGGTGTGTAATGTAGCCAGGAAGAGTTAGGGCTGCAAAGGATTCTGGGTATTTGTTTTGTTGTGTTAAGGTGCGGATGTTCTCCCGAAATGTGTTTGTCATTCTTGTTTGGTGTGGGTTCACAGTGTGGCGCATTATTAGTAAGTGTTAAAGTTGTTTTATACTGCCACCGTCAGTGTGACCTGTGTGGCTGTTAACCAAGTATGCCTTGCTGTCACTTGTGTGAGTTAGCAGAAGCCTCATACATCCTGTGGCTGGACCGGCACGCTGTTTGTATAGGTTGTAGAGGGCATTAAATGCCGTGCCATCACGGCACGCTCGAGAGAATAGTTGCCCTGAAATTATTCGTAGTCTCCCAGAAAAATCGGGAGGGTTGGCAAGCATGACGCTGTCAAGCGTCATTCATATAAAACTCTCTGGCTGCAGTAACATTACATTTTCATATTAAGGTGCGGGCCGCGTGTCTGAGACCCCTAGTTTTTACATAGCACAAATAAAAAACAACAACTTTGTATGTAGTGTTATTTCATTTTAAATTTCAACAGAGTTTTGTGGCTCCCATTGTCTTCTTTAATTTGTGAAACTGGTCAAAATGGCTCTTTGAGTGGTAAAGGTTGCCGACCCCTGGCCTATGCCAAGCAAGAAATGTTTGAGTAATGGCATCTTGAAGTAAAAAAGTGTTGATAAATGGCATCTTTAAGCAAGAAAATTGTTGAATAATGGCATCTTTAAGCAAGAAAATTGTTGATTGAAATCTTGAAATAAGAAAATTGTCGACTGACATCTTTAATCAAGCAATTGTTTAATGGCATCTTGAAGCGATTGAGTGCACTTCTTGAGCACAAACAGCAGAGGCATTGTTTGCAGTCTAAAGAAAAATAAACATCACCCATGCTATTTATTATTTAGTTGTAGATAAAAAATAAAAATAAAAAATACAATTAATTGTGGGAGGGGAGACAAGCCATAAGAAATTAACTTTAAAATGGGACCTATGATGAATTTCAGCATGCAAAATTCATACCAAAGCATATCCAAGACATAGACTCCAGCCTCCCTGCAACCCGAGAGGGACAAGTAGAAGAAAATGAATAGATGGTTTATCTAGACCGGTGTTTTTCAACCTTTTTTGAGCCAACGCACATTTTGTACGTTGAAAAAATGCAGAGGCACACCACCAGCAGAAATCATTAAAAACGAAACTCAGTTGACAGTAAAAAGTCGTTGTCGCAATTGTTGGGTATGACTTTAAACCATAACCAAGCATGCATCAATATAGTTCTTGTCTCAAAGTAGTTGTACTGTCACCACCCGTCACATCACGTCCTGACTTATTTGGAGTTTTTTGATGTCTTCCTGTGTGTAGTATTTTAGTTCTTGTCTTGCGCTCCTATTTTGGTGGCTTTTTCTCTTTTTTTGGTATTTTCCTGTAGCAGTTTCATGTCTTCCTTTGAGCGATATTTCCCACATCTACTTTGTTTTAGCAATCAAGAATATTTCAGTTGTTTTTAATCCTTCTTTGTGGGGACATAGTTGATTGTCATGTCATGTTTGGTTGTACATTGTGGACGCCGTCTTTGCTCCACCGTAAGTCTTTGCTGTCGTCCAGCATTCTGTTTTTGTTTACTTTGTAGCCAGTTCAGTTTTAATTTTGTTCTGCATAGCCTTCCCTAAGCTTCAATGCCTTTTCTTAAGGGCACACACCTTTTGTTTATTTTTGGTTTAAGCATTAAACACATTTTTACCTGCACCCTGCCTCCCGCTGTTTCCGACATCTACAAAGCAATTAGCTACCGGCTGTCACCTACTGATATGGAAGAGTATTACACGGTTACTCTGCCGAGCTCTAGACAGCACCGACACTCAACAACAACATATTTGCAGACTATAAGTACTGGTTTGCAAAAAATATTTTTAACCCAAATAGGTGAAATTAGGTAACCTCCCATGGCACACCAGACTGTATCCCACGGCACATAGTGTGCCGTGGCACAGTGGTTGAAAAACATTGATCTAGACGACAAAGGAGTGTTGTAAATGTAGATTAAAATAATCATAGGGCAAACAATAACTTAGGACATATTGATTCATTACATTTAGTCATTGTTTTACACTCCAAATATATATATATATATAAAAAAGGAACTAGGCTAGACAATGACCCAACCTCTGGCCCAAATTTAATTTAAATAATAGGGATCATATATGATTTGGGTTGTTTTTTTTTTTACACGAAAAACACTTCCTTGATGTGTCTACATAACATGTAATGGTCAAAATTTTGCACAATTTCAAATTATGTTTTACAGACCATCTTCAAGTCACTCTCTGACTGTCTCTTCAGGATGCGCCGTTTTGTGGGAGATTTCATTTACGTGGTTCCACTTTGGCTGAGTCTTCTCCCCGCCAGCCATGTTGTAGATTTTAACGCTTCCATATTAAGTGTACTGACTGATATAAGGTCAAACTATACCCTACTAATTACTAAAAATGGCAACATCGGACGACGCATGTCCATGTACGAGCCAGCCTGCCCTACAAGAGGATAGAGAAAAATGAGTTTATTGACTACAATCTCAGACTAATTCGTGCAAAGATCTTCGGGTACATTTCTACCATATATAGAGACATCTGCTGACATCACAGAGCAAAAAATGTCACAGGACAGAGAAAATTCCAAACGGCTCGTTCGGAGAAAGTACTGTATGAGGAAAGGGAAGATTATTTCATAAATATCTCTGAAATGCCTACACAATTTGATTTACATTTTTCAGGACTTTAGGAGATCCCAAATTAGGGCTGGGCGATATATCGATATACGCGATACATCGCGGGTTTGTCTCTGTGCGATATAGAAAATGACTATATCGTGATATTCGAGTATACGTTCTCACGCAGTTGCTTTTAACTGCTGGCATTACACTACAGGCTCTCCTTGCTCTTTTCTGTGTCTCCTTCTCACAGACAGACAAGCGCACCTTCTAACACACGTCACATACTGTCACGACATAAGTCACATACGTATACGCCCTCGCGCAGCAAAGCGGTAGCAGCATGGGTAACGTTAGCTGTGATGCTAGCGCAGCCGTGCAAGTGGTAATACGAAAGAAAGAAGGTGCGAGTCTGGTAACATAATGAAGGAATAATTAAATCCCCCAAAAAACAGCAGGGGGTCCATCGTCTGGCGGTGGTTTGGCTTCAAGTGGGAATATGTTGAACAGACAACGGTAATTTGTCAAGTGTCGGGAGAAAGCGTTGCTATAAAAAGTAGCATTACTGCTAATATGTAGCATCATTTGAAAAGTCACCTGCTAGAGAATGAAGAGTGCTTACTCCGCATGTCAACATCTCTGTTCGGTGCCACACGCCCACACCATCAAAATGCCGAGGCAAACATTTCCGGATCAACACCGTATGAAAAAAATAGTGATTTTTTAGTTGTGATTTCCTTCTCTGCATGAAAGTTTTAAAGTAGCATATATTAATGCAGTATGAAAAAGAATGTTTTAATGTAGACACATAGAATCATCATACTGCTGTGATTATATGCATCAAGTGTTCATTCAATGCTAAGGCAAAATATCGAGATATATATCGTGTATCGTGATATGGCCTTAAAATATTGCGATATTAAAAAAAGGCCATATCGCACGGCCCTATCCCAAATACACAAATGCAAGTAATATCAGGTAAGAAAAGTTGGTTTTGCACAGTAGGTCCCCTTTAAATCATTACATTTACCCCATTCAGTATGATATGTATCAATATTTAGGATCCGGCGTTCAATTGGCCGATTTTCGTGAAAAAATTATGTGCTCACCATTGTCGATTTATGCCTTTAAATGCTGATCACAAACGCTGATCGCTCTGGTTGTCACTATTTATTTGTGGTCCCATGGCTGACAGGCGGCCAGCAAATAACTGTGTTTCTGCATACACAGTGTGGACCTGCTTCCATATGCTAAAAATCATCATCTTCATTGCGGAAAAAAATGAATTTACTGGCTGCAGGATTAGGTCTCTGCTTTTTGCAGATGATGTGGTCCTGATGGCTTCATCTGGCCAGGATCTTCAGCTCTCACTGGATCGGTTCGCAGCAGAGTGTGAAGCGACTGGGATGAGAATCAGCACCTCCAAGTCCGAGTCCATGGTTCTCGCCCGGAAAAGGGTGGAGTGCCATCTCCGGGTTGGGGAGGAGATCTTGCCCCAAGTGGAGGAGTTCAAGTACCTCTTGTTCACGAGTGAGGGAAGAGTGGATCGTGAGATCGACAGGGGGATCGGTGCGGCGTCTTCAGTAATGCGGACGCTGTATCGATCCGTTGTGGTGAAGAAGGAGCTGAGCCGGAAGGCAAAGCTCTCAATTTAACGGTCGATCTACGTTCCCATCCTCACCTATGGTCATGAGCTTTGGGTTATGACCGAAAGGACAAGATCACGGGTACAAGCGGCCGAAATGAGTTTCCTCCGCCGGGTGGCGGGGCTCTCCCTTAGAGATAGGGTGAGAAGCTCTGCCATCCGGGGGGAGATCAAAGTAAAGCCGCTGCTCCTCCACATCGAGAGGAGCCAGATGAGGTGGTTCGGGCATCTGGTCAGGATGCCACCCGAACGCCTCCCTAGGGAGGTGTTTAGGGCACGTCCGACCGGTAGGAGGCCGCGGAGAAGACCCAGGACACGTTGGGAAGACTATGTCTCCCGGCTGGCCTGGGAACGCATCGGGGTCCCACAGGAAGAGCTGGACGAAGTGGCTGGGGAGAGGGAAGTCTGGGCTTCCCTGCTTAGGCTGCTGCCCCCGCGACCCGACCTCGGATAAGCGGAAGAAGATGGATGGATGGATGGATGAATGCACTATAAGAGCATTATCACTGAAGAACGAGGGTAAACATGTTCCACACAGTAAGAGTAAACAGGAGCAGGCACGCTAATCGCTAAGCTAACTGCTAAGATAACTCTAAACAACACAAGATATAAGTGCTTTCTTAAGTTTAAGATGTGTGCATGGAACCAAGTTTTAGCAAAAAAGTAAGCAGATAACAGGAAATTAACTAGTAGATTAATAAGATAATATTATCGCAACTGCTGTGCTATGTCGTGGCCAGGAGTACACAATATGCAAGGAGATGGAAGATCGATCCATAAACTAAAGGCGTCGACACGGTAGAATTTGTAGACTTTGAGGGCAAAAAAATTATAATTTAATTGAGTAGTATTTTGTTTAGCTTTTGTGTACTATTGACTTTGTTTTGCTCAAACAATAGTGTGTAATAAAATAAAATAGGCAACTATTTTAAATACTGTGTTGATACTGTTACAATGTCAATAGCACTTTACAGTTAATACATGTAATCGGTATCTGTATGAAACCTCAGGGAGTAGTCTGCGCCCAGAGTCAGGACCAAACATTGTGAGGCTGTGTTTCAGTTTTGTTCTCCCAATATCTGAAATAGTCTTTCAGAAGATGTGTGACAAGCCTCAACATCGGCAATGTTCAAATCCAGGCTGAAAACACTTTGTGCGTGACAACTGACAGTATTTTATCTACACATTTAAATTTAAAGCATGATTGTAAAAGGATGATTTTATTTTCTCATTTTAATTTGAATTGTGACCTAGTGCAGTGGTTCTCAACCTTTTTTCAGTGATGTACCCCCCTGTGAAATGTTTTTAATTAAAGTACCCCCTAATCAGAGCAAAGCATTTTTGGTTGAAAAGAAGAGATAAAGAAGTAAAATACAGCACTATGTCATCAGTTTCTGATTTATTAAATTGTATAACAGTGCAAAATATTGCTCATTTGTAGTGGTCTTTCTTGAACTATTTGGAAAAAAAGATAGGTTTTTATTTATAAAGGATTTTTGAATTGTTGCTATTTTTTAGAATATTTAAAAAAAATCTCACGTACCCCTTGGCATACCTTCAAGTACCCCCAGGGGTACGCGTACCCCCATTTGAGAACCACTGACCTAGTGTGTGAAGGTGAGTGTGAATGTTGTCTGTCTATCTGTGTTGGCCCTGTGATGAGGTGGCGACTTGTCCAGGGTGTACCCCGCCTTCCGCCTGATAGTAGCTGAGATACGCTCCAGCAGCCCTCGCGACCCCGAAAGGGATAAGCGGTAGAAAATGGATGGATGGATGGATCTTATATTTTTACTGTTCCCTTGTTATAATTTTCTTTAAAGGACTTTGAATTGCCTTGTGTATAAATTGTGCTCTCTCAATAAACTCGCCTTGCCTTACAAAACTGGTATTGGCCGATGTGACTCATGGATGATTGGTATCGGAATCCGCAGAAAAAATGTCTGATCCAAACATCCACTAATAATATTGATTATCAAAAGAGTATGTCACACAAATTACAATATTCACAATTAACAGTTGTTCATAATTCCCCTAAATCGGTTACATTTGGGTTAAGTTTATGCTATGAATGTTGGGAATGATTTTTAGAGAAGGCTTCAGCATATGTCATTCAGCTGGTCAGCTAACATTGTTAGCATTGTTAGCGTTGTTGCATGAGTCCAGCGGTTGACTCCCAAGACAAGCAAGCAAACAAGCTCAGACTCGTTCATGCAAGAAGAAGCAAAAAGAAGTGTGAGCTGCCAACAGGGCAAGGCTAAAGAAGAATGAGCCAGCTCTAACAGATTCGAACTCAGATGCTCCACCGTAATTTTGTGTGGACGACACGCCGCTTTTGACATTTTGGTCCTAGTCTGCACTTTGAGCGTGTGACAATGAAGCACGGGCCTTTTTCAGCACAGCTGGCATTTTGACAAAGAGGCAGACGCTCTTTGTTGGCAAAAGTCTGCTGGGACAGTGATGTCATTCTGGCCACTCTAAAAAAGATCCTTGTTTCTCATCATCTTCTAGCTCAAAATTGATTGAAGGTCAAAGTGACTGATTACGATTTAGTGCCTATATCGCATTTTTATTCCTATTTGATTGTACGTTCAAGTGAACCGTATCCAATATGACTATTTACCATTCATTGTTGAACACCTGAAACAATTAGCATAGACAGTTCAGGTTTTATATTTAACGGTCTAACTAATTATGTCATAAATCCATCCATTTTTTACCGCTTGTCCCGTTCGGGGTAACGGGGGGTGCTGGAGCCTATCTCAGCTGCATTCGGGCGGAAGGCGGGGTACACCCTGAACAAGTCGCCATCTGATCACAGGGCCAACACAGATAGACAGATAACATTCATATCTAATATAATATATATCCATTGCCATATTTTGTTGACGTCAACTGATCAGTCTGTTTACGATGCCACTCTGAGAGGCCTGATACTGAACTGAGGAGATACGGTGCCTTGCCAAAAAAATGGTTACACATTTTTGGACCGCCTTTACTTTTAATTATGGCATGCATTGGTTTTTGTTTTTACAAGCATTTGCGATGTAACATTTATTTCTGTGCATAGTTGCATTTTTTTTTGTATTGATTGGACCAATGTGCAAAGTCTTCAATACATCCCATAGAATTTCAATAGGGTTCAGGTCAGGACTCTGTGGTGGCCAGTCAATCTGGGAAAATAGTTCTTCCGTGCCACCATGGAAGACATTGATGAAATAACCTAGTCTTTCAGTGTACTCAGCTCGTCAGCTGACTTCATTCTTTAGGCACCTAACATTGCTGAACCTAGACCTGACCTACTGCACTAGCCTCAACCCCCAATTGATTATACCTGTGTATAATTTCAGGCTTTGTTTGGTCTTTACACAGTATGACGCAAAGTGAAAACAACAACTAAGAATGTCCACTTGAACCACGGAGTGTAAATCCATCCTAGAGCAAGTGAAGTACATTAGCATGTTTACATTGTCTGGTACCGACGCTGGCGGCAGAGTGAAGGCACTTTGGACTGACGCTTGCACCAAATGGCAAACATGATGGCGGCGCAGAGTGCGTTCAAAGAGCAACGATAAATTACAAATCTCACTGTGCCGCGTTTCCCACAGATTGGCAATCTATTAGTTGTGTAGTGGGGGCGTGGCCAGGGCGGTGTCAATATGATGTTATTGCACTATTGTCTATGATGCAAGTATGTTTTGTTTTATGCTCTTAAAAAAGCCAAATCGTTCATACATTAATTTAATGGCAAACCTGCGTCATTAATTATTAGTATCAACATATATTTTCCTTATATTGTTTTGCTGTATTTTTCATTTGTTGCAACTTATTTTTTTACTACAATGTAACACAGGCTGCTTTTGTATACACCTGGTACATCTACAGATTTTATTCTGCCCTCCCTGGATGCTGGAGTGTAGTTTGGCACAGTGGTAAAAATTCCTTTTAATTACAGATTTAAAAAACTTCCAACTTGAGGTTGTTTATTGATAGATTCCACATTTAAGTTACTGGAAGTGCTGTAGGCACATTAATATACATTAAGAGCACGAACCATGTTAAATCAACAGCACAGCTTGGTATCAACTAAAAAACGCAACACAACCACACATATATATCTTCAAATGACATCAACATTGCAGACATGCTGACAACGCTCCAGAAAATGGCGTGCATTTTGTTTACATCCGGTACGGCGGCACAGTTTTTGGTACATCACTTGTCAGTAGTGTGCAAATACAAGGCTATTCATATAAAATCACACGGTTGTGTGTGTTTATCTCCATCTATCTATCTATATCTATATATATATATATATGAAAACAATACAACAGTAAGACTCAAAAGTGCATGTGATTTTGCAATACATTTTTGTTAAGTAAAGCTTTTAGTTTAAATGGCTGTACTGTACCCACGGTAATGTGACATAGAGCAACAAGCTAGATTAAAATGGATTGTACGAACTAAAAAAAATCAAGAGACACTATTCCAAAATAAGCAAAAAATATAAGTAAAATTGGTGGAATTGATCCATATGAGCACGTCCAATCGACAAGAGATTTAAGTAAGCTGCCGCCATTGTCGAAGCCAAACTTGTTTATATCAAATCAACGGAGTCAGTTTGTATACCGGTGAGAAATTTTAGAATACAAAGTCTGTTAAAGGGGAACATTATCACAATTTCAGAATGGTTAAAACCCTTAAAAATCAGTTCCCAGTGGCTTATTATATTTTTCGAAGTTTTTTTCAAAATTTTACCCATCACGCAATATCCCTAAAAAAAGCTTCAAAGTGCCTGATTTTAACCATCGTTATAAACACCCGTCCATTTTCCTGTGACGTCACATAGTGAAGCCAACACAAACAAACATGGCGGAAAGAACAGCAAGCTATAGCGACATTAGCTCGGATTCAGACTCGGATTTCAGCGGCTTAAGCGATTCAACAGATTACGAATGTATTGAAACGGATGGTTGTAGTGTGGAGGCAGGTAGCGAAAACGAAATTGAAGAAGAAACTGAAGCTATTGAGCCATATCGGTTTGAACCGTATGCAAGCGAAACCGACGAAAACGACACAACAGCCAGCGACACGGGAGAAAGCGAGGACGAATTCGGCGATCGCCTTCTAACCAACGATTGGTATGAGTTTGTTTGGCATTAAAGGAAACTAACAACTATGAACTAGGTTTACAGCATATGAAATACATTTGGCAACAACATGCACTTTGAGAGTGCAGACAGCCCAATTTTCATCAATTAATATATTCTGTAGACATACCCTCATCCGCGCTCTTTTCCTGAAAGCTGATCCGTCCAGTTTTGGAGTTGATGTCAGCAGGCCAGGGAAGCTAGGGTCGATAGCTCGCTCGTCTGCGGGAACAAACTGCCGCCATTGCTTGCCGTGCTACGGAGGTCCTTTGTCCCTGAATTGCTCACACACTCCGGCAGATTCAATAGGGGTCTGGCGGCAGATTTCTTTGACTTTATCGTTGGAAATGCATCTGCTTTGAGTGTCGCAGGATATCCACACATTCTTGCCATCTCTGTCGTAGCATAGCTTTCGTCGGTAAAGTGTGCGGAACAAACGTCCAATTTCTTGCCACTTTCGCATCTTTGGGCCACTGGTGCAACTTGAATCCGTCCCTGTTCGTGTTGTTACACCCTCCGACAACACACCGACGAGGCATGATGTCTCCAAGGTACGGAAAACAGTCGAAAAAACGGAAAATAACAGAGCTGATTTGACTCGGTGTTTGAGAAAATGGCGGATTGCTTCCCGATGTGACGTCAGGTTGTGACGTCATCGCTCCGAGAGAGAATATTAGAAAGGCGTTTAATTCGCCAAAATTCACCCATTTAGAGTTCGGAAATCGGTTAAAAAAATATATGGTCTTTTTTCTGCAACATCAAGGTATATATTGACGCTTACATAGGTCTGGTGATAATGTTCCCCTTTAAAGCTCATTGTCCTACATCCAAGTCGTGCCTAATCTACGGCGTTCATCTTTTATTATAAGGGAGTTTCCCTAAAAAAAAAAAACAAGCCTAATATTACTTTCAAATACTTTGATTACTGCGCTTTTTCACCGAAAATAACTCATTCATTTTTGTACTTACCAAGACTAAAAGTAAACAGACATGCTTTTTTGCCCAAAATACTGTACGTTGTTTGTAGCCCGCAGCTGGCTTGGCTAACGCTAACAGTCTAAGAGAATACAACAAGCTTTGATTCAAACTGATAATTCCGTGAACACACAAACATGTACCAGGTGATGGCGTTAAAAGTGATGTTAGATCGCCTCACGGCTATTCGCTGTATCTATTAGTTCACTAACTCGCACCAAGTTTTGAACTTGATATAGAAAATAACTCAACTTCAGCACAAAGTCTTGCGTTCAGCTGTGTAAATACGCTATACAGAGGCCCGCAAGACCCACACGTCATCGCTTTCACGACATCACAATTTCAAGCCCTACATGCACAGAAGCAGGGTGGAGGATGACGTCATGTTGTAGGATTGCCAATATCATCATCATTGGAAGACCCTTGGGCGTCTTTTGACTACAGAGTCTCAGCCCTGAAGGCGGTCTCCTCATCATCGTCACTGACATGCCACACCGGCCCGAGGGGGGTGAGAGGTCATGCCTCTCGGACTACTGAGGTATGTTTGGCATGCGGCCTAGCTGGGAAATCAACACCGACCGCTGGCCAAATTCATCACGCCTGCTAGCTCTGCTCGCTCCGCCGCTGCGGATGAGGACTCGGTTCCTTCTCATTTCCTCCCGTGCACGCTACACTGATCAAGGTCGGAGGTCATCTCACTCAAAAGTCGGAAGGAATGCAGCAGGGAGCAGTGAAGCGCCGTCTCAGGCGTAATGTTCTTTAATAACAGCCTTTGGAGGCCTTGACTAATGGAGGTAGATCCAGCTGGTGGTCATGAGGTTCAGGTGCAGCAGGTGGTCATTTGTGGAATACTGCTTTTTTTTTTTTCCACTGTAAAGTTCACTAAAGCTCAGGTTTCAACCCAGATTTAAAAAATACCAATCAATTTTTACTGAATGACTCTTTGGCATCCTCCTGTAGTATTTGTAACGGTACTTTAAAGGGTGGAGCTAGACCAGGGGTCGGCAACCCGCGGCTCCGGAGCCGCATGCGGCTCTTTGACCACTCTGATGCGGCTCAGCTGCATTCTTGCCAACCCTCCCGATTTTTCCGGGAGACTTCCGGATTTCACTGCCTCTCCCAGGGCAAACATTCTCCGATTTTCACCCGGACAACAAAATTGAGTGCGTGCCGTGATGGCACTGCATTTTGCGTCCTCTACAACCTGTCGTCGCGTCTGCTTTTTCACCTAAGAAACAGCGTGCCGGCCCAGTCACATTTTGTATGCGGCGTCTGCTCACACACTAAGTGACAGCAAGACATACTTGTTTAACAGCCATACAGATCACACTGACGGTGGCCGTATAAACAACTATAACACTCTTACTAATATGCGCCACACTGTGAACCCACACCAAACAAGAATGACAAACACATTTCGGGAGAACATCCACACCATAACACAACATAAACACAACAGAACAAATACCCAGAATCCCATGCATCCCTAACTCTTCCAGGCTACATTACACACCCTGCTACCACCAAACCCCGCCCACCTCAATCTACGCACAGGGGGTGGGCTTTGGTGGTAGCGGGGGTGTATAAAGTAGCCCGGAAGAGTTAGGGATGCATGGGATTCTGGGTATTTGTTCTGTTGTGTTATGGTGCGGATGTTCTCCCGAAATGTGTTTGTCTTTCTTGTTTGGTGTGGGTTCACAGTGTGGCGCATATTAGTAAGAGTGTTAAAGTTGTTTATATCGCCACCCTCAGTGTGATCTGTATGGCTGTTAACCAAGTATGCTTTGCATTCACTTATGTGTGTCTGCAGAAGCCTCATATAACATGTAACTGGGCTGGCAAGCTGTTTGTTCAAGCCGTAGAGGGCGCTAAAGGTAGTGACATCACGGGACGCCCTTATTATTGTTGTTTGGGTGAAAATCAGCATACATTCAAGAGAATAGTTTCCCTGAAATTCGGGAGTCTACCGGAAAAATCGGGAGGGTTGGCAAGTGTGACGCTGTCAAGTGCCCTTCATATAAAACTAGCGGGCCGCACTAACATTACATTTCCATATTAAGGTCCGGGCCGCGTGTCTGAGACCCCTGGTTTATACATAGCACAAAGCAAAAAAAACTTTGTATGTAGTGTTATTTCATTTTAAATTTCAAAGGAGTTTTGTGGCTCCCATTGTTTTCTTTAATTTGTGGAAACGGGTCAAAATGGCTCTTTGAGTGGTAAAGGTTGCCGACCCCTGAGCTAGACAAACTGCTGAGTGTTGATTGGCCGATAAAGAACCATCACTTCCGAGCAAGGAGTATGGATTACGGCAGAGATTCAAAGCTTGTTGATAGTGAATGTCACCTTGCAGCACAGCACAGTGTCGTGTTTCTCTTCTTTGTTCAGCACGTTATCGCCTGAGGTGTTTGTAGGGTGTGATTCAACTACACCAACAAAATAAACCACTACTTTTTCTTGAGGTGCCAGTCATCCATATTCTGTAGTCCAGATCCCTGTTTGGGGCTTTAGGGTGAAAGAAGTGGGAGTCGGAATGGAGCTCACGCAAGCTTTATGAAAGTCAGCTATGTGAACCACTGCACGATCAATCATCCAACATGGGGGTCCAACCTATTAATTCATTGACAGGTACTGGTATTGCACTTCCCAATACTGCAGTGGAAACACAATCCAAACCAGGATTTGTCACTCCAAACAGTAACAGTTTCAGACTTTATCCATGTGGACGCCAGACAAATCTGTTTGCAACATTATCAGTTAGCATGTGGCTCATGTTTTGTGTTATTCAATCCGCACTTCTGGTCTACAAGAGTGAATTGCATCACTCATGGAGAATGCACATGTTGGGTCCGGACTCTCAAGTCCTCCTTCACGTTGAAAGGCTTTCACGGACAGCAGCTGAGCGTGACACGAAACCGACAGCGCTTTCCCTCCTTTTGTGCACGTGCCACGCAAGATGGCGAGCCTCCGGGCATCTGTTCCCAATGGGTTTGGTTGACCAAGCAACGCAAGTCTCCAAAATTGGCACTCACTACTACTACTACTGCAAATTACATGTTTTCGCAGAAAGTACGGCAACTTTCAATTGGTGGCCAATTGCAATAAATAATAAGGACATGTAAGACTAGATAGTTAACATGTTTTTTCATTACTTATGTGTTGTTGATTAATTTCCATTACCATAACATTACAAATAAGTACAACTTACAATGAAGGATAAATATTTTTAAGTGCAACCGTATTATACTGTATCTACAATGGAACATCCATTTGCGACCTTTTTGGTTTACGAACCTTTACATCGCTTGTGTGAACCATGTATTGGCGTACGAACGCTTCAGTCATTCATTTGGCATGCCACTTGAAGCCATCGGGGGCTGACGTTTTTGTGACATTTTCCGTACACACGAGTAGGGTCATTTCGAAGAGCTTTGACGGCGAGCAACACTTCTGACATGTTTGTTTCCACAATTGTCGTACCGTACTTTGGCTGGCTGAAATGTTGTATAAATTATTTTTTAACAGGCTCTGGTCAAGTCCTCAATTACAGAATGATTAGCAGGCTCAATATTACATTTCATTAATTAACAGAGAAGGTTAAAACATCGTCATGAAGCAATATGAAGCCAACCCCCTGAAAATTATCTGTCTAGGGTACACTTATTAATGATGAAAAATTATACTTATCTGCGATTAATCGCGATCATTTTTGAGTTAACTATAAACAATGCGATTAATTACGATTACATATTTAATCGTTTGACAGCCCTATTTTATAATATACACCAGTGTTTCCCACACATTCATTTATTTGTGGCGGCCCGCCACGAAAGAATTACTTCCGCCACAAATGGATTTTTCGGCTTTTGACTCGCTCGACCGCTCATAAAAGCAATGGGACTGTCTGTGAATGTTGCTTGTAGTTACACCTCCGGTGCAGTAGGTGGCGGTAGCCTACTATGCATTGTAACTCCGCCAATAGCGCTTAATTCACCTGGTGGGCCAGAAGAAGAAGAAGAAGAAGAAGAAGAGGGACGGACGGAATCAAAATACTCGCCGGCTACTTTTCATAATGATGGCGCTTCCTACGTTTCTACCTCAAACGTCCAAAAGCTGCTGAAAGCCTTGATCCAGGATGCCATGGGGAAAAAAACTTAAATGGTGCCTTTTGGCGACAGTTAGCAGCTTGGTGGCTCATAGCCGGCTAGCTAACGCTTGCTAGCGTGGTAGCATTGCTTCATTTTTACAGGTGTTATAGGTAGATAGTAGTGATGGGTCCGGCAACACCGATGCATGCGTCGAGCTCATAGAGCGAAACCCTGTGTCGGTGCGCGTACCGCTTTTTGAAAGTCACGTGACCGATCATGAGCTGTTTTGGTCATGTGACCAATACGCGAACTGTGTCGCACTGACGCCTCCTCTGTGCCCTGTGAGCGGCTCTTTTCTACAGCCGGAGAAATAATAACTAAGAAGAGAAAGCGTCTAAAATTAAGTTGTTTTTTTTTAGTACAAATAAATAAATAATAATTTCCAGGTCCACAAGCATCCTCATTTACAACACGTTCTCTTGGATTTCCATGTTATGATACATGTTCACATTATTTATTGACTGTATCTAAAAAAGACAAAAAATATATTTTTATTTAAATGAAGTTATGAAATAATCCTAAATGAAATACAATGACTTGGTTTATATTATTGTATATACTAGGTCAGTGGTTCTCAACCTTTTTTCAGCAATGTACCCCCTGTGATTTTTTTTTAAATTCAAGTACCCCCTAATCAGAGCAAAGCATTTTTGGTTGGAAAAAAAAGATAAAGAAGTAAAATACAGCACTATGTCATCAGTTTCTGATTTATTAAATTGTATAACAGTGCAAAATATTGCTCATTTGTAGTGGTCTTTCTTGAACTATTTGGAAAAAAAGATATAAAAATAACTAAAAACTTGTTGAAAAATAAACAAGTGATTCAATTATAAATAAAGATTTCTACACATAGAAGTAATCATCAACTTAAAGTGCCCTCTTTGGGGATTGTATTAGAGATCCATCTGGATTCATTAACTTAATTCTAAACATTTCTTCACAAAAAAAAAAAAAAATCTTTAACATCAATATTTATGGAACATGTCCACAACAAATCTAGCTGTCAACACTAAATATTGCATTGTTACATTTCTTTTCACAGTTCTTTTTAACAGACATTTTAGTGACAAACCTGAGCTTGTGCTTCACTGAGTTTATGAACTTACATTCATATTTTGTTGAAGTATTATTCAATAAATATATTTATAAAGGATTTTTGAATTGTTGCTATTTTTAGAATATTTTTAAAAAATCTCACGTACCCCTTGGCATACCTTCAAGTACCCCCAGGGGTTCGCGTACCCCCATTTGAGAACCACTGTACTAGGTCATAAAATCAGTGTCAGTTGAGTCGGTCCATAGGTTGCCTGTAGGGATTTTTAATGTCCAGCAGATGTCAGTATTTAGTGACACAGTATCAATACAGTTTTGCAATGTGTCGTAACGCTTCATGACGTCTCATCAACCCATCACTAGTAGATAGGTCATAGCTGCATCGCTCGCGGCTCGTCATATATTTAACGTTAATCCGTGATTTCACCGAGCGTTTCACTGACGGTGAGCAGCCTGACGCTGCTTCATTAACACCGCAGCTGTTTGACTCGTGGCCCGGGGCAGACGCACGTAGTAACAGTCACGTGGTACAATACCGACGATCTAACGTGTCCAGGTTATAACCATGTTGTCAAAAAACACACATGGACTGAAGCTAAATTGTCCACTGTCCACTGCAGCATGTGAATGCAATGAAAAGAATAAAATCTGAGCCAACCAGCTGTTAAAATGTTGTCCAGGTTAATGTTTTGGCCATTAAAGGCCCTTCATTTCAAGATTTCAACTGTGATCGGGCTTTAAACAGGTGGCTGACCTGTTCAGATGAGTGTAACTGCTACTGGTCAAATAATGTGAAATAGCATTTAATTTTACATGTATGCAATGCCATTTAAATGTAATTATAGATAATAATAATAATAAATACTGTGTAGTGTTGTAAATAGTCAACGGGAAGGATTTTAGTAAGATATAAGCCATGAGCACTACACAGCCAGAAAAAAACCTAGGCAGGACAAGTACAAATATTGGGGCAAGTAGATTTGAGAAGTCGGGCAAGTAGAAAAAACCTTAACGTTGAACCCTGCATGTGTTGAGCTGCTGCCGCTTAAGGTTAGACGGCACTGTACATAGAGCGGTTCTGCTCGTTAGTAATAAATTCTAATGTTGGATGTTCACTCCTTCACACAGATGAGTATAGAAAAATATTTTCAACGGCCGAAAAGGGCTCGACTTGGAGAGGAGGTAGGCCTACAGTCCGGACCACAGGTGCGACCTGTTCAGCAGCAGCAGGAGGAGGAGGAGGAGGTTGACTGACTGTGGCAGGACACCTCTGCCTCTGTTTCACTTCATGTTGCTGGTAAATAATATGGTTGTAGTAGTAGGCTAAAGTTAAATTATTTAATATTCACTAATTAAAGGGGCAGAGCTTTAAGAGACATTTTAGCTTTTATATTTTATAAGATATATTTTTTGTAAGAACCACAATTAATAAATATATTTCAGTGAATCACTAATGGTTCAAATCTGTATATAAATATGTACATAAAATGTTCTTCTTGGTCATCGCCGCACTACTTTGGCACATGTTGCAGCCATGAAATTCTAGGTTAATTATTATTTGCAAAAAAATAAATAAAGTTAATGAGTTTGAACATCAAATATGTTGTCTTTGTAGTGCATTCAATTGAATATGGGTTGAAAAGGATTTGCAAATCATTGTATTCCGTATTTACATCTAACACAATTTCCCAACTCATATGGGGCGGCGTGGCGCAGTGGAGAATGGCCGTGCGCGACCCGAGGGTCCCTGGTTCAATCCCCACCTAGTACCAACCTCGTCATGTCCGTTGTGTCCTGAGCAAGACACTTCACCCTTGCTCCTGATGGGTGCTGGTTAGCGCCTTGCATGGCAGCTCCCTCCATCAGTGTGTGAATGTGTGTGTGAATGGGTAAATGTGGAAGTAGTATCAAAGCGCTTTGAGTACCTTGAAGGTAGAAAAGCGCTATACAAGTACAACCCATTTATCATTTATTTATCATTTATATGAAAACGGGGTTTGTATATATATATATATATATATATACACACATACATACACACATGTACATATATACACACGTGTGTGTGTATATATATACACACACGCACACTTAAATACACTTGCGTGTGTGTGTGTGTGTGTATATATATATATATATATATATATATATATATATATATATATATATATATATATATATATAAGGGCTGCAACAACTAATCGATTAAATCGATTAAAATCGATTATAAAAATAGTTGGCGATTAATTTAGTCATCGATTCGTTGGATCTATGCTATGCGCACGCGCAGAGGCAATTATTATTATTTTTTTATATAAACCTTTATTTATAAACTGCAAAATGTACAAACAGCTGAGAAACAATAATCAAAATAAGTATGGTGTCAGTATGCTGTTTTTTTTTTCAATAAAATACTGGAAAGGATAGAAATTTTGTTTTTCTCTT
>NC_084551.2:46882500-46967500 GCF_033978685.3 Nerophis lumbriciformis
TCTTGCCACTTTTGCATCTTTGGGCCACTGGTGCAACTTGAATTCGTCCCTGTTCGTGTTGTTACACCCTCTGACAACACACCGACGAGGCATGATGTCTCCAAGGTACGGAAAACAGTCGAAAAAACGGAAAATAACAGAGCTGATTTGACTCGGTGTTTGTAATGTGTTTGAGAAAATGGCGGATTGCTTCCCGATGTGACGTCACAACGTCATCGCTCCGAGAGCGAATAATAGAAAGGCGTTTAATTCGCCAAAATTCACCCATTTAGAGTTCGGAGATCTGTTAAAAAAATATATGGTCTTTTTTCTGCAACATCAAGGTATATATTGACGCTTACATAGGTCTGGTGATAATGTTCCCCTTTAAACTTCTGACTAGGAACTTGGAAATTACAACAGCAATTTGTACTGGTGGCTGGAGCAATGCCAGTTTAAGCATTGTTGATGTGCCATTGAGCAAAATACCCACATTGCATGCACATGTAATGTGCATGCATACATATAATGAATGACTTAGAACAGGGATGTCAAACGTACGGCCCGAGGCCAGGTTTTACCCGGCCCGCGGGATGAGTTTGCTAAGTATAAGAATTAACCTGAAATTTTAGAATGAAAGAAACAGCTGTTCTAAATGTGTCCACTGGGTGTGGCAATAGCAATTCTTTGTATCTTTGTAGATGATGCTACATATGTACAAAAAAAACACAGGTTATTACAAACCCCGTTTCCATATGAGTTGGGAAATTGTGTTAGATGTAAATACAAACGGAATACAATGATTTGCAAATCCTTTTCAACCCATATTCAATTGAATGCAGTACAAAGACAAGATATTTGATGTTCAAACTCAAACTTTTTTTTTTTTTTTTGCAAATAATAATTAACTTAGAATTTCATGGCTGCAACACGTGCTAAAGTAGTTGGGAAAGGGCATGTTCACCACTGTATTACATCACCTTTTCTTTTATCAATACTCAAACGATTGGGAACTGAGAAAACTAATTGTTGAAGCTTTAAAAGTGGAATTCTTTCCCATTCTTGTTTTATGTAGAGCTTCAGTCGTTCAACAGTCTCTACTGTCGTATTTTACGCTTCATAATGCGCCACACATTTTCAATGGGAGACAGGTCTGGACTGCAGGCGGGCCAGGAAAGTACACGCACTCTTTTTTTACGAAGCCACGCTGTTGTAACACGTGCTGAATGTGGCTTGGTATTGTCTTGCTGAAATAAGCAGGGGCGTCCATGAAAAAGACGGCACTTAGATGGCAGCATATGTTGTTCCAAAACCTGTACCGTATTTTCCGCACTATAAGGCGCACCGGATTATTAGCCGCACCTTCTATGAATTACATATTTCATAATTTTGTCCACCAATAAGCCGCCCCGGACTATAAGCCGCGCCTACGCTGCGCTAAAGTGAATGTCAAAAAAAACGCTGCGCTAAAGTGAATGTCAAAAAAACAGTCAGATAGTTCAGTCAAACTTTAATAATATATTGAAAACCAGCGTTCTAACAACTCTGTCCCAAAATGTACGCAAATGTGCAATCACAAACATAGTAAAATTCAAAATGGTGTAGAGCAATAAATAGCAACATAATGTTGCTCGAACGTTAATGTCACAACACACAAAATAAACATAGCGCTCACCTTCTGAAGTTATTCTTCATTCGTAAATCCTTCGAATTCTTCGTCTTCGGTGTCCGAATTGAAAAGTTGCGCAAGCGTGGGATCCAAAAATGGCCGGCTCCGCCTCGTCGAAGTCATCGGATTCAGTGTCGCTGTTGTTGTGCAGCAGTTCTGTGAATCCTGCCTTCCGGAAAGCTCGGACCACAGTTGTGACCGAAACTATCTGCCCAGGCATTTACGATCCACTGGCAGATGTTGGCGTATGTCGACCGGCGCTATCTGCCCGTCTTAGTGAAGGTGTGTTCGCCTTCGGAGCTGTGTGAAAAAAGCCACCCGGCCTCTTCGCGTAAACTTCCCTTAACCACTCGCTCATCTTTTCTTCATCCATCCATCCCTTCGAGTTAGCTTTTATGATGACGCCGGCTGGAAAGGTCTCTTTTGGATGGGTGGAAGTTAGCATGGCAAGCTAGAACCACAGTGAAGGATGACTCCTCATTCCCTGTGGTGCGAATATTCACCGTACGTGCTCCCGTTCCACAGTGCAGTTCACAGGAATATCAGTTGCTGTGAAATACGGTAGTAATCCGTGTGCGGATGGAGAGATTGCGTCTTTTTATGATCCGGATCCTTGTCGCGTAGTAGGAGCCATTTTGTGGTCTTTACAGATGTAAACAGGAAATGAAACGTACGGTGATATCCGCGCGTTTTTTCTTCTTCTTCCGGGGGCGGGTGAAGCGCTTCCTGTTCTATGGGGGCGGGTGCTTTCCTTGGCGGTTGCTTGCGTAGAAGAAGAAGCGCTTCCTGTTCTACCGGGAAAAAAGATGGCGGCTGTTTACCGAAGTTGCGAGATCGAAACTTTATGAAAATTAATCGTAATAAAGCGCACCGGGTTATAAGGCGCACTGTTAGCTTTTGAGAAAATTTGTGGTTTTTAGGTGCGCCTTATAGTGCGGAAAATACGGTATGTACCTTTCAGCATTAATGGTGCCTTCACAGATGTGTAAGTTACCCATGCCTTGGGCACTAATACACCCCCCATACCATCACAGATGCTGGCTTTTGAACTTTGCGTCGATAACAGTCTGGATGGTTCGCTTCCCCTTTGGTCCGGATGACACGATGTCGAATATTTCCAAAAACAATTTGAAATGTGGACTCGTCAGACCACAGAACACTTTTCCACTTTGCATGAGTCCATCTTAGATGATCTCGGCGGCGTTTCTGGATGTTGTTGATAATTGGCTTTCGCTTTGCATAGTAGAGCTTTAACTTGCACTTACAGATGTAGCGACGAACTGTATTTAGTGACAGTGGTTTTCTGAAGTGTTCCTGAGCTCATGTGGTGATATCCTTTAGAGATTGATGTCGGTTTTTGATACAGTGCCGTCTGAGGGATCGAAGGTCACGGTCATTCAATGTCGGTTTCCGGCCATGCCGCTTACGTGGAGTGATTTCTCCAGATTCTCTGAACCTTTTGATGATATTACGGACCATAAATGTTGAAATCCCTAAATTTTTTGCAATTGCACTTTGAGAATCGTTGTTCTTAAACTGTTTGCTCACGCAGTTGTGGACAAAGGGGTGTACCTCGCCCCATCCTTTCTTGTGAAAGACTGAGCATTTTTTGGGAAGCTGTTTTTATACCCAACCATGGCACCCCCACCTGTTCCCAATTAGCCTGCACACCTGTGGGATGTTCCAAATAAGTGTTTGATGAGCATTCCTCAACTTTATCAATATTTATTGCCACCTTTCCCAACTTCTTTGTCACGTGTTGCTGGCATCAAATTCTAAAGTTAATGATTATTTGCAAAAAAAAAAAAGTTTATCAGTTTGAACATCAAATATGTTGTCTTTGTAGCATATTCAACTGAATATGGGTTGAAAATGATTTGCAAATCATTGTATTCCGTTTCCCAACTCATATGGAAACGGGGTTTGTACATATGTACAAAAAAAAACACATGTTAATACATCAGTCGAGGAAAATGATCAAACTACATATATAACACTGTAATTTGATTTTGCTATCATTTGTTTATCTTGATAGATTGCAAATTAACACCAAAAGAGTTGACTGATGAACATTATCACATAATTTATTCAGAAAATATAAATAACGATAAATAAAAATAGAATACTATTAACCGCAATATGTAAGTGTAAAAAAAAAACAAAAAAAAACATTATGATTTGTACAATTTCATTAAGTGCTTGTTCTATTTTTAAACAAAAGAAAACAATCTTCCATCCATCCATCCATTTTCTACCGCTTATTCCCTTTGGGGTCGCGGGGGGCGCTGGAGCCTATCTCAGCTACAATCGGGCGGAAGGCGGCGTACACCCTGGACAAGTCGCCACCTCATCGCAGGGCCAACATAGATAGACAGACAACATTCACACTCACATCCACACACTAGGGCCAATTTAGTGTTGCCAATCTTAAGTTGTCTTTATTATTAAGTTATCTTGCCGTGATTTGACCAGTCCGGCCCACTTGGGAGTAGATTTTTCTCCATGTGGCCCCAGATCTAAAATGAGTTTGACACCACTGACTTAGAATGTGTTAAGTATAGAAGTCAAATGATTGACATAACATCAGTATTGTTTTTTTTAACAATACTTTCATTTTAAACTACTTGCAGTTAAAGTTACAAAAGAACTTGGAACACATGGCATACTTGGTCATTGTACCTCTAGAAACAGGCGAGTCTGGCGGACAGGAGTCCCTGTTTTCTGGAGACAGTCTCTGCCTGGCAAGCCCACTTCCTGGGAGGAGAGTCGGGCTGGAAGGGGGGCTGGAGCCTCGGCTGCCCGCGGCCCCCCCGTGGATGTTGTGCGGCCGCGTCGGGCTGCTCTGGCCGCCGCGCAGGAGCTGGTAGGGCACGGTGGCACGGATGGGGTGCAGACGGCAGCTGGCGGCGTTGAGCGAGCCGGGGGAGCCCGCATTGCTGCGCCTCACCCTGGGCTGCTGGAGCGAGTTGCTGGGGGCTGCCATCCTTCCAAAGAGGACTCCTGGATGCGAGTCAAGTGTGTCGCCGCCAAGGAGCGCAAGATAAACAGTTAGCAACACACGCTAGCTTCCTCTTTTTCACTCCACTCTTTACGCTCGAAGAAAACAGCTCCGAGCGGCGTGGTTTGACGGCAAACTTACCTGTAAGTTACTTAAAAACGCCCACAAGCGCCGTAGTCATGCTACGAGAAGCTTAAAGTTGTATTTTGTACTTGTTTCAACCTTTAATGGAGGCTCAGCTGCGTCTTCCCCATCATGTCCAGTCTAAATGACTTGTTTCGGCCAGACTACGAGCTGACGTCTGGGGGCGGGCACAAGCGCCTGGTCCTGAGCTTGTGATTGGACAGGAGAGATGTACAGTATCGTTACTGATTGGTCCGAATGTATCTATTATGTGTACTTTTAGCCAATCACAGCAGAGAGGAACTCTTACTATGTGGAAAGTTTTTGTTTTTCTTGATGCCGGAGTGGGAAATTACCTTGAAAACTGGGAGTATATGGCTTTGATTTGATCATCATTGACAAGAACTAGATATGTAACAGCCGATAAATGCTTTAAAATGTAATATCGGAAATTATCGGTATAGTTTTTTTAATTTATTAAATCAACATAAAAAACACAAGATACACTTACAATTAGTGCACCAACCCCCCAAAAAAACCCTCCCCCATTTACACTCATTCACACAAAAGGGTTGTTTCTTTCTGTTATTAATATTCTGGTTCCTACATTATATATCAATATATATCAATACAGTCTGCAAGGGATACAGTCCGTAAGCACACATGATTGTGCGTGCTGCTGGTCCACTAATAGTACTAACCTTTAACAGTTAATTTTACTCATTTTTATTAATTACTAGTTTCTATGTAACTGTTTTTAAATTGTTTTACTTTCTTTTTTATTCAAGAAAATGTTTTTAATTTATTTATCTTATTTTATTTTATTAATTTTTTTTAAAATGACCTTATCTTCACCATATCTGGTTGTCCAAATTAGGCATAATAATGAGTTAATTCCACGACTGTATATATCGGTATCGGTAATTAAGAGTTGGACGATATCGGAATATCGAATATCGGCAAAAAAAGCTATTAACGGACATCCCTAACAAGAACCTTACGTTCATCTAAACCAGAGGTGTCCAACGTGCGGCACGGGGGCCATTTGCGGACCGCAACACTTTCTAAAAAGACTATAAAAAAGGAAAACATTAAAAAAAAGTGGAATATAAGAGCATACAGATTAAATCAGTGGTTCTTAACCTTGTTGGAGGTACCGAACCCCACCAGTTTCATATGCGCATTCTCCGAACCCTTCTTTAGTGAAAAATAAAATGTTTTTTTTCAAATTCAAGACAAAGTTATATGTTTTTGGTAACACTTTAGTATGGGGAACATATTCTAAGTCAGTGGTTCTCAACCTTTTTTGAGTGATGTACCCCCTGTGAAATTTTGTGTAATTCAAGTACCGGTACCCCCTAATCAGAGCAAAGCATTTTTGGTTGAAAAAAAGAGATAAAGAAGTAAAATACAGCACTATGTCATCAGTTTCTGATTTATTAAATTGTATAACAGTGCAAAATATTGCTAATTTTTAGTGGTCTTTCCTGAACTATTTTGAAAAAAGATACGTTTTTATTTATATTTACAAAGGATTTTTGAATTGTTGCTATTTTTAGAATATTTAAAAAAAATCTCACCTACCCCTTGGCATACTTTCAAGTACCCCAAGGGGTACGTGTACCCCCATTTGAGAACCACTGTTCTAAGTAACAAAGACTTAATTTAGAGTTATTTGGTTAGGGTTAGGGTTAGAGGGTTAGGGCCAGGGTTAGAGGGTGAGGGTTATAATGAGGCCATGCCGAATAAGGCATCAATAAGTACTTAATAATGACTAGTTAAGAGCCAATATGTTACTAATTTGCATGTTAATAAGCAACTAATTAATGGTGAATATGTTCCCTATACTAAAGTGTTACCATGTTTTTATACTGGTGCACAAAATGAACCGTGCATGAACATCACCTTGTTCAAAGAACAAAACCAACACAGTGCATAAACTCACAACAAATTACACACCTGCAAATCAATCTGACTTCTGCTGTTGCCGTATCCGTAATACGCCGATAGGGAGAAGTTTTTATTTACACGATGAGTCAGGTGTGTTTTGACCTCCGCCGAACCCCTGAGCCCTAGGGTTCGATCGAACCCAGGTTAAGAACCACTGGATTAAATGTAACGAGAAAAAGTTGCAATGTTGACTCTAACACAAGGCTTCTCCAATTTCTTTCACCTAATGCCACCTCAGAAAACACTTGGCTATCCAAGTACCACCTTAATTTTTTTTTTGATTGATTGAGACTTTTATTAGTAGATTGCACAGTACAGTACATATTCCGTACAATTGGCCACTAAATGGTCAGTTTTTCAACTTGTTTAAGTCGGGATCCACGTAAATCAATTCATGGTAATGTCGGCAATAACCAACATTAAAATACAGTAGGCCTAAGTATTCATTAAAAACAAGGCAGAGGTTTTATTTAGCCAATCACACCAGAGAGGAACTCTTACTATGTGGAAAGTTTTGTCTTTCTTGATGCCGAAGTGGGAAATTACCTTGAATACTGTTGAATATATGGCTTTGATTTTATCATCATTGACAAGAACCTTACATTCATCCAAACCAGGGGTGTCCGACGTGCGGCACGGGGGCCATTTGCGGACCGCAACACTTTCTAAAAAGACTATAAAAAAGGAAAACATAAAAAAAGGTGGAATAAAAGAGAATGCAGATTAAATGTAACGAGAAAAAGTTGCAATGTTGACTCTAATATAGTGGTTCTTAACCTGGGTTTGATCGAACACTAGGGGTTCGGTGAGTCGGCCTCAGGGGTTCGGCGGAGCTTCCACCGCGGAGGTCAAGACACACCCGACTCATCGTGTAAAAAACAACTTTTCCCTATCGGCGTATTATGGATACCCCCAAACAATGTTCCCTCTAATTTTCCATACGCGTGAGCAAACGCAAAAACTCCTTGAGCATTCCGTGGAGCACATGTGAGCGACGTCAGACGTGCACATTCACTGTGGCCACACAAGCAGCACACCTGTCCCAAACCTGACTAAATACAAATTAAATGTTTTATTATAATTAAATGACAGCAGTCATTTCCATGAGATTATTTTCTAATATAAATGTTTTGGCCCACTTACAATGACAATAACAAAACATATTGTTTTTCATGAGCTGTGTACTCTGGGTGGGGACCTGCTTTGGAAATAATTCGTAGCCCTTTCAGATATCGCATTTAGTTCCCACTTAAACATTCACATGTTGCACAATGAGATGTAAACATGGGATCGTGCGTACATGTAACTTTCTGTCTGTAAAATATATCTTTATTAGTATTTCTTTAATATAATATCATTTCATGATTAATATTTATAAATTAAGATTAAATTAAGAAAAAAAGTATTTTATTTTTCACTAAAGAAGGGTTCAGTGAATAAGCATATGATTCCGTACAATTGACCACTAAATGTTAACACCCGAATAAGTTTTTCAACTTGTTTAAGTCGGGGTCCACGTAAATCAATTCATGGTAATGTCGGTAATAACCAACATTAAAATACAGTAGGCCTAAGTATTCATTAAAAACAAGGCAGAGGTTTTATTTAGCCAATCACACCAGAGAGGAACTCTTACTATGTGGAAAGTTTTGTTTTTCTTGATGCCGGATTGGGAAATTACCTTGAATACTGTAAGTATATGACTTTGATTTCTTAATCATTGACAAGAACTTACGTTCATCTAAACCAGATGTGTCCGACGTGCGGCCACAGCTAATTTTTACCCATACTTGCCAACCCTCCCGAATTTTCCGGGAGACTCCAGAATTTCAGTGCCTCTCCTGAAAATCACCCGGGACAACCATTCTCCCGAATTTCTCCCGATTTCCAGCCGGACAACAGGCACGCCCCCTCCAGGACCGTGCAGACCTGAGTGAGGACAGCCTGTCGTCACGTCCGCTTGGCCAACCAAAAAGTAACCACAGAACATAGTGTTCTGTGGTTACTTTTTGGTTGGCTGACGGTTTACGTTGTATTGCGCACCCTGACGGCAAATGTGGGAGTCGGTTCTGAAGTATGAAGTAAAGAGACTAACTTCATCACCTCGCCTGGTTATTGACTCCAACCCAGAATATTACACTGCCCATACCTATGCTCCTTCAAAGGCTGTGCTACTGGCTGCAAAGCATTGCACTTTTAAATACAACAATGAGTAGAGAGGAGTGTTATGTGTGTGTATATGTGTAAATAAATGAACACTGAAATTCAAGTATTTCTTTTATTTATATGTATATATATAATAAAATACATATATATATAGCCAGAATTCACTGAAAGTCAAGTATTTCTTTTATTTATTTATTTATATATATATATATATATATATATATATATATATATATATATATATATATATATATATATATATATATATATATATATATATATATATAATAAAAGAAATACTTGAATTTCAGTGAATATATATATATATATATATATATATATATATATATATATATATATATATATATATATATATATATATATATATATATATATATATAAATAAAAGAAATACTTGAATTTCAGTGAATTCTAGCTATAAATATACTCCTCCCCCCTTAACGCCCACCTCCAAATCTCCTAAATTTGGAGGTCTCAAGGTTGGCAAGTATGTTTTTACCGCAACGCAACACTTTCTAAAAAGACTGTAAAAAAGGAAAACATAAAAAAAGGTGGAGTTTGCATGTTCTCCCCGTGACTGCGTGGGTTCCCTCCGGGTACTCCGGCTTCCTCCCACCCCCAAAAACATGCACCCGGGGATAGGTTGATTGGCAACACTAAATTGGCCCTAGTGTGTGAATGTTGTCTATCTGTGTTGGCCCTGTGATGAGGTGGCGACTCGACCAGGGTGTACGCCGCCTTCCGCCCGAATGCAGCTGAGATAGGCTCCTGCACCTCGTGCGACCCCAAAAGGGACAAGCGGTAGAAAATTTATGGATGGAATAAAAGAGCATACAGATTAAATGTAATGAGAAAACGTTGCAATGTTGACTCTAATACAAGGGTTCTCCAACTTTTTCCACGTACCACCTTAATAACCAACATTAAAATACGGTAGGCCTAAGTATTCATTAAAAACAAGGCAGAGGTTTTATTTAACGAGTATATTTAAAATGTATAGCCAACTGTAACATTACACACAGTTTGAACAGTAATACTGTGTTTGAATATAGAAAAATAAAACACTGTACCTTAATCAAGTGACTATTTGGTGTACCACTAGATAGAGCCCGCCTACTACAGTTTGAGAATCACTGCTCTAATAACATAAAGATGTTTTTTTTCTTTGAAACGGTCATTGATAAAAAAAATAAAAAATAATAATAATAAATAATTCATAAAAACCAATGCTTGAAGGAGCAATTACTTCACATCAAATTTTTGGGGGCCTGAAATACTGCATATTTTGTGTTTTTGCCATAAAAAAGTTTTATATGACCAAAAGGGCATAAAACAAAAAAAACATTAAAAACGTATAATCGACAGATGTTAATTTATTAAACGGTAAGTAATCTAGACATAATTATTGATTACTATTCAAATCCAGAATAAGATTACTAATTCAGTGGTAATATTAAAGTGGTGGAAAAGTTGGGCTGCAAAGTCATAACGGTACCCCTAATTTAAGATATCTAAAAGTTTAATTGCTGCAAATTTGAATTATTGACAATGGATTATACTCTTGAAGTGACCTCAGCACAGCATTCACTTATATGACCCAATCCGAACAACCTTTCCCACTTCTGGCGTAAATAACAACACAAAAAATCAACATACATGGTCACTCATAACACAACCTGCTCACTGAACTTTGTGGAAAATATAAAAGGAAACATGCAATCACAACACATAATTCAAAATTAAACCTATTTAAATCCCCTGCAATGCATGATGGGAAAAAATGTGAAACACTTTCTCCACCCTTATCCATGTTTAGAGCCTTTTAGATATTTGACATGTCTGATTGATTACAAAACTTTAATGAGGTCGTCACGGAAGTAAGAGCAGGAGTCAAACTTTCACATACTCTTAGTATCCAATTATTATATATATTTTTTAGCCACAAAGTCAAAAAGTTTGGACATCCCTGCTGCAGGCCATTGCTATTCCAGGTCATTACGGTAGGCTTCAAATCCTAATTCTTCATCAACAACTGTAAAACTGCGCCTACCATGTTTCTTCTACAAACCCTGTTTCCATAAGAGTTGGGAAATTGTGTTAGATGTAACGGAATACAATGATTTGCAAATCTTTTTCAACCCATATTCAGTTGAATGCACTACAAAGACAACATATTTGATGTTCAAACCCATAAACTTTATTTTTTTTTGCAAATAATAATTAACTTAGAATTTCATGGCTGCAACACATGCCAAAGTAGTTGGGAAAGGGCATGTTCACCACTGTGTTACATGGCCTTTCCTTTTAACAACACTCAGTAAACGTTTGGGAACTGAGGAGACACATTTTTTAAGCTTCTCAGGTGGAATTCTTTCCCATTCTTGCTTGATGTACAGCTTAAGTTGTTCAACAGTCCGGGGGTCTCCGTTGTGGTATTTTAGGCTTCATAATGCGCCACACATTTTCAATGGGAGACAGGTCTGGACTACAGGCAGGCCAGTCTCGTACCCGCACTCTTTTACTATGAAGCCACGTTGATGTAACACGTGGCTTGGCATTGTCTTGCTGAAATAAGCAGGGGCGTCCATGGTAACGTTGCTTGGATGGCAACATATGTTGCTCCAAAACCTGTATGTATCTTTCAGCATTAATGGCGCCTTCACAGACGTGTAAGTTACCCATGTCTTGGGTACTAATACACCCCCATACCATCACAGATGCTGGCTTTTCAACTTTGCGCCTATAACAATCCGGATGGTTCTTTTCCTCTTTGGTCCGGAGGACACGACGTCCACAGTTTCCAAAAACAATTTGAAATGTGGACTCGTCAGACCACAGAACACTTTTCCACTTTGTATCAGTCCATCTTAGATGAGCTCAGGCCCAGCGAAGCCAACGGCATTTCTGGGTGTTGTTGATAAACGGTTTTCGCCTTGCATAGGAGAGTTTTAACTTGCACTTACAGATGTAGCGACCAACTGTAGTTACTGACAGTCGGTTTCTGAAGTGTTCCTGAGCCCATGTGGTGATATCCTTTACACACTGATGTCGCTTGTTGATGCAGTACAGCCTGAGGGATCGAAGGTCACGGGCTTAGCTGCTTACGTGCAGTGATTTCTCCAGATTCTCTGAACCCTTTGATGATATTACGGACCGTAGATGGTGAAATCCCTAAATTCCTTGCAATAGCTGGTTGAGAAAGGTTTTTCTTAAACTGTTCAACAATTTGCTCACGCATTTGTTGACAAAGTGGTGACCCTCGCCCCATCCTTGTTTGTGAATGACTGAGCATTTCATGGAATCTACTTTTATACCCAGTCATGGCACCCACCTGTTCCCAATTTGCCTGTTCACCTGTGGGATGTTCCAAATAAGTGTTTGATGAGCATTCCTCAACTTTATCAGTATTTATTGCCACCTTTCCCAACTTCTTTGTCACGTGTTGCTGGCATCAAATTCTAAAGTTAATGATTATTTGCAGAAAAATAAATGTTTATCAGTTTGAACATCAAATATGTTGTCTTTGTAGCATATTCAACTGAATATGGGTTGAAAATGATTTGCAAATCATTGTATTCCGTTTATATTTACATCTAACACAATTTCCCAACTCATATGGAAACGGGGTTTGTAGTCGAGGTTTGTTTTAGTTTTCATGCCCTTTCATTGTGGTCATTTTCTTTTTCTTTGGCCTTCAGCTACCCTGTCAAATTCCTCATTCAACCGATTGCATTCATGATTACGGGCTATTTATTGAGAAAGATGAAGTGATACAACAAATGAAAAATAGCAGCGGAGACAATCATGCAATAGTGGACCTTGACTCATCAGTCAACAATTAACTGTTTTATAAGGAGTTTTATTTGTTATGTAATCATGGAAAACTCAACTGTTGGTTGAGCTTTAATGTGTGACCGCATACTCGGGGGGGGGGGGGTCACAATTCCATTTGTCTGAATTTGTTCAAAAGGCATAAAGAATCAAAAACAAAAGGGTGAATTTCCCTTTTTTTTTCCGGGGGCACTACACAATTTGCCAATTTGTCAGCCCGTACTCCGTAACAGTAGACTAAAGGCCATGCAGGGCCGTGAAAGAGCCGTACAGTAGCTCGTGGCCCAAACACCTCCTCCATGACTAAGTGATTTAGCTCTGACAATGCCTTCTTGGGTTGGTGACAGAGAAAGAAAGGAAAAACATTTACAATACGGCTAAGTCCTCCCCGCGAGCAGACGGTGCCCGTCCTTGGCTCGAGGATTGGTATGCATAGTGTTGGGGGGGGGACTGAAAGAGAGAGAGGGCAGGGTGGTGTATGTCGGAGGGAGCCTCTGTCTGTACTCTCGCCCGTTGTTTGAGTCAATAGTGTTCCGGCAGCTGAGCTTCTGTATGGGTGCAAGGGGGCGGGGGGCAATTTGGATGGTCTTGTCAAGAGTGCCGAGCAGCTGCTGTTTTCTGGGGAGCTTCTTTTCATGGACCACAGGCCTGGAGTGGGCCGCTTAATGCAGGCGCACCCTCCCTGTCCCCTCCGTTTCTACCCCTACCCCTTCAAAATGGCAGATAAAGAGAAGGAACATGAAGAGAGCCAGGCAGTAGTTGTAAAAGTACGCTATTCCCTCCCCGTCACCCTGGGTACCGTCCTTCAGCCCAAGCTATGTTTTTGTGAGGTATGACGATCTTTTCAACAACAACAAAAAAAACAGTTAATTAAATAGAATGTTAAGAAAAAAAGAGCAGCTCTGATGTGTTTGGCACCTATAATCACATTTTAACTACTCAAAAGTATGAGTGGCGATTATTGCTTATTGACGACGATAAAAACCAAAAAGCCTGATTGAGGTTAGACTAGAGCTAAAACCCCTGAGAGGGATTTTGTTGGGTTTTCTCCCAGCGATTCAGTCGCGCTCTTTCCCTTCTTGATACCGGACTCGTGTCGTAGCGTGACAAGAACTAGACAGTAACAAAAGGCGGCCCACTTGAGGGGAGGTCGCGGCACCGCCCGTCGTCTCAGGCTTCCTGGAGGTTCTGTCGTGTTTAGCTGCTGTCCGAGGGTGCCAGGTTCCCTGTGGTGTCCAGCTGCATGCATTTGCACGTGCACGCCGACACGGGGCACTCTGTGTGGTCTCTACAAAAGGTGATGATAGAACACAGAAAATGTTATATTCAGTACGGAAGCAGAGGTAAAATGTGTGTATATTATGTATTTCTGTCACTACAAACCCCAAACCCAGTGAAGTTGGCACGTTGTGTAAATCGTAAATTAAAAACTAAATATCGGTACAATGATTTGCAAATCCTTTTTCAACCTATATTCAATTGAATAGACTGCAAAGACAAGATATTTAACATTCGAACTGGAAAACTTTGTTATGTTTTGCAAATATTAGCTCATTTGGAATTTGATGCCTGCAACATGTTTCAAAAAAGCTGGCACGAGTGGCAAAAAAGACTGAGAAAGTTGAGGAATGTTCATCAAACACTTATTTGGAACATCCCACAAGTAAACAGGCTAATTGGGAACAGGTGGGTGCCATGATTGAGTATAAAAGCAGCTTCCATGAAATGCTCAGTCATTCACAAACAAGGATGGGGCGAGGGTCACCACTTTGTCAACAAATGCGTGCGCAAATTGTCGAACAGTTTAAGAACATTTCTCAACGAGCTATTGCAAGGAATTTAGGGATTTCACCATCTACGGTCCGTAATATCATCAAAAGGTTCAGAGAATCTGGAGAAATCACTGCACGTGACATTACGGACCTTCGATCCCTCAGGCGGTACTGCATCAAAAAGCGACATCAGTGTGTAAAGGATATCACCACATGGGCCCAGGAACACTTCAGAAAACCACTGTCAGTAACTACAGTTGGTTGCTACATCTGTAAGTGCAAGTTAGAACTCTACTATGCAAAGCGAAAGCCATTTATCAACAGCACCCAGAAACGCCGCCGGCTTCGCTGGGCCCGAGCTCATCTAAGATGGACTGATGCAAAGTGGAAAAGTGTTCTGTGGTCTGACGAGTCCACATTTCAAATTGTTTCTGAAAACTGTGGACGTCGTGTCCTCCGGACCAAAGAGGAAAAGAACCATCCGGATTGTTATATGCGCAAAGTTGAAAAGCCAGCATCTGTGATGGTATGGGGGTGTGTTAGTGCCCAAGGCATGGGTAACTTACACATCTGTGAAGGCACCATTAATGCTGAAAGGTACATACAAGTTTTGAAGCAACTTATGTTGCCATCATGGACGCCCCTGCTTATTTCAGCAAGACAATGCCAAGTCACGTGTTACAACAGTGTGGCTTAATAGTAAAAGAGTGCGGCTACTAGACTGGCCTGCCTGTAGTCCAGACCTGTCTCCCATTGAAAATTTGTGGCGCAATATTAAGCCTAAAATACCACAATGGAGACCCCGGACTGTTGAACAACTTAAGCTGTACATCAAGCAAGAATGGGAAAGTATTCCACCTGAAAAGCTTCAAAAATTGGTCTCCTCAGTTCCCAAACGCTTACTGAGTGTTGTTAAAAGGAAAGGCCATGTAACACAGTGGTAAAAATGCCCCTGTGCCAATGTGTTGCTGCCATTAAATTCTAAGTTAATGATTATTTGCAAAAACAATTATGTTTCTCAGTTGGAACATTAAATATCTTGTCTTTGCAGTCTATTCAATTGAATATTAGTTGAAAAGGATTTGCAAATCATTGTATTCTGTTTTTATTTACGAATTACACAACGTGCCAACTTCACTAGTTTTGGGTTTTGTATTGTTATTCTATCCTGTCAAAGGACGTAAACTTATGTATACTTAAGAATAGTCAATGTAGAGTTTGTATCGCATGATTGTGTGAATAAAACAACACAATCCCAGTGAACATGTCCAAATAGTAGGGGCTTAACAGTATTGCTGTTTTAAAGTCCTCACAATAATGCCATGATGGAAATTGTGTGTGTTTTTTTTGGGGGGGCCCTTTAGCATTGGTCTGGTCTGAAACTAAACTACATCTCCCAGAATCCTCTGCGCAGCGCAGGGCCGACAGGGTCGCGGCGTGGACCCCGTATGAAGTGTGTTTGTAGTAGATGAGAAGAATTGTTGTTGTTTTTTTGGGACATTTCCTAAAAATTCATCAAAATCTCTCCGTAACTGTTTGAGTCATGATAAACAAACACTGTCGTAAAAAAAGTGGACAAAAATGACCACTGTGGAGGACAGTAAAAGTTGAACAATATTGTTTTACACTGGATTTTTACATTGTCCCTTTTTTTATATATATATATTTGCTTGAAACAGTGGATGTTTCCACACAATTTTTTGCACTTAAAACACATTTGTAGTAATAAATATGATTAGAACATTTGAGCATTATTTTTGTGTTCAATTACAGTAAGTGTGTTTATCGTAAACATTCCTGCCACTTCATTTTACACTTTGTGGCATTTTAGGTCGTTTTTGGGACACATATCACAATAATATTGTACCGTGGCCTTAATACCGTGATAATATCATTCCGTGAGATTTTGATACTATTACATCCCTCCCAAATAGTGTGGTTAGTGTGCATTTTTATTGTGATCATGGTTATCTAGCACTGCCTTAATCCTCTTGGACTTGAGCTGCACATTCTGTTACTGCAATCTCCCCTGCTCCCCCATGATGACATCCCTGATGAAACTGCTTGATGTTACATCTCGTGCACTCCACCTTTCTTCCTTCCGCCTGAGGATGCCTCAAGCATAGAGGAAGCATGGTAGGCCACTCATCTTTTACAGCAAGGCACTTGCCATCTTGTAGGAGTACTTGGGCTCCTTATCATGTTAGAAAACGGTCTTGTGGCCTACATTCTGCTTCACAATGTCAATACATGTTGGAATTAATCTTTCCCCTCAATAACCTGCAGCTCCCCAGTGCTAGCAGCCCTCATGCACACTATCACCAACATGTTTGACTGTAAAAGACACAATTATCTTGCTACTCACTTGTGTTGCCAGCCATTTACACAATAATGGCTGTGTGTTGACATACCTTAAGTAGATAGTAACTATGTGCTGCTATACAAAGTGTACACATTCTACACTAAACTATATTATCTCTATTGTATTGTCCCTTGAGAAGAAACTGGAGTAATAATTCCTGCTGACATGTACAAACCCTGTTTCCATATGAGTTGGGAAATTGTGTTAGATGTAAATATAAACGGAATACAATGATTTGCAAATCCTTTTCAACCCATATTCAATTGAATGCACTATAAAGACAAGATATTTGATGTTCAAACTCATAAACTTAATTTTTTTTTTGCAAATAATAATTAACTTAGAATTTCATGGCTGCAATACGTGCCAAAGTAGTTGGGAAAGGGCTTGTTCACCACTGTGTTACATCACCTTTTCTTTTAACAACACTCAATAAACGATTGGGAACTGAGGAAACTAATTGTTGAAGCTTTGAAAGTGGAATTCTTGTTTTATGTAGAGCTTCAGTCGTTCAACAGTCCGGGGTCTCCGCTGTCGTATTTTACGCTTCATAATGCGCCACACATTTTCGATGGGAGACAGGTCTGGACTGCAGGCGGACCAGGAAAGTACCCGCACTCTTTTTTTACGAAGCCACGCTGTTGTAACACATGCTGAATGTGGCTTGGCATTGTTTTGCTGAAATAAACAGGGGCGTCCATGAAAAAGACAGCGCTTAGATGGCAGCATGTCTTGTTCCAAAACCTGTATGTACCTTTCAGCATTAATGGTGCCTTCACAAATGTGTAAGTTACCAATGCCTTGGGCACTAATACACCCCCATACCATCACAGATGCTGGCGTCTAAAACCGTCTGGATGGTTTGCTTCCCCTTTGGTCCGGATGACACGATGTCGAATATTTCCAAAAACAATTTGAAATGTGGACTCGTCAAACCACAGAACACTTTTCCACTTTGCATGAGTCCATCTTAGATGATCTCGGGCCCAGAGAAGCCGGCGGCGTTTCTGGATGTTGTTGATAAATGGCTTTCGCTTTGCATAGTAGAGCTTTAACTTGCACTTACAGATGTAGCGACGAACTGTATTTAGTGACAGTGGTTTTCTGAAGTGTTCCTGAACCCATGCGGTGATATCCTTTAGAGATTGATGTCGTTTTTTGATACAGTGCCATCTGAGGGATCGAAGGTCACGATCATTCAATGTTGGTTTCCGGCCATGCCGCTTACGTGGAGTGATTTCTCCAGATTCTCTGAACCTTTTGATGATATTATGGACCGTAGATGTTGAAATCTCTAAATTTCTTGCAATTGCACTTTGAGAAATGTTCTTAAACTGTTTGCTCACGCAGTTGTGGACAAAGGGGTGTACCTCGCCCCATCCTTTCTTGTGAAAGACTGAGCATTTTTTGGGAAGCTGTTTTTATACCCAATCATGGCACCCACCTGTTCCCAATTAGCCTGCACACCTGTGGGATGTTCTAAATAAGTGTTTGATGAGCATTCCTCAACTTTATCAGTATTTATTGCCACCTTTCCCAACTTCTTTGTCACGTGTTGCTGGCATCAAATTCTAAAGTTAATGATTATTTGCAAAAAAAATTATTTTATCAGTTTGAACATCAAATATGTTGTCTTTGTAGCATATTCAACTGAATATGGGTTGAAAATGATTAGCAAATCATTGTATTTCGTTTATATTTACATCTAACACAATTTCCCAACTCATATGGAAACGGGGTTTGTAAAAGGGTAAATCACTTTTGGGATATACTCTACATCACAGGTGTCAAACTCAAGGACCTAGGGCCAGATCTGGCCCACCAACTTGGCCCCTCAACATCATTTACAGGGGCCCTTAAGTCATTTAAACTAGTCCACCACATTATTTGATGTGGCCCGCCATATTATTGTCATGTGGTCCGCTGCGCCATATAATGTGGTCCGCTACGTTGTTTAAAATGGTCCACTGTATCATTTAATGCGGTCCGCTTTATCAATTAATGTAGCCCACCACATCATTTAATGTGGTCCGCTATATCATTTAATGTGGTCCGCTACATCATTTTATGTGGCCCACCACCTCATTTTATGTGGTCCAGCACATAATTTAATGTGGCCCGCCATATAATTTTTATGTGACCCACCACCTCATTTTATGAGGTCCACCACATGTATTTTGGATTGCCGTGGCTCGAACAATAGCGCGGCCGTGCCAGCAACTTGAGGGTTGCCGGTTCGATTCCAGCTTCCCGCCATCCTAATCACGGCCGTTGTGTCTTGGGCAAGACACTTTACCCACCTTGCTCCCAGTGGCACCTGCACTGGTGTATGAATGCGCAGGACTCCCTTGAAAAATAGATTCTTAATCTCAATGGGACTTTCCTGGGTCAATAAAGGTTAAAAATAATAATAATAATAATAATAATAATAATAATAATAATAATAACAACAATTAGAGATGTCCGATAATGGCTTTTTTTCCGATATCCGATATTCCCCAACTCTTAATTACCGATTCCGAAATCAACCGATACCGATATATACAGTCGTGGAATTAACACATTACTATGCCTAATTTTGTTGTGATGCCCCGCTGGATGCATTAAACAATGTAACAAGGTTTTCCAAAATAAATCAACTCAAGTTATGGAAAAAAATGCCAACATGGCACTGCCATATTCATTATTGAAGTCACAAAGTGCATTATTTTTTTTAACATGCCTCAAAACAGCAGCTTGGAATTTGGGACATGCTCTCCCTGAGCGAGCATGAGGAGGTTGAGGTGGGCGGGGTTGAGGTGGGGGGGTTAGGGGTACCGGGGGGTGTATATTGTAGCGTCCCGGAAGAGTTAGTGCTGCAAGGGGTTCTGGGTATTTGTTCTGTTGTGTTTATGTTGTGTTACGGTGCGGATGTTCTCCCAAAATGTGTTTGTCATTCTTGTTTGGTGTGGGTTCACAGTGTGGCGCATATTTGTAACAGTGTTAAAGTTGTTTATACGGCCAGCCTCAGTGTGACTCGTATGGCTGTTGACCAAGTATGCCTTGCATTCAGTTGTGTGTGTGAAAAGCCGTAGATATTATGTGACTGGGCCGGCACGCAAAGGCAGTGCCTTTAAGATTTATTGGCGCTCTGTACTTCTCGTCCGTGTACACAGCAGCGTTTTGAAAAGTCATACATTTTACTTTTTGAAACCGATACCGATAATTTTGAAACCGATACCGATAATTTCCGATATTACATTTTAAAGCATTTATCGGCAGTCCGACATTATCGGACATCTCTAACAACAATAATAATGTGGTCCTCCACGTCATTATTGTGGCCCGCCATGTCATTAAATGTTGTCTGCCACATCATTAAGTTTGGCCCGTGTAAAGCTGGAAATAATAAAGCACTTTCTCGCTAAATGTATTGTCTTTCAAATATCTGCTATCAATCTGTTAGTAAAACATATACTAATAATGAAAATAAGTTGTGCATGCGAACTGTGCAACAAGGCTATTATACGTTGATATTCATATACTGCATATTCACTGTGACAGGCGGCCTAATGAGGGCCACATTCATTGCAATGTGTCCCTCAATCAAAACGAGTTTGACAGCCCTGCTCTACATAAACCTAAGAAAGCATTGGTGTCCCACCTGAACCAGCTGAGCATGTGACCTGCATGGCCACCGTGGCGACAGTTATGACACCAGGTGAACCAGTTGTTAAACTGAGCTAGTTTGTTCTCTCTTGTCAAGTCGACCTTCTCGTCCGACTTCCCCGTTCCTGCCAAGTAAAAGAGTCAATATTAACCGTCGGTTAGCCACACTGTTATTGTAAAAGTGGACGGGCCACTGAACTCTGTCATCATGTCCTCCGTGCTCATTTAACCACTGGGGCCGGCTCACACTACCTGGACAGTTGGACACAGGCGTCCCCATGTTCATGAGGCACAGAGCGCAGCGTGGCAGCGGCTTTCTGCAGCCGGGGCAACTGGTGACCTTTGACTTGGTGGGCGAGCCGCTGACGCCATACTGGCTGAAGCCGCGGCCCTGGTGAGGCATGGCCGAGCAGCTGTACGAGATGGACTTGCCGCAGAAGTTGCAGCTCACAAACACCTGCGGCGCCAGAGCAAACACAAAGGTCGCTTGATAAGGGACGCTGGAGCGTGGAAGGAAAAAGCGACGTGCCGACCATCTGGCTGGGGTTCACTCTTAGGCAAGATAAGAATTAGATAATCCAGCAGTAATCCCAACCGTTTTTAACTGTGATTACTCATGCTGCCATAACAGCAGCATTAGCGTACTTCTCCTTTAAGGCAATCTTGGGGGTTGACTGAATAAATGTTTAAATAAAACATTCCAGAAAAGGAAGGGACAAACAGATCGACTTGGCTATGTTAAACTCAACATGCTGACTACAGGGTTTTGTTACAAGGATCAAGTCAAGGGCTACAGTACTGCTGCTATCAAAAAATATTGACAAAAAAAAAAGGGATTGGAAGCTGAATCACGCCCACCTCTTACAAGAACAGGACTCACCTGGGCAAGGGGTTTGGAGCTGGGGTCCAGTTTGCCTCGATGGATGTCGAACTCGGCCCGCTTGTGCCAGAACCTCCACGCGTCCAGAAGGTTACGGTAGTTCTCGATCCAGCACTGGACTCTAGGGTCCTTCAGTACCTCGCCTGGGGAACTCTGAAGGGAGGGGCAGTTGTCTAAATTACAGTATGTGCAAATGAGGCACACAGCTCTTAATTAGAGATGCCGATAAATGCGTTAAAATGTAATATCGGAAATTATCGGTATCGTTTTTTTTATTATCAGTATCGTTTGTTTTTTTTTTTTGTTTTTTTAATTAAATCAACATAAAAAAACACAAGATACACTTACAATTAGTGCACCAACTCAAAAAACCTCCCTCCCCTATTTACACTCATTCACACAAAAGGGTTGTTTCTTTCTGTTATTAATATTCTGGTTCCTACATTATATATCAATATATATCAATACAGTCTGCAAGGGATACAGTCCGTAAGCACACACGATTGTGCGTGCTGCTGGTCCACTAATAGTACTAACCTTTAACAGTTAATTTGACTAATTTTCATTAATTACTAGTTTCTATGTAACTGTTTTTATATTTTTTTACTTTCTTTTTTATTCAAGAAAATGTTTTTAATTTATTTATCTTATTTTATTAATTTTTTTTAAAAGTACCTTATCTTCACCATACCTGGTTGTCCAAATTAGGCATAAAATAATGTGTTAATTCCACGACTGTATATATCGGTTGATATCGGTATCGGTAATTAAAGAGTTGGACAATATCGGCAAAAAGTCATTATCGGACATCCCTACTCTTAATCAATCAATAAATCAATGAAAGGTTTGACTTTCGAGTCCTGAGATGTCCCCAAATCTTCAATATTCATCTTAGAGAAACATTTTTTCTCAAATTTCAGACACCACACAGAGATTTGGCGCTATTTTTCTTTTAAACTCATTACAATAGGACTGTCTATAAATACAGCAGGGAAGTAACTATGAACGATATAATAATAAACCTCGGTACAAATCCTGACGGTTAGTATTACCGTTTTAAAATGAAATTATCGTAAAACCGTGATAGATAACATTTTGATAAATTTAAAGACTAGTGATACTGCTAATTTACCGGAGAAGCATGCTAGCGATGGCTAATTGGCTTGCTTAAATGCTAAGACGAATACGAGAGACATTAATGTCTTTCCCCATTAAGAAACGACATACCCCAATATAAACTTGTACAAACATTGCTGTATGGGAAAATAAACTATTAATTTTTCTACATTAAATATAGAGACTGTGCTCTACTCAAAGGAACATAAACCGGAAGTGATGCGCCCCCCCAAAAAAACACTAACACTAAAAACACTCTAAAACCTTTACAAATTAAAATGGAAGAAAATAAACATATTCAAACACATTCCAATAAAAATATTATGGCTCGTAAGAAGCCAGAACCAACACGCCAGATTGTAGTCATCTGGAGACATGTCATAATGAAATTCAACAATGGATGCCCTGCAACTTCCTGCATCTTAACACGAAGAAAACAGTTATCGGTCCTGCTGACTCAGGCACTTGTTTAAGAATACCACATTGAAATTCCATAATAAAACATCTATACAAAACCACTCGGTGAAGAATCTCTGCATTATTTTCGACCCAACTCTCTTGTTTAAGCTGCACACATTAAGAGTGTTGCTAAAACAGCCTTTTTAAATCTCCTTAATATCGCTAAAATCCGTCCCATTTTGTCAATCAGTGACGCCGAGATCATTATTCATGCGTTCGTTGCATTTCATCTTGATTAATGTAACATATTATTTTCGGGTCTCCTCATATATTAAAAGGTTAAAGTTGCTTCAAAATGCAGCTGCTAGACTTTTGATTAGGACAAGAAAGTCTGATCATATTACCCCTATTCTGGCCCACCTGCACTGGCTCTCGGTACACTTAAGATGAGACTTTAAAAGGTTTTATTACTTATGTACAATATTAAACGATTTAGCACCATCGTATCTTGCTGATAGTTTTGTACCCTACCTTCCAAGAATGCTGGCTTACCAGTGATTCTCAGAGCCCAAAAAAGTCTGCAGGCTCTAGTCATTTCTAGACGGGCTCTCGTACTCTGGCATGCAACTGTTAGAGATGTCACCTCGGTAGAAGCATTTACCGTATTTTCCGCACTATAAGGCGCACCGGATTATAAGGCGCACCTTCAATGAATGGCCTATTTTAAAACTTTGTTCATATATAAGGCGCACCGCATTATAAGGCGCACCGCATTATAAAGCGCATAGAATAGACGCTACAGTAGAGGCTGGGGTTGCGAGACCTGTTGTGGCTCAATATTGGTCCATATATAAAGCGCACCGGATTATAAGGCGCACTGTCAGCTTTTGAGAAAATTGGAGGTTTTTAGGTGCGCCTTATAGCGCGGAAAATACGGTAACTCACATCTTAAAACTCATCTCTATACTGTAGCTTTTAAATACTCTGTTTTAGACCAGTTGACCTGCCACTTCTCTCTGTTTTGCCCCCCTGTTCTTCCAGGAGAGGTTACCAGATGGCCACGGATAATCCCTGGAAAGGTACCAGTCTGGAGGACGTGCTAGCTGTTTTAAGTTATGACCTAACGTGGACCACTCCTCCATGACCTGGATGGAGACCTCCTTCAACCCTCTGCTTGCCGCCAACGGACTGGACTCTCACATGATCATGAAAGATGTCATTGTGGTTTGTGCAGTCCTTCAAGGCACCTGTGATTAAATGCTATATAAACACACTTTGATTGACTGAGAAGAATATTTAATATGTCTTCTACCAATTAAGTATATTGTGTGAATCAATTTCATTTATTTTTTTATAAATAAAACCTGGTTCAAAGATTGCAGTGTGTGTATAAGTAATTTTTGAGCACAATCTACAATACCGTGATAATAATGATATCTGTAATACTTCTGGTCACAATAACTGTGATGTAAAATGTTCATATGATTACATCCCTAGAATATAGCTTGTTGCTACAACTCCTCAAAATAGATGGCATTGTAGACCTGCTTCACACTTTATACTTTATGTACCTAGTAGAGATGCGCGGTTTGCGGACACAACCGCGGAGTCCGCGGATAAACCGCGGGTCGGGCGGGTAAAAATAGATTTTAAATAGATGCGGGCGGTTGGCGGTTGAACCAATTCGGAAATATATATACATAGTTAAATGTTGTTACCCACATACGAAAAATGAGCAGCACTCTTTGAAACAGTCAATTGTTCATCAGGCACCACGTCCCAGCAACAAATGGAGCAAGTGAGCGCTCCTTCAGCGCAGCAGGGCGCATTTTAGAGGCCAGGCGCTCTCGCATGAATCCTGGCACTGTAGATGCCATTTTATTCCTGCATGGTGCTAACAAAAAAAAAAGTAAGTAGACATACGGTTGGATATGTTAAACGAATTAGTCTACGTTACCTATAGACTATACCAAATAAGCCCATGTCTACCGGTAACCTATATTGAGTTCGGTCAGCTAAATAATTTTGATGGTTACGTGTTGTTTGGGCGCACTACAATGCAAAGGAATAAGGCAATTGCGTTGTTTATTGTGGGTTTTTTCTATTCGAGATATACTACTATGTGTGAATAATTATTTAGCCTCGCTTTCAAGTGAAGCCCATCTCCGATTGGCGACAATGTAAGGATATTTTTACTGCTTTGTTTGTCGCGACCGTCTATTTTCATTATAATTCAAGTTTGATGATAAAGTGCAGTCTGATGGGTTTGATTTCCCCCCTTCAGCTATTTGCCTTGGCCAATAAGTTGCAGGTAATTTATTATTATTATTTATTTAATTTATTTTTGTTTAAATAGAGATGACATACATATGTTATTGTATAATTTAAGTTTGTGCGCGTGATTGACAGCCTAAGGCTTATGAGGCACATTTTTTTTTTTTTTTTTAATTTCAACTTAAAAACGTATGAGCCTATGCCTACAACATAGGCTATGTGTTTATCTTTATTTTCCTGCCTGTCGTTGACAATGGAGATTGTCTGATATTTTGTCATGGCTGCAGATCAATCAATAAAGGTTAATCTTTGTCGCGAAATTGTTCACTGTTTCACTGTGCACCACGCCCTCGTCCCTATTTGAGCATTATAACGTTAACAAGTTAATATTCGTTGAAATAAATTCAGAACATTTTTTTTACCTAACGAAAATATAGGCCTAGTCTTTCTAAAACATTTGTTTAACTTCTTAAAAGCCTCGTTCTGCTTGCTGCAACAGCGCACACAAAGTGTGAGGAACGCACTATCTGAGGGCATTGGCAACAATAGTCAACACTTTCTTAATGGAAATGACAATAATATTATAATAATGATAAATAATATTATCACGCATTAATATCTCTTAGCCACGAATGCGTGGCCAAGAGATGCGTGGCACACATTGAATGTCTCTGCTGCATTGGATCAGTCTCCTTTCTTTAACAGGCAAAGGCTTTATAACCTCACTAATGCCTTGCATCGTCTATATTAGATATATAACAACGGGCGGGTGCGGGCGGGTGTGGTTTTGATAAAATGTTGGTTCGGGTGATGGCGGATGGTTGACGACTTTTGTGATGCGGTTGCGGATGAAATATTTGCCTATCCGCGCATCTCTAGTACCTAGACTGCCGGAGAATAAGAAGCAAAACAGGAGGGATCAATGTTTATTACATCTGTCAGGGTATTGAGAACCCTCTAGATTCTGTTTTTCAAAAAAGCGACGACCAAAAAAATCGAGCAACTTTTTCTGGTGTTATTAATGACTTATAGAGACTCAAACGTCATTTCTAAATGAGCAGCCTTTTGCCCACTTTAATTAATTTAATTACCTTCTCTGTGAGTATTTGCCATATAACTGCATTGCATGTGTATTTTTGTACCTTGAGCATGCAGAAGCTAGCAGTCTGGACATCTCCCGTTCGGTCCACGTAACTCTCCATGAGGTCCACGCCGTCCTTGGTCAGCCCCGTCAGCAGGATACCCTCCAGGTTTCCCGCCTCCTTCATCTCACTGGTCAGCTTGTCAACATAGCGAGGAAGCTGCGACCCCCAGAAAAACTCACAATGACATGGGGTCCACTAAGTGTGCCTGTCTTGATGAAATGTAACGATGATGTCACCTGAGCGTCGCTGAGGAACATGGAGGCGAAGGCAGCGCGGTCACGCACCGCCACGCTGCTCTCATACTGAAAGTCAAGAAGTAAAACTCAGCTTTTGATTGCATTCCAAATATAGTCAGTGTTTCTCATGCATTAGTGTATATTAATAGCAGTGACGTGCAGTCAGGGGAGGCAGGTGAGGCGGGGCCTCACGTGCCATCAAGGAAAGAAAAAAAATGTAAAAAGAAAAAAAATGTATTAAATTGTTATATGTATCCAGTGATTATACTATCAAGTTATTTTTCATTTAACTTCACCAGTTTTAGATTATTTTTATTCAAAACCGCTGAATTTTCACATTTGCCGTTCAAATACTGAGAAGAGACTTGCGGTGATCAGCAGCCAGTTGAGCCTCACCATGGATTGCGCAATGACTCGGCTAACTGCTGGCCTGCTGTGCAGTGAGACCGTATTGCTACATTAATTATATTATACATTTCCATAGTTTAGTTAGCTGAGGTATATAATGTACAGTGTATTTTGTCAACAACTGTATGTGTGTAACGCATTTCTTGTGCTGAGCAATTATAAAACGGCTGCGAAGACGCACTGGCAGAGGCTCGCAGTAATCCCGCCTCATGGTGGTAGAGGGCGCTAGTGATCCCAGAGATCATTTTTGCGACTACTCGGCTGCAGAAGAAGTGACAACAAGCAGCAACAGTTAGCAGCGATCGTTTATTGTTTCCTCTCGCCTGGACTTTTAACATGGAGGATTACATATCTAAAATAAAACAGTTTTCTAAACTGGACTTTCAATCGAAGCAGGAGGTAATAATTAAAGGAAGATCTCCATCGAGACAGAGAGACTTTTAAAAATGAAGAAAGATAAGGAAGACTTCTATAAACAAGTTATCGATGCTTTTGTTTTTGTTACGATCCGCTGCACGGATCATAGTTTGTTTATGTTTCTCGTCACATATGTTTTCAGCACATTTGATTTTGTTTGTGTTCAGTTGCCATGTCAGCTGATTACTTTCACCTGCCTCTGGTTAGTGTTCGGGACGCGCACCTGTTGCCCGGGCACTAATCAGAGGGCTATTTAGTCTTTGCTCTGGCCTCACTCTGTCTGGCTTCGTAGTTTGTTCCCATACAACTGTTAACGACTACTTTGATTCTGCTAGCTTTTCACGCTATGCTATTTTTTCCTGCTAGCTCCCACGCTAGTCCTTTTGTTTTGCCTTTTGTGCTACATGCATGTTTTTTGTTTATCCATCATATGATTTATATTTAAAATAAATCATTTTCCTACCTGCAAGCTGTGTCCGAAGCCGTCTGCATCCTTGGGAGAACCACACCCGCATCACTATGCGACCACGTCGTCTCAGTACGAAGCCAGGAAAAAACAATTCTCCCGCACTGGCTAACGAGGAGTTGGACGAAGGTACGCTCATGGTGTTGCGAGCGATGGAAGCCGAGACGCTTCGCTATTCGACGGAGGAGAGGTCGAATCTCATGTGGGGACCTGGAGGCTCTCTTATCCCCATCGATTCCCTCTGGTCGGAAGACATCGCCGCTACACCGCAGTACCGTGCGCGCCGTCAAAGACGGAAGCCGGCCAGGAGGTCTTTCCCTCGCCGCCAAGACGCGCCGCTCCTGCAAACTCCTCCCCCGGACCGAAGCAAGCTACATTCAGCCCAAACTCCCCCTCCTCAGATGTTTGGCAACCCCATCGACCACTTCGCCAAAAAATTCTCCGATTGGGCTGTAAGTCACATGGACAGTTGCAACAGTGATGTCATTTCATTGGCGCCTCCCGAAGAGGTAACTCCGCCCACTTCTGATGACATCATTGAACAAGATTTTTTTTTTCCCTCTTCTAATTCTTTCTGTCAGCCATTACCAAATGATTTTCATTCTAAGATAAAACATTATCAGGACATTTTTGCTAAGTGTAAATCTAGTCAGTCACATTCTGATTTTCAAACTCCACCTCCAGTGACTTTGTTTCCGCCCCCAGTGACTATTGCTCCGCCCACTGCACATATTTTTTCCCCCTGTGCTCCCACCCAATCTCAAGTGAGGAGTAATAATAGTCAATTTGGACAATTTAAAGAAGAGTATACCCCCCTCCATACCTCCCCCCACCCACCCTTGAAGACGGTTCCAAACCGCAAAGAGCGCGTCTGGTATCCGCGTCTTGAGGGGGGGCTAGTACTGGGAACTGTGCTAGTGCGGTGGCACAACTTCGGCGTACTAAGCCGCAACCACCTGCACGGCCACCGCCACCAGTTTTTCGCCGTGCTAAGCCGCAACCTCCTGCACGGCCACCGCCACCAGTTTTTCGGCGTGCTAAGCCGCAACCCCCTGCACGGCCACCGCCACCAGTCTTTCGGCGTGCTAAACCGCAACCTCCTGCAAGGCCACCTCCAACTGCACCTCGGCTAGCACCTGTTCCTGCACCTCGGCTGACACACCAAGCTTCGTCTCCAGTACCTCCACCACGCCAAGCTCCACCATGCCAAGTTCCAAGGCTGGTTCCCACACCAGCGCCGGCTCCAAGGCTGGTTCCCACACCAGCGCCGGCTCCAAGGCTGGTTCCCACACCAGCGCCGGCTCCAAGGCTGGTTCTCACACCAGCGCCGGCTCCAAGGCTGGTTCTCACACCAGCGCCGGCTCCAAGGCTGGTTCTCACACCAGCACCGACTCCAAGACCAACCCCTGTCCCGGCTCCAAGGCTGGTTCCCACACCAGCGCCGGCTCCAAGGCTGGTTCCCACACCAGCGCCGGCTCCACGGCTGGTACCCACACCAGCGCCGGCTCCACGGCTGGTACCCACACCAGCGCCGGCTCCACGGCTGGTACCCACACCAGCGCCGGCTCCACGGCTGGTACCCACACTAGCGCCGGCTCCACGGCTGGTACCAGAACCTGCACCTGCTCCACGGCTGGTACCAGAACCTGCACCTGCCTCCACGGCGACGACGTCTCCTCCTGCCTCCACGGCGACGTCGGCTCCTCCTGCCTCCACGGCGACGTCGGCTCCTCCTGCCTCCACGGCGACGTCGGCTCCTCCTGCCTCCACGGCGACGTCGGCTCCTCCTGCCTCCACGGCGACGTCGGCTCCTCCTGTTTCCACGGCGACGTCTGCTCTCTCCTCGTCTTCGTCTCAGCGACCTCGAGTGGTCTGGCTGCGCAAGCGGCGCTCTCGGAGGTTTGTTTATGGACGCCAGTGGCGCAAACAGCAGCGACACCCGAGACGTAGTCGTAGAACTCTCCGGCTGCTGAACTTCTGGCGCCACTCACGCCCACCTTCTCGGCAGCCACGAATGTGGCCTTTCCGTGGTCGCCCGCCTTGCCTGCGGCAGCGGCGTTCCACTCGCCGCCGCCACCTGACTCTTCCCCGGTGGATTCGGGGACACGTGGCCTGGCGACCCACCACCAAATCCTCCCTCCACCCTCCCTTGACTCTCGAACTATTTCTTGTTTTTTGGGTTCTAGTTTTATTTAGTGTCAAGGGACATCTGGAATCTGTCCTTTAAGGGGGGGGTACTGTTACGATCCGCTGCACGGATCATAGTTTGTTTATGTTTCTCGTCACATATGTTTTCAGCACATTTGATTTTGTTTGTGTTCAGTTGCCATGTCAGCTGATTACTTTCACCTGCCTCTGGTTAGTGTTCGGGACGCGCACCTGTTGCCCGGGCACTAATCAGAGGGCTATTTAGTCTTTGCTCTGGCCTCACTCTGTCTGGCTTCGTAGTTTGTTCCCATACAACTGTTAACGACTACTTTGATTCTGCTAGCTTTTCACGCTATGCTATTTTTTCCTGCTAGCTCCCACGCTAGTCCTTTTGTTTTGCCTTTTGTGCTACATGCATGTTTTTTGTTTATCCATCATATGATTTATATTTAAAATAAATCATTTTCCTACCTGCAAGCTGTGTCCGAAGCCGTCTGCATCCTTGGGAGAACCACACCCGCATCACTATGCGACCACGTCGTCTCAGTTTTTTTTAATTAAATGTGCTTTTTTGTGTGCTACAGTTTGTATGTGTAAAGTTAAAGTACCAATGACTGTCACACACACTAGGTGTGGTGAAATTTGTCCTCTGCATTTGATCACCCCCTGGGAGGTGAGGGGAGCAGTGGGCAGCATCAGCGCCGCGCCCGGGAATCATTTTTGGTGATTTAACCCCCAATTCCAACCCTTGATGCTGAGTGCCAAGCAGGGAAGAATGCTGTTATGAGCTTTTAAACATAACCCGTTAACTGCTGCCAATCAAATGGTGAATAAGATACTCTTTAGGGTTCATATGTTTGTAAATCTGACTGTGATGAAGTCAGTGCCTCACCAGCCATGAACTTTACCGCACGTCACTGATTAATAGCATATTTATTTTAAGTTTGGACCGCAACAAATAGATTTGGCAGTAACTGCACACACTTGCTTATCAACGCATAATTGTGAGAATGGGTAAAAGTAGCTTGTTGTTATAGTGGATGGTGTCCTAACTCTGCTTCTTAACACAGCTTATACACATCTGGGGCCTCATGTATTAAGCTTGCATACACCCTTTTTCACAGCAAAGATGAGACGTACCAAGAGTGAACTTGACATAGATATGTGATTTGACTCCAACAATGTAAAAAGGTTGAGGCAAGGCAATCCATTTAATGCTTCACATTCATGTTAATATTTGTGAAGACTTCTATTTATTAATCTAGGCCAGGGGTGTCCAAACTACAGCCCGGGGGCCAAGTGCGGGCTGCCGCCACCTTCAATTTGGTCCGCAAGATGTCATTAGTTTAAGAAATCTTAGAGATTGCATTTGTTTAAATAGTCTGATGATTTTGATGCTGCTATTATGTCGCCATTTGATGGATAACGTGGGTCATTCAGATCAATTACCTTTTATTATGCTCTGAATGGAAGTAAACACAGCATTTACTTATATGACCCAATGCAAATAACCGAATCATAGTGCAAAAAAAATATATACAACCAACACAAAATGTCAAAAGACATGGTACCACATAACACAACCTCTTCAATTAATTTTGTGGACATTATAAAAATCGTCCATGCACCATAAACAATTCTAAATTCCAGCCATTTAAATCTTATTACAAAGCATGATGGGAAAAATGCAAAACACTCACCACACTTATCCATGTTTGGCGCATTTTAGCTGCTTGATATTTCTGATTGTTTACAAAACTTTAAGGACGTTGTCACGGAAATAAACAAGGTAGGAGTCCAACTTTCACATACTCTTAATTCAAATATATTAAATATTAATTATATATCTATTATATTGTAAATAAATGATAAATGGGTACTTGTATAGCGCTTTTCTACCTTCAAGGTACTCAAAGCGCTTTGACACTACCTCCACATTTACCCATTCACACACATTCACACACTGATGGAGGGAGCTGCCATGCAAGGCGCTAACCAGCACCCATCAGGAGCAAGGGTGAAGTGTCTTTCTCAGGACACAACGGACATGACGAGGTTGGTACTAGGTGGGGATTGAACCAGGGACCCTCGGGTCGCGCACGGCCATTCTTCCACTGCGCCACGCCGTCCCTATTAATATAATATGTGCACACACACATTTATATAGTTAAATGCAGTGGGCTTTCCGCCCTTGACAATATTTTTAACCCGATGCGGCCCCCAAGTCAAAAAGTTGGGACACCCCGGATCTAGACGATAATTTTGCCACCTATTGCTGTCAAAATGTGTTCCTGTGACTCCAGCACCAGTTTTCCGGACAGTTGCAGCAGCCGGTGATTGCGGCACAATGGCACCGGAGACGGTAGAAGAATGGCTCGGCCCTACTTACATAATTTTCACATAAAGCTCCAATATCTGGCTGTGAGCAGGCTACTGTATGAACACCTTGTGTTGTTAATAAGACAAATTATATTTATATTTGGGGTAATGAGAGTCCCCAACCTCATCTAAAGTTTTACGTTCCATTGAAACGACTATCCAGGGTGAGCACCACTTTATCTCTCTCGATTCCTCTTTCGTTAACTCGAAAGACAAAAAAGAAGCACCTCCTACTGACTCCTACTGAATTCTGGTTGGCCAGAGCGTGCAGATCTTAGGTACATGGCTAATTTTAATTGTAGCCAGGGAGACATCTGCGAGCAATTCCAAGTTGATTGCAATGGAGGTTAATTTGTGTGTTTATTAAAAGCTTTTTTTGACACTTGATTTATGTAACTGAATTTTTGACACTTGATTTATGTAACTGAATTTTTTGCGTTTGAATTTTGTGAACTGATCAAAGTATGCTGGCAATTTCATTGGAAAAAAAATTGTTAGCAAAATGTATTTTAATATTTTTTTATACAGAATTCCTATACACACATTTTGCCAACAAATTTGTGTTTGATGAAATTGACAGCATAATTTGATGTAAAAAAAAAAATTCACTTTACAAAAATTTTACGCAAAAAAAATCAGTTTACATACATTTAGTGTCAAAAAAAAGCTTTTGTAATAAAGACACAAATGAACCTTTATAATTTTGATGTAACAAAGAAATGTGCTTGGATTAGTGCATGCTCACACTTGAATGCATGGAAATATTTCCTTGCGTAGGCTGTTTTCTGGATTTTGAACATACGCAAATGTTTAGCTGGAAACTCACATACGTAACTCTTAATACATGAGGCCCCTGGTATGTGAGAGGATAAGAAGACACAGCAGAAGGGATCTTTGTCGACTTTATTGCTATATTTAGCAAGTATTCAGGCTTTTCTAGATTATTTTTCTGGTCTTAGACACTTTTAACATAAAATGCATATTGCTCTTCTCAACAAGCGGCTGGTGATGCTCAATTGCACAATCATGTCTGCACAATATTTTCAACAGTTTCTGTGGTTTTCCTTTTCGTTCTAGTGTTGGCCTTGGCATTTTTTCCTTGCCTTGTGATCACTGAGGGTGATCAATTAGTTTTAAAAACGATTTGATTCGATTCGATAATTGTGGATGCCGATATGATTCAGGGACGATGTAATTTTTTTTAGAAAGATACGATTCAGTGAATTGAAATCGGCTCAGTAAAATCTCAGAAAAAAAAAAATCAAGCCGTGTGACTGGACACTGCAGGTGAAGTTTCCTATATTCCTGTTATTAGATATAAATGAATTATGTATACAAACAAGCAAGTAACCAACAATTAATGGCCAATGCATGAACATCTTATTTGAATAAAGTGCAACCAACACTTTAGGTTTAATTAACCTTTTCTGCTGACATTTTCAACATGTAAGCAATTTTCATAAAAACTACAGTACGGTAATCAACATTTTAATAGGAGATTTACCTGCTAAATAAAGTTCCCCAACCCGGCCTTACAGTATCCGTTCTCAGCCCTGACGTCGCCGATAAAGTACGGCGTCCCATGTATGCTGAAGTATGTCCCCTCGCTTCCTTATTTCTATATCCTCCTTCATCCATCTCTTCTTTTTATTTATTTCTCATCAAAACAACTTCTCTTTGGCAGCCAGTTGCATGTTGTAGTGTTCTGGAAGTCGGTTCGTCTGCACGGTCACTTCCTTAGTGTCGGTTGAGTCTTTTGTGGCTTAAAGTTGTGCTGCTGCTTTAATATTATTGTGTTGCGCCGTTTGCCTTTGTTATGGTTTTTACAATCATGTTGAAGCTGAGAGTTCTTGTGTTGTAATTAATGATATTGTCCAATGGCGTTTGCGTTTGTTATGACCTTTCTCGACCACCATACCTATCCGCAACTTGCCACAGATGGGCAAATAGACTTAACGTTTAACGTCTGTATTTTTAACAGTGTTAAACTTCATATTCAAACCAATGTTTTCCTCTTTCTAGTGTTACTAGAATCGATCGATGCCCTTTTAAAACAATCTTGGATCAATACCTATCTTCCAGGAGGCAAACTTGCAGAGCACAGATCAGTATTAGATATGTCCGATAATATCGGCAGGCCGATATTATCGGCCGATAAATGCGTTAAAATGTAACATCGGAAATGATCGGTTTCGTTTTTTTTAATTATCGGTATCGTTTTTTTAATTTTTATTAAATCAACATAAAAAAGTGTGAAGCGACTGGGATGAGAATCAGCACCTCCAAGTCCGAGTCCATGGTTCTCGCCCGGAAAAGGGTGGAGTGCCATCTCCGGGTTGGGGAGGAGACCTTGCCCCAAGTGGAGGAGTTCAAGTACCTCGGAGTCTTGTTCACGAGTGGGGGAAGAGTGGATCGTGAGATCGACAGGCGGATCGGTGCGGCGTCTTCAGTAATGCGGACGCTGTATCGATCCGTTGTGGTGAAGAAGGAGCTGAGCCGGAAGGCAAAGCTCTCAATTTACCGGTCGATCTACGTTCCCATCCTCACCTATGGTCATGAGCTTTGGGTTATGACCGAAAGGACAAGATCACGGGTACAAGCGGCCAAATGAGTTTCCTCCGCCGGGTGGCGGGGCTCTCCCTTAGAGATAGGGTGAGAAGCTCTGCCATCCAGGAGGAGCTCAAAGTAAAGCCGCTGCTCCTCCACATCGAGAGGAGCCAGATGAGGTGGTTCGGGCATCTGGTCAGGATGCCACCCGAACGCCTCCCTAGGGAGGTGTTTAGGGCACGTCCGACCGGTAGGAGGCCACGGGGAAGACCCAGGCTACGTTGGGAAGACTATGTCTCCCGGCTGGCCTGGGAACGCCTCGGGGTCCCACAGGAAGAGCTGGACGAAGTGGCTGGGGAGAGGGAAGTCTGGGCTTCCCTGCTTAGGCTGCTGCCCCCGCGACCCGACCTCGGATAAGCGGAAGAAGATGGATAGATGGATGGAACATAAAAAACACAAGATACACTTACAATTAGTGCACCAACCCAAAAAACCTTCCTCCCCCATTTACACTCATTCACACAAAAGGGTTGTTTCTTTCTGTTATTAATATTCTGGTTCCTACATTATACATCAATATATATCAATACAGTCTGCAAGGGATACAGTCCGTAAGCACACATGATTGTGCGTGCTGCTGGTCCACTAATAGTACTAACCTTTAACAGTTAATTTTACTCATTTTCATTAATTACTAGTTTCTATGTAACTATTTTTATATTGTTTTACTTTCTTTTTTATTCAAGAAAATGTTTTTAATTTATTTATCTTATTTTATCAATTTTAATTATCTTGAAGGATTATCTTCACCATACCTGGTTGTCCAAATTAGGCATAATAATGTGTTAATTCCACGACTGTATATATCAGTTATAAAATCGGTATCGGTTGATATCGGTATCGATAATTAAAGAGTTGAACAATATCGGAATATCGGATATCGGCAAAAAAACATTATCGGACATTCCTAGTTATAATATGCAGAAAACACATGACTTTACTGTGTAAATAATGAAAAATTGTACAATGCATTAGCAAATACTGTAATGTAACAAGCATGCAAATACTGTAAAATGTATGGTATTATGTCGTCTAAATTTAAGATTTTACAGATTGTACATTTAAATTTACAGCATACCTTAATTGTTTTAGGGGTTTGTGTTAAAGCATGAGCCTACTTAACTATTGGCTAACAACATGTTTTTTTGTATTTTTGTGGCAAGTGGTTTCAGACATTGGGGGTTATGTATTTGTGCTTCACTGTAAACTGCATCAAAATGAAGTGTGTTAGAACTGGTTGCAAGCAGCTATTTAACAAATACTGAGCGTATAAGGCTCATTTTTGATAGCTCACATGATTTCTTTTTTATTCAAGAAAATGTTTTTAATTTATTTATCTTATTTTATACATTTTTTTTAAAGTACCTTATCTTCACCATACCTGGTTGTCCAAATCAGGCATAATAATGTGTTAATTCCACGACTGTATATATCGGTTGATATCGGTATCGGTTGATATCGATATTGGTAATTAAAGAGTTGGACAATATCGGAATATCGGCAAAAAGCCATTATTGGACATCCCTAATCAGTGTAATTGAAATTTAGGAATGCTATTCGATCTATCGATCAATCGTTACACCCCTACCAAAAAGCCAAACAAAAAGCTAAAAACAAAGATTGCGAAGTGAAGAAAATGTAGACTGAATTTGCTGAGGCTTGAGCGGCACCTTAGATCCTAATTTGGAGGCACTGGATAAGACTGAAAGGGCTCTCTGTTCACTCGTAGGCAAAGTTTAACAGAAGCCATAATAATAAAAGTTTTACGCCATATGGCGGTAAACAAAGGTAAAAGTTCACTTGGAATGTTTTTAGAAGGAGTAATCTTGTTTGGCCAGTGGACACAGCTAAACAGGTTATGACTGTGGAGCGTAGAAGCAGAAACTTTCTGCTGACATTACCGTAATTCTAATTGATCTCTACACTTGAAGTAGTGAAGCATTATTGTGCTGTTTGCGCTGACTTTGACTGTGTTAACAAATAAAGTTGTGCGGTCCAAAGAAACGTGAACGGATTATTATTATTGTTACCAGCACGCCGTCGTAGGCTCCATGCTCGCTGGTGAGGAAGGCGAACATGACACAGAGGTAGGGGTTGTTGAGCTGCAGCCTCAGGGAGCTGCACATCTCTCGCCATAGCGAGGTCTTCTCATCCGTGTAGCCGGACAGCGCCATGGCGACCACGTTGAGGTTCAAGTCACCTGGAACAAGAGTTGAAAATGCTATTTGGAAATTGTATTATTTTTAACCAATGTTTAAACGAGTGACAAAATGGCAAGCAAAACGTTGATGCTAACTAAGGAAGTTAGCATTTACTGTCATTGAGCTACCTATGCTGCATTTCCATTAAACTGGCAAGTCAAAAATGTTCCCACCTGCAGCTAAAAAAAAGCTCAAAGGCAACATGTAAACATGACTTCATAGAAACAACGATAGCAGCACACTCAACAACATACTAAAAGTCTACACTGCACTGTAAAAAATGACCGTCAAAACTATGGCAAGCATGCTAATTAGCAACAGTAAAACAGCATAAAATCAAAAATAGTTTATCACTAGAGATGTCCGATAATATCGGATCTGATATAAGCAGGGGCGTCCATGGTAACGTTGCTTGGATGGCAACATATGTTGCTCCAAAACCTGTATGTACCTTTCAGCATTAATGGCGCCTTCACAGATGTGTAAGTTACCCATGTTTTGTTCGTCAACAAGAACGGAACTAGTAGCGCTGTAGCTAGCCCCGGTGCAAGTTCTGGAATCGAGGTCGTCCTCGAGTTGCCTCCATCTTCGGCCACCAGCAAAAGCTAAAAAAAAACCCCCTCAGATCAGGATTGGTCTGAACACTGACTATCGGACCCGCTTGGGCTCCTCAAATTTTATTAAACAAGTTTGAGCACTATTCCTTCTCACAACCTAACTTCATTTTTTTTTGTTTTTTGTTTTTTTGGAAGTTAACAAAGTCAACGAAGTTAAGTTGGCCGACAAACCACCCAGCAGTGACAAACATTCTGAGCCTAGAAACAAAGAAAAAAGTCAGAAAATACTTCTTTTTTTTCATGTTTTTCCTAATAAATTCAGTTTACAAAAAAAAGATAACATTTGAGGCGCTGTGGCTTAGCCTAGCGTATAAAATAAAGGGAGAGGGAGGGGCAGCCCTCCACTTTTCTGTCTGTTTCACTCATAAAACCGACCTTGATCACTGTGGAATGAGTGAGAGAGTGCGTATATATGATAGTGATAATAATAATAATTTCTATTTAAGCCGGAGCCCAGTTCTCTGTGTACGACAAGAGAAATAAGAACCTTCTCCCCCTTGAAAATCCGGGGGAGAAGGTGTAAATCTCGCGCCAGGCCGTACCCATATCCGCAGCAGGTCTCCAAGGTGAACAGCCTCTGGCATGTTAGAACAACGGGCTGCCGATATTATCGGCCGATAAATGCTTTAAAATGTAATATCGGAAATTATCGATATCGGTTCGGAAATTATCGGTTTCAAAAAGTAAATTTTGGACTTTTTAAAACGCCGCTATACGTGTAGAGAGTAGTACAGAGCGCCAATAAACCTTAACCCTGTAACACCCCGATTTGTAAAATTACAACGTTACCTTTAACCATCCTAAAAAACAATCTGTTATATATTTTTTTTACCACATTTACATAGTCATTGGGTCCAATTGTTCAGTCTCACAAGGCTATTGGATCGTACATTTGTTTATAAGTCACGCCTTCTGGCCATGAACTCACACAACCTCTCAAGGTTTCCTTCGAACAACATCTATTTGTTTCATTCAGATTCAAGTAATTAAAATGTCTTTTACATTTTTTTTGGTTGTTATTACAATGTCTAGAGCATGTACATATGTAGTTATTGTGGAACAGATGCATCACATTTCATTTAGAGCTTGTTATATAATTGTTGCAATTATACAACACTGGGTGAATGTGGTAGTCAAAATGGTGGCTTGTTGCAGTGGGCTCAAACAGGTTGTATTCCCTCCACTACATCACTGCCTGAAGTATTTTCTCTATACATGGATAGTATACATTCTACAGACGTTTTACAGATGGCAGGGACTGTTTTTAGGACTTTCACCACCAATGAAAGTCTTCATGACAAATGTCATGAAAAGAAAAGAAGAGGGGGAAAAAGCGTTTTTTAAGAGTTTTATCTTGTTTCATATTTTTTATATTTGTAATAAATGACTTCATAAAAATATAACTAATGTGTGATTATTATTAATGGTATATACCGTTATGGTGCTAAGTAAGCAATCAACCCTGCAAATGAACCCTTAGTTGTTCAGACAACGTGAGTACAAATACAGAAATTCTGCTCCCATCAAAGCCCAATGTTGCAATAGTACAACATTTCTCTAAAAACATAAATAAACTCTTTTTTTTTTTTTTTTTAACTCTTCAATTTCTGCATCAAATGCCTCCTACAACAACATCTGAAAGGTCAAATGTTGTTTTTTTTAGGTTTTTCGATATTTGGGTCTTACAGGGTTAAAGGCACTGCCTTTGCGTGCCGGTCCAATCACATAATATCTACGGCTTTTCACACACACAAGTGAATGCAAGACATACTTGGTCAACAGCCATACAGGTCACACTGAGGGTGGCCGTAAAAACAACTTTAACACTGTTACAAATATGCGCCACACTGTGAACCCACACCAAACAAGAATGACAAACACATTTCGGGAGAACATCCGCACCGTAACACAACATAAACACAACAGAAAAAATACCCAGAACCCCTTGCAGCACCAACTCTTCCGGGACGTTACAATACACACCCCCGCTACACCCTAACCCCCCCGCCCCCCACCTCAACCCCGCCCACCTCAACCTCCTCATGCTCTTTCAGGGAGAGCATGTCCCAAATTCCAAGCTGCTGTTTTGAGGCATGTTAAAAAAAATAATGAACTTTGTGACTTGAATAATAAATATGGCAGTGACATGTTGGCATTTTTTTCCATAACTTGAGTTGATTTATTTTGGAAAACCTTGTTACATTGTTTAATGCATCCAGCGGGGCATCATCACAACAAAATTAGGCATAATAATGTGTTAATTCCACGACTGTATATATCGGTATCGGTTGATATCGGAATCGGTAATTAAGAGTTGGACAATATCGGAATATCGGATATCGTCAAAAAAGCCATTATCGGACATCTCTATTTATCACAGTAGCAAATGCAGTGGATAACATAAATTACTATGGTTATAATTAGAGGCAGGCCGATATTATCGGCCCATAAATGCGTTAAAATGTAATATCGGAAATTATCGGTAACATTTTTTTTATTATCGGTATCGTTTTGTTTTTTTGTTTTTTTTATTAAATCAACATAAAAAACACAAGATACACTTACAATTAGTGCACCAACCCAAAAAACCTCCCTCCCCCATTTACACTCATTCACACAAAAGGGTTGTTTCTTTCTGTTATTAATATTCTGGTTCCTACATTATATATCAATATATATCAATACAGTCTGCAAGGGATACAGTCCGTAAGCACACATGATTGTGCGTGCTGCTGGTCCACTAATAGTACTAACCTTTAACAGTTAATTTTACTCATTTTCATTAATTACTAGTTTCTATGTAACTGTTTTTATATTGTTTTACTTTCTTTTTTATTCAAGAAAATGTTTTTAATTTATTTATCTTATTTTATTAATTAAAAAAAAAAAGTACCTTATCTTCACCATACCTGTTTGTCCAAATTAGGCATAATAATGTGTTAATTCCACGACTGCATACATCAGTTGATATCGGTATCGGTTGATATCGGTATCGGTAATTAAAGAGTTGAACAATATCGGAATATCGGCAAAAAAACATTATCGGACATTCCTAGTTATAATATGCAGAAAACACATGACTTTACTGTGTAAATAATGAAAAATTGTACAATGCATTTGCAAATACTGTAATGTAACAAGCATGCAAACACTGTAAAATGTATGGTATTATGTCGTCTAAATTTAAGATTTTACAGATTGTACATTTAAATTTACAGCATACCTTAATTGTTTTAGGGGTTTGTGTTAAAGCATGAGCCTACTTAACTATTGGCTAACAACATGTTTTCTTGTATTTTTGTGGCAAGTGGTTTCAGACATTGGGGGGTTATGTATTTGTGCTTCACTGTAAACTGCATCAAAATGAAGTGTGTTGGAACTGGTTGCAATCAGCTTTCTAACAAATACGGAGCATATAAGGCTCATTTTTGATAGCTCACATGAAGGAACAGCTTGCGGAAGGCCAAGTTGTGAGTTGTCCAGTGAAAGGTTGTACAAATACTTTCAAATGTACCACTCACATGTCTAGGAAACACAGGCATTTTGCAGATTCCGGTACTGATGTAGGGGCAGCACAGTGGAGCACCGGTTAACGCTTGTGCCTCACAGTGAGGAGGTCCTGGGTTAAATTCCTGGCTAGGGATATTTCTATGTTGAGTTTGCATGTTCTCTGTTTGTGTGTTCTCTCCGGGTACTCTGGCTTCCTCTCACCTCCGAAGACATGCACCTGAAGATACAGTATGTTGATTGGAAACACTACAATTGGCCCTATTTTGTTTTACGGTTAATTCCTAGCAATCATGACTGCCAGTATTTTAACTTAACATTCTATTTCTTGGTTTTAAATGACGTCCCCGCTCATTAAATATGCGTGGTGGTCAAGCCAGCAACTGTTCTCAATGGGTACATGGCGCCATTTCACCTTTCTCGTAGAAAAATGCCCTATGCTTGCGTTGTTTTTGGCTGTACGGATAGTTAAAATCGTGCAAAGGATTAACCTTTCTTCAGTAATCAAAAAGGGTGGAAGAGTGCAAATTTTACAAAAGAAAAAGGAGCACGCACACCCGTCAAAAACGGCAGAGTCGAAGAACGCACAAGTTTGCAGTGATCACATCATTAAAGGTTTGTTTGATATACTTTCATCGTTTAGTATTTTTTATTTAATCATTATCTTGATATTATTTGTATTTCTTAAAACACATTTTTGCTATGAGTGCTTTGTAAACCACCAACTCGGCGAGTCAAATAAAACAAAGCAAATATGAGTAAAACCTAAAAGAGTTAGGTTTTTACCAAAGGAAACAATCATAAATGAATATTTTAGCACATACACAAAGTTGACATCTATAGTTAAATTTTGATAAAGACGAGGAAAAAATGGCTGTTGTGTAGAATGACGCTTAAAACACCAGATAGTTCGACATGTCTGGGAATGGATAATCCTTCATGTCACTCGACAAATCTTATTTTGATAAAGTATAGGGATTGATTAAATTGCATAGTTTGCATTTTTTGCTCGTATCTGCTTTTTGTGGTAAGATCGAGGCCACTTGTGGACTCAGATTACCCACATTTTCCCTTGTGGATCAATAAAGTTTGTCTAAGTCGAAGTAGGGATGTCCCGATCCAGGTTTTTGCACTTCCGATCCGATACCGATATTGTTTTTGCACTTCCGATCCGATACCGATACTGACCGATACCGATACTGACCGATACTGGCCTATCCGAGCATGTATTAAAGTTTAAAGTTATTTAGCCTACTTAGTTGTCAGAATCATGTTGAAAAGGGTTTTAGTACTCTTGATAACAACTAGCCAGCTGAATTAGGGGAGTTTGAATAATACACAATGGTTGGTAACAAGAAACTGACCTGTTTATTCAAGGATAAACACAAAATAGACAAAATTATACATGACAAACAGAAATGGCATCATTGAACTAGGGCTGGGCGATATGGCCTTTTTTTAATATTGCGATAATTTAAGGCCATATTGCGATACACGATATATATCTCGATATTTTGCCTTAGCCTTGAACGAACACTTAAAGCATATAATCACAGCAGTATGATGATTCTATGTGTTTTGATTGATTGATTGAGACTTTTATTAGTAGGCTGCACAGTGAAGTACATATTCCGTACAATTGACCACTAAATGGTAACACCCCAATAAGTTTTTCAACTTGTTTAAGTCGGGGTCCACTTAAATTGATTCATGATGCAGATATATACTATCAGATATATACTATCATCATAATACAGTCATCACACAAGATAATCACATTGAATTATTTACATTATTTATAATCCGGGGTGTGGAGGGGGGCGCCGGATGTAAGTGTCAAAAAGACAGCCAAAAGAGTTTGATATGAGAATAAATCTAAAGTTAAAATATAGGGTAGAAATGCACCCATTTGCAGGAAATGTAGTCTTGATTTTCAAAATGTTCTTTCAAGGCTTGCATGTCTACATTAAAACATTCTTCTTCATACTGCATTAATATATGCTACTTTTGAACTTTCATGCAGAGAAGGAAATCACAACTAAAAATATCACTAATTTTTTCATACGGTGTTGATGTGGAAATCTTTGCCTCTGCATTTTGATGGTGTGGACGTGTGGCACCGAACGGAGATAAGCGTCTCGACAGACGTCACAATATTTGAACAATGATGACGAAAACTGTTTTCTCTGTCGTGTCCGTGTGTCGAAAATTGTTATGCGCTTATTTTTTTATTTGATTTTGTGCGTGGCATAGATTTGCCGTGCGCAGAGGACGTATGAGCAGGCGCGCACCTTAGCGGCTGCGCTAGCATCACAGCTAACGTTAGCCATGCTGCTACCTCTCTGCTGGGAGAGGACGTATACGTACGTGACGTGTGACGTGTGTAAGAAGGTGCGCTTGCTGTCTGTGAGAAGGAGACAGAAGAAGGAGTGGGAAGAGCCTGTAGTGCAATGCCAGCAGCTAAAAGCAACTGCGTGAGAATCCATAGACCTGTGGATGTGTTGAAGGTGTGCTGGAAAATGCGGAACGGAAATAGGGAGCAGCAGAAAAGTGGAATGTATTATTTGAATCTGTGCGTTGGAAAACACGGACCGGAGTTTTTTTTTAAACTGGATCTGGATCGGCATTTTCCCATGCCTTGCCGATACGCATTTTTTGGCAAATATCGGCGGCCGATCCGATCCAAATATCGGATCGGGACATCCCTAAGTCGAAGTCGAAGTCTAAGATAGTTCGCACTTTGCTTGGCCCAGCACTTGGTTCACTTCCGTTCAAAAGGCACGTGTCTGAATACAACCTATTGCTGGGATCTGAAACTGTAAATAAGATATGTTTCTTCCTCCAACTTTTCAGTTGAATTGTGTAGTGCAGGGTTAAATCAACTGGTCCTGGATTGACCAGCCGCCGAGTTTAGTTCGAAACTTGGGAGAAACTTTAACATTTCTTCAGCAAATTCCGAAAGACACGAGAGCACTCCTATTATATAGAGGAACTTGGACTTGTGTAACAACCTTGGCAAATCCTTGCATTGACAATTTCATTTTCTAAAGCACTGGTGTCAAACTTAGGGCGCAGAGGTCAGATCTGGCCCGCCACATCATTTTATATGGCCCACTAAAGCCTGATAATAATATGTGTCAATAAGTCAATAATCGAGTCATACCAAAGACTATAAAAATGGTACCCATTACCTCCTTGCTTGGCACTCAGCATCAAGGGTTGGAATTGGGGGTTAAATCACCAAAAATGATTCCCGGGCGCGGCACCGCTGCTGCCCACTGCTCCCCTCACCTTCCAGGGGGTGATCAAGGGGATGGGTCAAATGCAGAGGACACATTTCACCACACCTAGTGTGTGTGTGTGTGACAATCATTGGTACTTTAACTTTAAAGTACTTGATCTTTTCTAACTAAAAAATATATTTGCAGCTGCCGCAAAATCGAAAAAATGTTTACGTACACTGTGAAAAAAATTGATGAATCAAATCCATATGCAATTGTGTAATAAAATCATGAAGTGAATCTTTATACATATTCAAATAATATTCATTGTCACAAGTGGCCTTCTGGGGGCAGCCATAACTGCGATGGGGCCCTCAATAAAAATGAGTTTGACACTCCTGTCCTAAGGCCAACAATAAGTGCGGCCCCACCAATCCTTTGCTTTCTGGAAATGTGGCCCCATAATTAATTTAGTTAAATGGCCCTGGTGTAGTATATACATGTAATGTTACCCAATGCAGTTTTTTCAAGCATGTTTCAAATAATCTTGACCATTACAGTTTTAATTGTCAAAATTTGTATTATGGCATTTATGTTTAGATCAGAGGTGTCCAAACTTTTTAACATGGGGGCGCATTGGGCCATACTTGCCAACCTTGAGACCTCCAATTTCGGGAGGTGGGGCTGGGGGGGGCGTGGTCGGGGGGGGGGGGGGGGCGTGGTTGGGGCGGGGCGTGGTTAAGAGAGGAGGAGTATATTTACAGCTAGAATTCACCAAGTCAGGTATTTCATTTATATACAGGTAAAAGCCAGTAAATTAGAATATTTTGAAAAACTTGATTTATTTCAGTAATTGCATTCAAAAGGTGTAACTTGTACATTATATTTATTCATTGCACACAGACTGATGCATTCAAATGTTTATTTCATTTAATTTTGATGATTTGAAGTGGCAACAAATGAAAATCCAAAATTCCGTGTGTCACAAAATTAGAATATTGTGTAAGGCTAATACAAAAAAGGGATTTTTAGAAATGTTGGCCAACTGAAAAGTATGAAAATGAAAAGTATGAGCATGTACAATACTCAATACTTGGTTGGAGCTCCTTTTGCCTCAATTACTGCGTTAATGCGGCGTGGCATGGAGTCGATGAGTTTCTGGCACTGCTCGGGTGTTATGAGAGCCCAGGTTGCTCTGATAGTGGCCTTCAACTCTTCTGCGTTTTTGGGTCTGGCATTCTGCATCTTCATTTTCACAATACCCCACAGATTTTCTATGGGGCTAAGGTCAGGGGAGTTGGCGGGCCAATTTAGAAGAGAAATACCATGGTCCGTAAACCAGGCACGGGTAGATTTTGCGCTGTGTGCAGGCGCCAAGTCCTGTTGGAACTTGAAATCTCCATCTCCATAGAGCAGGTCAGCAGCAGGAAGCATGAAGTGCTCTAAAACTTGCTGGTAGACGGCTGCGTTGACCCTGGATCTCAGGAAACAGAGTGGACCGACACCAGCTGGACTGCTGCTGAGTGGTCCAAAGTCATGTTTTCTGACGAAAGCAAATTTTGCATTTCCTTTGGAAATCGAGGTCCCAGAGTCTGGAGGAAGACAGGAGAGGCACAGGATCCACGTTGCCTGAAGTCTAGTGTAAAGTTTCCACCATCAGTGATGGTTTGGGGTGCCATGTCATCTGCTGGTGTCGGTCCACTCTGTTTCCTGAGATCCAGGGTCAACGCAGCCGTCTACCAGCAAGTTTTAGAGCACTTCATGCTTCCTGCTGCTGACCTGCTCTATGGAGATGGAGATTTCAAGTTCCAACAGGACTTGGCGCCTGCACACAGCGCAAAATCTACCCGTGCCTGGTTTACGGACCATGGTATTTCTGTTCTAAATTGGCCTGCCAACTCCCCTGACCTTAGCCCCATAGAAAATCTGTGGGGTATTGTGAAAAGGAAGATGCAGAATGCCAGACCCAAAAACGCAGAAGAGTTGAAGGCCACTATCAGAGCAACCTGGGCTCTCATAACACCTGAGCAGTGCCAGAAACTCATCGACTCCATGCCACGCCGCATTAACGCGGTAATTGAGGCAAAAGGAGCTCCAACCAAGTATTGAGTATTGTACATGCTCATATTTTTCATTTTCATACTTTTCAGTTGGCCAACATTTCTAAAAATCCCTTTTTTGTATTAGCCTTACACAATATTCTAATTTTGTGACACACGGAATTTTGGATTTTCATTTGTTGCCACTTCAAATCATCAAAATTAAATGAAATAAACATTTGAATGCATCAGTCTGTGTGCAATGAATAAATATAATGTACAAGTTACACCTTTTGAATGCAATTACTGAAATAAATCAAGTTTTTCAAAATATTCTAATTTACTGGCTTTTACCTGTATATGTATATATATATATATACATATATATATATATATATACATACATATATATATATATATATATATATAGATACGTATATATACATACATATATATATATATATACATACATATATACATACATACATATATACATACATATATATACATATATACATATATATATATATATATATAAGAAATACTTGACTTTCAGTGAATTCTAGCTATATATATATATATATATATTTATTTTATTTTATATATACATATATATATATATATATATATATATATATATATATATATATATATATATATATATATAATAAATACTTGAATTTCAGTGTTCATTTATTTACACATATACACACACATAACACTCATTGTTGAGTTAAGGGTTGAATTGTCCATCCTTGTTCTATTCTCTGTCACTATTTTTCTAACCATGCTGAACACCCTCTCTGATGATGCATTGCTGTGTGGCACGCACAAAAGTGCTTTCATCAAATGCGCTAGAGTCTGGAATCTTCCATCTCTCCCTAGCATGGCCCAAAACCGGTCAATCTTTGCTTCCTGAGGAAGATCTTCACTGCCAACACTTGGTACTCCACTACTTCTTCCCGGAGGCTATCCAGGTCCAATCGCAGCTGCGGCTTGGAACTTACAAGCGCATTTCTTCATCTTACGCGTCGTCGGCGTCGCCACGGCTGTATCTTCTTCGTTCTTCTGCTTCGTCTCCTTGTTGTGTGCGCAGTTGTGCACTGGACTCTCTAACAGCCGTAGATGTTATTGTCACATATGCATGTACAGTAGATGGCAGTATTGTCCTGTTTAAGAGTGTCACAATATTGCTGTTTACGGCAGACGAACTGCTTTACGGTAGCCGAAAACGTGACTGCTGTTGTTGTGTGTTGTTACCGCGCTGGGAGGACGTTCATGAAACTGCCTAACAGTAAACCCACATAAGAAACCAAGAACTCGTCCTCCATCATTGTAGTTATAACGTGATTGGGCAGGCACGCTGTTTATATTGTGGGAAAGAGGACGTGAAAACAGGTCAGGTCCGCATGGAGCTGGAGGGGGCGTGGCCTCCAGCTCGGCCTGAATTTCGGGAGATTTTCGGGAGAAAATTTGTCCCAGGAGGTTTTCAGGAGAGGCGCTGAATTTCGAGAGTCTCCCGGAAAATCCGGGAGGGTTGGCAAGTATGCATTGGGCTAAAAAAATGTGTGTATATATATATATATATATATATGTGTGTGTGTGCATGTGTACATAATATATGAATATAATGGATATATATAACATAATTAGATATTAAGAGTATGTGAAAGTTCGACTTCTACCTTGTTTACTTCCGTGACGACCTTCTTAACATTTTGTAATCAAAAATATCAAGCAGCTAAAATGTGCCAAACATAGATACGTCTGGAGAGAGTGTTTTACACTTTCCCATAATGCACTCTGGTGTAATTTTGAATTTTTTGATGGTGTTTGGACGCTTTTCATAATATCCACAAAGCTCAGTGAGCAGGTTGTGTTATGTGTGATGTGTGACATTTATGGTAGTTGCATTATTTTTCGCACCATGACTAGGGAAGCTTGTTTGGATTGTGTCATATAAGTTAATGCTGTGCTGTTGTTTCAAAATACATTCAAGAGTCACTGGTCTGATTTACCCACATTGTCTACAAGATGGCAAACCTGTAGCATTCCGAGAGATTCTGGTGTTAAAGATCAATTTGAAAGCACGCCACAGTGTGATGTTTTAATGAACTCAGGATGTCTCGCGGGCCAAAATGAAGACGCTGGCGGGCTGCACTTGGCCCACAGGCCGTAGTTTTGACCCCCCTAAAAAATGGTAAATAATAAATGTTTACTCCTTTATAGATAACACTTTGTCTCCAAATGTATGTTCTCCAGAATATAATATATGGGTGCATTTGATTGATTTCCTTGCCTTTTAAAGCCCAACATATGGAAGTAGGCTACATGCACATTAGAAACAGTCTATCAGGTCAAGGTTCACAATGTCAAGAGTGGCTCATCTTTCACATTTTTTAAACAAACAATCACAATCATATCCTGCTTCTCCTCTGTTGAACCACAACAACTAAAATGCTCTCTTGACTACGTGAATGTGTGTGTGTGAGATGAATGTAGTAACTCTTGCGAGTCTTATCTAATGAAGCAGCCTGCCGGTCGTGCTCAGGAAACACTCATTAGAAAACGCAGTAGAAAAAAAATGTCTGACCTACATTGGTGGAATGCTTCTGAGTCAAGAGCAGCGCATTTTTCATTAAAGCTTAATGTGCCGTGTTGTGGCCAGGAGGAGTGTCGGGTGGGCAACAGGCTGCATTTTGAAAATTCCTTAAAAGCTTGATTTCATTTGATTTGGGGATTCAGTTATTTATGGCGGCGCACGCTGAGGCAATCTGCATCACATTCCTGCAGGCACTGTTGACAACAATACAGGGGAAAAAATGACTTGCCCAACTTCTTTTCCAAACTGCAGGACATTACAGCGCAAAAAACATGTCCAAGGTGCGGCACAAGGGCCAGTTGCAGGCCACAGTTTGTTTAAATTTTTCCTGCGACATATCCTAAAAATAAAACACACCCCGCAGTAGCAGGAACCCCGTGCGAGAACCGCCCTTCATCAAATTTCAACTTGTTTAAGGAAGTGCTCTTTGCTATCGAGGACAAAAGAGGATAAGGACATGAACGCCCAACGGCTATATAACTCACAGTGCAATCATCACAAACACAAAGAATGCTGGGTGTTAGCATGAGTACTTGCTAAGCTGCTATTTGCAACTAAAAGAGCATTTACACAAGAGGTTATGATTTGTTTATCTACATTTAAAACACTTCCTTTTGGTCTACATAACCTGTAATGGTGGTGATTTGGTAACAATTCTGTATGAATTTAGCTTCAAAGACCATCTTCAAGCCACTTTCCACTAGGGATGTCCCGATCCAGGTTTTTGCACTTCTGATCCGATACCGATATTGTTTTTGCATTTCCGATCCGATACCGATACCGATACTGACCGATACTGGCCTATCCGAGCATGTATTAAAGTTTAAAGTTATTTAGCCTACTTAGTTGTCAGAATCATGTTGAAAGGGGTTTTAGTACTCTTGATAACAACTAGCCAGCTGAATTAGGGGAGTTTGAATAATACACAATGGTTGGTAACAAGAAACTGACCTGTTTATTCAAGGATAAACACAAAATAGACAAAATCATACATGACAAACAGAAATGGCATCATTGAACTAGGGCTGGGCGATATGGCCTTTTTTTTAATATTGCGATATTTTAAGGCCATATTGCGATACACAATATATATCTCGATATTTTGCCTTAGCCTTGAATGAACACTTGATGCATATAATCACAGCAGTATGATGATTCTATGTGTTTTGATTGATTGATTGAGACTTTTATTAGTAGGTTGCACAGTGAAGTACATTTTCCGTACAATTGACCACTAAATGGTAACACCCGAATAAGTTTATCAACTTGTTTAAGTCGTAGTCCACTTAAATTGATTCATGATACAGATATATACTATCAGATATATACTATCATCATAATACAGTCATCACACAAGATAATCACATTTAATTATTTACATTATTTATAATCCAGGGTGTGGAGGGGGGCGCCTGATGTAAGTGTCAAAAAGACAGCCAAAAGAGTTTGATATGAGAATAAATCTAAAGTTAAAATATAGGGTAGAAATGCACCCATTTGCAGGAAATGTAGTCTTGATTTTCAAAATGTTCTTTCAAGGCTTGCATGTCTACATTAAACCATTCTTCTTCATACTGCATTAATATATGCTACTTTTAAACTTTCATGCAGAGAAGGAAATCACAACTAAAAAAATCACACATTTTTTCATACGGTGTTGATGTGGAAATTTTTTGCCTCTGCATTTTGATGGTGTGGGCGTGTGGCACCGAATGGAGATAAGCGTCTGGACAGACGTCACAATATTTGAACAATGATGACGAAAACTGTTGTCTCTGTCGTGTCCGTGTGTCGAAAATTGTTATGCGCTTATTTTTTTATTTGATTTTGTGCATGGCATAGATTTGCTATGCGCAGAGGACGCTTAAACAGTGCGCAATTGCACAAGCGCGCACCTTAGAGGGAACGTTGGTCACACGGCTGCGCTAGCATCACAGCTAACGTTAGCCATGCTACCTCTCTGCTCGGGGAGGACGTATACGTATGACGTGAAAGTATGTGACGTATGACGTATGACGTGACAGTATGTGACGTGTGTAAGAAGGTGCGCTTGCTGTCTGTGAGAAGCACAGACACAGAAAAGAGTGAGAAGAGCCTGTCGTGTAATGCCAGCAGCTAAAAGCAACTGCGTGAGAATTCACAGACGTGTGGATGTGTTGAAGGTGTGCTGGAAAATGCGGAACGGAAATTACGAAACAGCAGAAAAGTGGAATGTATTATTTAAATCGGTGCGTAGGAAAACATGGACCGGAGTTTTTTTTAAACTGGATCTGGATCGGCATTTTCCCATGCCTTGCCGATACGCAATTTTTGGCAAATATCGGCAGCCGATCCGATCCAAATATCGGATCGGGACATCCCTACTTTCCACTTAAATAAATTATGAATGAAAAGGAGCACATAGAAGTATCAACTTATCACATCTGCCCCCTATTTACACAAATATAACATTGGTATAATACATTAGCATTGTATTCGACTTTTTATTTTAAAAATGGCAACAGCAATGGATTTTAGCATTTAGTACATGTATGAGCCAGAGTCTGACCGAGAGCAAGATGACATCAAGAGGAAAAAGAACAAAACCGAGCCTTGAAATGAAAGCATCTCAAACCCTTCTTTTTCAATGCCTTTCTGTGCTTCAAAACTCTAAGTATAAAGGCTGGGTGTTGTTATAATGTATTCCTCCCGATTTTAAATGGCATTTCCCTGCATCATACGTAGCATGTTTCAGTGACGTGCGGTGAGGTTGATGACTGGTGAGGCACTGACTTCATCACAGTCAGATTTACAAACATATGAACCCTAAAGAGTATCTTATTCACCATTTGATTGGCAGCAGTTAACGGGTTATGTTTAAAAGCTCATACTAGCATTCTTCCCTGCTTGGCACTCAGCATCAAGAGTTGGAATTGGGGGTTAAATCACCAAAAATGATTCCCAGGCGCGGCGCCGCTGCTGCCCACTGCTCCCCTCACCTCCCAGGGGGTGATCAAGGGGATGGGTCAAATGCAGAGGACAAATTTCATTACACCTAGTGTGTGTGTGACAATCATTGGTACTTTAACTTAACTTTAACTTTACACATACAAACTGTAGCACACAAAAAAGCACATTTAATTAAAAAAACGTTATTATGGTCTTACCTTTACTTAGAAATTAAGTCCATGCGCCGCAACTAAAGCCCTCACTTAAACTTTCCACGTGCAAGATTGAATCTATTTAAAAAAGTGTAACCGAGGGTTTATAAATGTCGCCTATACTGTATGAAACTACAAAATAACAAACACGGAGGCTCCAGTTTACACAAGGACCACTTTATTTACATTCTTTCAAAAACCTACGCAACGTGACATCACTTCCGCTCTTAGCGCCTTCAAAATAAGAGCTCAAGGCATATACTGTATAACAGCGCATAACAGGAACTTAACATCACAAAGAGGAAAGCCCATGAAAATAGGTTACAAAAGTTATTTAATAAGAAGCCAAAAAGTGCAAAAACAATCATGTTCGTGTTGGAGGAGTTGTGAATTAGGTACACCTGCAGTCTGCAGGTGTATCTAATGTTGTGTCCCTGCAGTCATTCACAACTCCTCCAACACCAACATTATTGTTTTGGCACTTTTTGGCTTCCTATGAAATATTTTTTTTAAATAGATTCAATCTTGCACGTGGAAAGTTTAAGTGTGGGCTTTAGTTGATATAACAATTCTACGGCGGAGGTGCAGGAGGCGAGCCTCACACGGTGCGTCTTTTGCAGCCGTTTTATGATCGCTCAGCACAAGAAATACTTTACACACATAGAGTTGTTGACAAAATACACTGTACATTATATACCTCAGCTAACTAAACTATGGAAATGTATAATATACTTCATTTAGCAATACAGTCTCACTGCACAGCAGGCCAGCAGTTAGCCGAGTCATTGCGCAATCCATGTTGCGGCACTGAGTGACGTGCCTCAACTGGCTGCTGATCACCGCACCGTCTCTTCTCAGTATTTGAACGGCAAATGTGAAAATTCAGCGATTTTGAATAAAAATAATCTAAAACTGGTGAAGTTAAATGGAAAATAACATTATAGTATAATCACTGGATACTAGAGATGCGCGGATAGGCAATTATTTCATCCGCAACCGCATCAGAAAGTCGTCAACCATCCGCCATCCACCCCGACCTAACATTTAATCAGAACCGCATCCGCCCGCACCCGCCCGTTGTTATATATCTAATATAGACGATGCAAGGCATTAGTGAGGTTATAAAGCTTTTGCCTGTTAAAGAAAGGAGACTGATCCAATGCAGCACAGACATTCGCGTGCCACGCTGTCACGGCCCAGACGCACACCAGTGCGCAATCATATGGGAGCCGCGCTGGGCGCACCTCCAAGCGCGTCTCGCTGCCGGCGACGGCCGGTTATGGTGCCGACGCTCCAGCGCCATCCATTTTCAGGGCTAGTTGATTCGGCAGGTGGGTTGTTACACACTCCTTAGCGGGTTCCGACTTCCATGGCCACCGTCCTGCTGCTGTCTATATCAACCAGGGTGAGCCCCACCCCTTTCGTGAGCGCACTGCGCGCGGAGTGACCCCTGTTACGCGCCCCCAGCAACGGGGGTGGCGGGCAGGTAAGCTGCGCGGGCGGAGCGCGCGGAGTGACCCCTGTTACGAGCCCCCGGCCACGGGGGTGGCGGGCAGGTAAGCTGCGCGGGCGGAGCGCGCGGAGTGACCCCTGTTACGAGCCCCCGGCCACGGGGGTGGCGGGCAGGTAAGCTGCTTACCTGCTGCGCGTGACGCCGGCCGCGGCGAAGGCAGACGAGGCGGGGTGTCGGTGCGGTGGGCGCGGTGGTGACCCTGGACGTGCGTCGGGCCCTTCTCGAGGATCGCCTCAGCTACGGCTCCCGGTGGGGCCCTCTCGGGGGAAGGGGCCTCGGTCCCGGACCCCGGAGACGCGTCCCTTCTCCGCTCCGTAAAAGTGTCCATCTCTTCTTTTCTTTTTTTCTTCTGTTGTGGCATATGCTGCAGGTGCCTGCTCGTTTTTCGTATGTGGGTAACAACATTTAACTATGTATATATATTTCCGAATTGGTTTAACTGCCACCCGCCTGAATCTATTTAAAATCTTTTTTTTTTTTTTTCAACCGCCCGACCCGACCCGCGGATAAAATCTAATTTTTTAAAATTTCATCCGCCCGATCCGCGGATAATCCGCGGATAATCCGCGGATAATCCGCGGATAATCCGCGGACTCCGCGGTTGTGCCCGCAAACCGCGCATCTCTACTGGATACATGTAACAATTTCATTTTTTTTTTTTCTTTCTTTTTTTTCTTTCCATGATGTCCCCGCCTCACCTGCCTCTAGTGACTGCACGTCACTGGCATGTTTATATCTTAAAGAGGAACCACACTTTTGGGGGGATTTTGCCTATCGTTTACAATCCTTATGAGAGACAAGACACAAGGTTTTTATTTTTTTGCAGTCTAAGATGTAAACATCGTCTCGTTCTAGGTGACGAGCAATGCAGCTAAAGGGAGCAATTAATTCTAACTCCAAATCACTTTAAAAATGCACTTACGTTCTGTAACCTGTATAATAACCAAGCTGTAGCAACATTATTATTGTAAGAGCAAATGCTGAGGAACTCTTTTACCTCTACTATTACTTCTGTATTAGTACTGACTGAAAAACATGAACATTCCATGAATATTCCAGTATCTGTAAAGTATTAGCCCACATATCATGTTTTGTTTGTACACAGCTAGCTCGACAGCGAATGCACTGTAATTGTAATAACACGCATGACGTGCTGCATGTATAATGATCAATATTATAGTGACTCACTCGATGGACAGTTGTGCGTTTGGCCCAGCTGGCCGTGGACGTTTATTTTGGGAGAGCACTCCATTTATGTCGAAATAGCTTGGCTCCAAGTTAGACATTTACAGCGTCAAAGTCACGCCGACCTCACTCCCTCTTCCGTCTGCTCCAACGTTTCACCCTTCCTTAGTGCTCGCTTCTAGAAGCAGTCGTTCATCCTCCATATATTTAGCTTCAAAAAGATAAGGTTGTGAATCCTCATTTGCTCAAAAATAGTCGTCATGTTGTCTGTTACCAAGTCTGCCATGATTAGAAAACACACGCGTTTGTTTCCAAAAGTAGGAACACACATTTGTTGCCGGAAGTCAGAAGTGCGCTGTTGTGGAAATAAAAAATGTGCTGAGGAAATCAGTCCCGATGACCAAAATACGATTAACATTGTGCATATTGATATAAACAACACTAAATTGGCCCTAGTGTGTAAATGTGAGTGTAAATGTTGTCTGTCTATCTGAGTTGGCCCTGCGATGAAGTGGCAACTTGTCCAGGATGTACCCCACCTTCCACCCGAATGCAACTGGGATAGGCTCCAGCCCCCCTGCCATCCAAAGAGGGACAAGCGGTAGAAATGGATGGTGTCTGTTACTACATTATATATACAGGTAAAAGCCAGTAAATTAGAATATTTTGAAAAACTTGATTTATTTCAGTAATTGCATTCAAAAGGTGTAACTTGTACATTATATTTATTCATTGCACACAGACTGATGCATTCAAATGTTTTATTTCATTTAATTTTGATGATTTGAAGTGGCAACAAATGAAAATCCAAAATTCCGTGTGTCACAAAATTAGAATATTACTTAAGGCTAATACAAAAAAGGGATTTTTAGAAATGTTGGCCAACTGAAAAGTATGAAAATGAAAAATATGAGCATGTACAATACTCAATACTTGGTTGGAGCTCCTTTTGCCTCAATTACTGCGTTAATGCGGCGTGGCATGGAGTCCATGAGTTTCTGGCACTGCTCAGGTGTTATGAGAGCCCAGGTTGCTCTGATAGTGGCCTTCAACTCTTCTGCGTTTTTGGGTCTGGCATTCTGCATCTTCCTTTTCACAATACCCCACAGATTTTCTATGGGGCAAAGGTCAGGGGAGTTGGCGGGCCAATTTAGAACAGAAATACCATGGTCCGTAAACCAGGCACGGGTAGATTTTGCGCTGTGTGCAGGCGCCAAGTCCTGTTGGAACTTGAAATCTCCATCTCCATAGAGCAGGTCAGCAGCAGGAAGCATGTAGTGCTCTAAAACTTGCTGGTAGACGGCTGCGTTGACCCTGGATCTCAGGAAACAGAGTAGACCGACACCAGCAGATGACATGGCACCCCAAACCATCACTGATGGTGGAAACTTTACACTAGACTTCAGGCAACGTGGATCCTGTGCCTCTCCTGTCTTCCTCCAGACTCTGGGACTTCGATTTCCAAAGGAAATGCAAAATTTGCATGGTTGGGTGATGGTTTGGGGTGCCATGTCATCTGCTGGTGTCGGTCCACTCTGTTTCCTGAGATCCAGGGTCAACGCAGCCGTCTACCAGCAAGTTTTAGAGCACTTCATGCTTCCTGCTGCTGACCTGCTCTATGGAGATGGAGATTTCAAGTTCCAACAGGACTTGGCGCCTGCACACAGCGCAAAATCTACCCGTGCCTGGTTTACGGACCATGGTATTTCTGTTCTAAATTGGCCCGCCAACTCCCCTGACCTTAGCCCCATAGAAAATCTGTGGGGTATTGTGAAAAGGAAGATGCAGAATGCCAGACCCAAAAACGCAGAAGAGTTGAAGGCCACTATCAGAGCAACCTGGGCTCTCATAACACCTGAGCAGTGCCAGAAACTCATCGACTCCATGCGCACGCCGCATTAACGCAGTAATTGAGGCAAAAGGAGCTCCAACCAAGTATTGAGTATTGTACATGCTCATATTTTTCATTTTCATACTTTTCAGTTGGCCAACATTTCTAAAAATCCCTTTTTTGTATTAGCCTTACACAATATTCTAATTTTGTGACACACGGAATTTTGGATTTCATTTGTTGCCACTTCAAATCATCAAAATTAAATGAAATAAACATTTGAATGCATCAGTCTGTGTGCAATGAATAAATATAATGTACAAGTTACACCTTTTGAATGCAATTACTGAAATAAATCAAGTTTTTCAAAATATTCTAATTTACTGGCTTTTACCTGTATACTTGCAGTGTGTATATAAAACGTTGGAGGGTTTATAAGTTGTTGTAGAGGGATTTGAAGGCTATGATGACTCATTAGCCGCATCTTCCAAGCGTTTTTTATCATATTTAAAATCCTAAATAAAAAAAAAGACGTGTGTGTGTGGAGGGGGCGTGGCCTGCAGGCCTGCAGTGGAACGGGGTGTGCCAGGACCGGCCTCAAAGTCAGCGACAAGTGCGTAGATGGTCCACCTGGGCCTTGTTATCTAATCACCTGTCGCACTGTATAAGCAGCAACGGGAAGGAGAGACGTTGTTGGAGCTGGAGCAAGAGCTAGGTACAAACAGAAAACTGCTGCAAAGCAACCTGAGAACATATTGCAAAATAAAACTGTATTGCAAACCTGAAACCGGGTTTTCATGTCGGTGCTTGGTGGTCCGAAGAACCTCCTGGAGGGCAACCTCCACAATGTGTTCTTGTCTCTCAAAATGATTGTGAACGACGGGCAAAATTCCCCAAAAAGTGCAGTTCCCCTTTAAGTCTGTATTCAAACCATAGGCAGCAATAGCAATATGTAGCTGAATGGCTACATCGCTTACGTACCTTTACGAATTATAGTCTCTATTGTCATTAGACATACCGCTTCAATGTATCCACCATTGCCATAATTAGTAGGCACTGACCATGCCATTAAATGTACTTTAGGGAAAACCCTTCGGTATATTGTCGGCGGAGGTTGGGGAAACAGGTCTTCAGAGAGGTTTGCACACAAGAAAGACTTAATTGACACACAATACAAAGTTACCCAGGCACCTTTTTACTTTGTATGAGGCTGGAAGTTGGTGTAGTGACATGTGCGTGTTAATTACTTGTATTCCATCACGTGACTTCTTCCCGGAAGTTGGCCAGCCTAGCCAAGATCGCTGTTGTGCAGCAAGCAACGCGCAAACTATCCAAGTACACGAGGTGCCTAGATCTTCCTGCAAAAAGCAGCAAAAAAAATCAAACTACGCAATGAAATAGATCCCCGAAAAAAAATATTTGTCGAGTGATATGAAGGATAATCCGTCGGTCACACTCCCAGACATGTCAAACTATCTTGTGCTCCGGACATCACTCTACATGACAAAACAGATGAAAACTAGGAAAATCACAGAGGTCTACAAGTTATTTGTTTTTGGCTGGGTCAGGGGTCGGCAACCTTTACCAGTCAAAGAGCCATTTTGACCAGTTTCACAAATTAAAGAAAACAATGGGAGCCACAAAATTATTTTGAAATTTAAAATGAAATAACACTGCATACAAAGTTTTTTTTCTTGCTTTGTGCTATGTATAAACCAAGAGTCTCAGACACGCGGCCCACACCTTAATATGAAAATTGAATGTTAGTGCGGCCCGCGGGTTTTATATGAATGGCGCGTGACAGCGTCATACTTGTCAACACTCCCGATTTTTCCGGCAGACTATGATTGTCAAGGCAACTGTTCTCTTGAACTTGCCGTGATGGTACAGCATTTAGCGCACACTAAAATCAGCGTGCCGGCCCAGCCACACGTTGTATGGGGCTTCTGTTTGCACACGTAAGTGACAGCAAGGCATACTTGGTCAACAACCACACAGGTTACACTGACGGTGGCTGTATAAAAAACTTTAACACTCTGACTAATAATGCGCCACACTGTGAACCCACATCAAACAAGAATGACAAACACATTTCGGGAGAACATCCGCACCGTAACACAACATAAACACAACAGAACAAATACCCAGAATCCCATGCAGCATGCGGTAAGTATGCGGCTGAGCCGCATCAGACTGATCAAAGAGCCGCATGCGGCTCGAGAGCCGCGGGTTGCCGACCCCTGGGCTGGGTCAAAGAAATTGGTATCAAGATTATCCCGGATGAATATGCCTCGTTTTTGCTCGGTTAAGGTTGCATTTTATGATTTAACTTCACGTCTACAGCCATGTTTGTAGTCTTGTTGTTGTTGCGAGCGCCGTTTACGAGTGCAAGTGTTTTTCCCCGCCTTTATCAAATTTTAACTATAGATGTCAACATTGTGTATGTGCTGAAAGCTTCATTTAGGATTGTTGCCATTGGTTTTGCTCACATTTGCTTTCTTTTACTTAGACTCGCAGAGTTGGGGCTTCATGAAACACTCGTAGCAAGTTTGTTTTATGAAATACACATGATACCGATATAATACTTAAATGGGAATGTGGAGGGGGGCGTGGCCTGCGGGCCTGCACCGAGGTGCGGTGTGCCAGGACCGGCCTCGAAGTCAGCGACAGGTGCGTAGATGGCCTTGTTATCTAATCACCTGTCGCTCTGTATAAGGCAGCAACCGGGAGGAGAGACGTGGTTGTAGCTGGCGTGAGAGCGAGAGCGTGCCTGTCACAGCCACAAAAGACAATTGCTGGAAAGCAACACACAGACTTTTATTGAAAAATAGAACTGTATTGAACCATGAAACGGGCTCGCATGGAAATGCTTGGTGGTTTGGAGGACACACTGGTAGGCAACTTCCACAGGGAAATACTAAACGTTAAAAGTATATGAAACAAACCTTTAACGCAGTGATCACTGCAAACTCTTTGTACGGAGTGCTTGCTACTTTCCTCGTCATCGTTTTGTAAAATCTTGCACTTTTCCGCCCTTTTTTAATTATCTCTCAAAAAGCTCTGAAAAAAACGTTTATCCTTTTCGTAATTTGAATGGTTTGTACAGCCGAAAACAACGCAACCATAGGGCATTTTTCTTTGAGAAAGGCAAAATGGTGCCTAGTACCCATTGAGAACAGGCGCGGGCTTGACCACCATGCATATTCAATGAGCCAGGTCTGTACATCCCAGCAATACAACCTATAACAGTGCATTCTCAGACATGGATGACACGAATACTCAAAAACAGGTCCCAACAGGCAAGAAAAGTGGCTTTTGCATAATATGACCCCTTTAAAGCAGGTTGAAGTTCATCTCTGACAATTTCCTGTCCGACTCAAGCTTGCTACAATATGTTTGAGACTATTGTGCTATGTTTAAGATTTTGTTAGTTGTATTCACTTTATGTGAGCAGTAGGGACCTGCTCAGTGGCCTTGTGGTTAAGAGTGTCCGCCTTGAGATTTGTAGGTCGTGAGTTCAAACCCCGACCGAGTCATACCAAAGACTATAAAAATGGGACCCATTACCTCCCTGCTTGGCACTCAGCATCAAGGGTTGGAATTGGGGGTTAAATCACCAAAATGATTCCTGAGCACGGCCACTGCTGCTGCTCACTGCTCCCCTCACCTCCCAGGGGGTGGACCAAGGGGATGGGTCAAATGCAGAGGGTAATTACACCACACCTAGTGTGTGTGTGACTATCAGTGGTACTTTAACTTTTTAATATTAATCGGGTTGCATCGAACCGTTGACATGCACATGCAACACATGAATACATTGGTAGAGCAGGTGTAATACATTGGTAGAGCAGGTGTGGTTTTAGGGGAAAATTTTAAGTTTGATTTTGATGTATTCTAACAAAAGTGCGTATTATAACTTCCTTTCGGCTAACACGACAAGAATTGTGGGTAAGCCGGCATACGTAACGACAACAACAAGGCAAGCATGGCTGAGCCGATACAGATCTAAAGTTTGGCAACACTATGAGTTTTAAAGGAGCACCTTGATAAAACGAAGGCTATTTGCAAAATGTGCCACATTGCTGGTAAATTCACTGGAAGGCACCTTAGAACTTATTTGAAACAGCGACATGGAACCCCATCAATTAGGCATATTTAATTAGTGAATACATCGTGATCAGGATGTGAATCGTATCTAATCGCCAACTGACAAAGTAGCTTAAATGTATCGGATTGTTGCTTGTGAATAAGATGTGTTGTATATCGTATTGGGTAGAGACCAGAGATGACCATCCCTCTGGAGCAGTGTGGGGTGCTGGTATTCTGCCTAAAGAGAGCACCTATTCGACACACAAATTCTATGACGGCTGAACAATATTATGCAATATGAATCTTTTGCCCCCCTCATACTTGTGGCAACCCCTCAAGCAGTGTTCCTTAACCAAAGGGCCCTGAGCGCCCCCTAGAGGACTGACAAAAGAATGTCTGTTTTTTTAGTTGTGGTGCATATGGGCAGCAGTGGTAGTCAGATTACACTTTTCCACCACAGTAATGAAAATCTTAAACAAACAGAAGAAATCTGGAGCTAACATCAGAGAAGTTTCTTAAGCGCAAAAATTACGACTGAAGTGATTAAACTGTATTTTCATTTGCACTTTATTTTTAGGTAAGAAACATATTCGTTATTAATTGAGTCTATTTATTTAAGCAAAATATATATGTACATTCATAATGTTTTTTTTCATTATTTATGAGCTCTCTTTTATGCAGTTAGTATTTATTTTTCTAAAACGGCCTGATCTAAAAAGTTAAAGTTAAAGTACCAATGATTGTCACACACACTAGGTGTGGCAAAATTATTGATCACCCCCTGGGAGGTGAGGGGAGCAGTGGGCAGCAGCAGTGGCCGCGCCCGGGAATAATTTTTGGTGATTTAACCCCCGATTCCAACCCTTGATGCTGAGTGCCAAGCAGGGAGGTAATGGGTCCCATTTTTATAGTCTTTGGTATGACTCGGCCGGGGTTTGAACTCACAACCTACCGATCTCAGGGCTGACACTCTAACCACTAGGCCACTGAGTAGGTTGCTAGGCCACTGAGTAAACCTAAAGTTTATGTGTTAAATAAATATTCATCTTTGAGATTAATAAACACATGGTTTAATCTCATTTGAAAAGGTTGTTAACTTTAAGTAGGTTGGATATAATTACCCAATACGATAAAAATTAAAGGCCTACTGAAACCCACTACTACCGACCACGCAGTCTGAGAGTTTATTTATCAATGATAAATGATAAATGATAAATGGGTTGTACTTGTATAGCGCTTTTCTACCTTCAAGGTACTCAAAGCGCTTTGACACAACTTCCACATTTACCCATTCACACACACATTCACACACTGATGGAGGGAGCTGCCATGCAAGGCGCTAACCAGCGCCCATCAGGAGCAAGGGTTAAGTGTCTTGCTCAGGACACAACGGACATGACGAGGTTGGTACTAGGTGGGGATTGAACCAGGGACCCTTGGGTTGCGCACGGCCACTCTCCCACTGCGCCACGCCGTCCCAATGAAATCTTAACATTGCAACACATGCCAATACGGCCGGGTTAGCTTACTAAAGTGCAATTTTAAATTTTGCGCGAAATATCCTGCTGAAAACGTCTCGGTATGATGACGTCAGCGCGTGACGTCACGGATTGTGGAGGACATTTTGGGACAGCATGGTGGCCAGCTATTAAGTCGTCTGTTTTCATCGCAAAATTCCACAGTATTCTGGACATCTGTGTTGGTGAATCTTTTGCAATTTGTTCAATGAACAATGGAGACAGCAAAGAAGAAAGATGTAGGTGGGAAGCGGTGTATTGCGGCCGACTGCAGCAACACAAACACACATTGTTTACATTCCCGGAAGATGACAGTCAAGCTTTACCATTGGCCTGTGGAGAACTGGGACAACAGAGACTCTTACCAGGAGGACTTTGAGTTGGATGCGCAGACACGGTACCGTGAGTACACATGCAGCTGCGGCTTCCAAACATTTGATCGCATGCCCGTACGTGCGTGCCGCTATGTGCATGTCACGTACGTAACTTTGGGGAAATATATGTGCTGTATGAGGTGTTTGTTATGCGGTATTAATTTGTGGCATATTAAATATAAGCCTGGTTGTGTTGTGGCTAATAGAGTATATATATGTCTTGTGTTTATTTACTGTTTTAGTCATTCCCAGCTGAATATCAGGTCCCACCCGCCTCTCACAGCATCTTCCCTATCTGAATCGCTCCCACTGCCCTCTAGTCCTTCAGTCTCACTTTCCTCATCCACAAATCTTTCATCCTCGCTCAAATTAATGGGGAAATCGTCGCTTTCTCGGTCCGAATCGCTCTCGCTGCTGGTGGCCATGATTATAAACAATGTGCAGATGTGAGGAGCTCCACAACCTGTGACGTCACGCTACTCGTCTGCTACTTCCGGTACAGGCAAGGCTTTTTTATCAGCGAACAAAAGTTGCGAACTTTATCGTCGATGTTCTCTACTAAATCCTTTCAGCAAAAATATGGCAATATCGCAAAATGATCAAGTATGACAAATAGAATGGACCTGCTATCCCCGTTTAAATAAGAACATCGCATTTCAGTAGGCCTTTAAGAGTATGATTACTAATTCAGTGTTAGTATTTGATTGAGCCCCGAGGTCAAAAAGATTAAGAACCCCTGCTCTGAAGAATGCTGCCCTGTGCAATTGCATATACCGTATGTGGCCTACAACCGAAATCAACCCGGCACATTAGAATGCAACACAGAAAACAGAGAAAAACTGGAAACGACGTAAATTTGCATAATATTACCCTTACATTTTTCTATAAAATATAAATCCTGATAAAAAAATGTTTCTCAAATTTAGTTTTTTCTGATCCAAATTGTTTTGAATCCCTTTTCTTAGCTTTTACATTTACAGTATTTGACCACATAAAGTGTGTGCTTTTTAATAAAATGTTCGCTCATTGAATTTTAAAAATCCTTACATTTGTTGTTACAATACAACGTTGGACAATTTTGCCCAGTATTTCAAGTCAAAACATATAATAATGTGCAACATACAGTAATAATGTACCAATAAGTGCGTTAAGTAAAAGAAAGCACACACAAGGACGCATCAGTTTTTATTTCGACACTACCTTTAGTATAGAAGCTGTCAAGTTATCATTAACTTACCATTGACGACGTTTAAGAAGCTACAATCCCTAGCATCGGTGGGCATGTCCACAACAACAGCCAACTGGCTCATATCAGCAGCAGCACTTTGTTTTCCTGTGTTACACAGCTTTTGGATGACAAGTAGTCATCAAATGTATATATTTTTATATCACTTGACACATACAAGTCATTTGGGAACTGTTCAGATCTGTGTTTTGGAGTAAAAAGATTCGTTTTGTATGCTTTTTTATACACACTTTTATTTGAGGTGGCCACTTCGAGGTTTGAGTGACCGAGTGTCTCAGAGGCAGGCGGGGAGCTGTCATGGCTCTATAGAGGCGAGTTAAAAGTTTAGTTTAAAAAAGTTTTTTTAAGGAAGTGCACAATTCACCGAAAACATGTGTGTATCCGTTTTTATTGGCCAATTCCGTGATTCCATCACAGCGCCTTTGGACACACTTGCACCGTATCATATTATTCAGACTATAAAAGTGCACTTATTCATAGAGACTATTTTTAAAATGATAAACATGTGGTTATTGTGAAGGAGGGGAAGTGTGCGGCTGTTCTGAACTTGACGACTAAGGAGGAGACGTGACGTGAGGCTGTTAAAAAAAAAAGGAGTGAAAGAGTGAGCCTCTCAAGTTGCGACTGCTGTCCTGTTTGTACATTGATCTTACATCCGTGATGTCGTTCACAACAACACAAGCAGATGAGATGTGTTGTGGGTCTATGGATTGTTCTTGCGAGCTTTAGCTTTGTAGTTTAGTCAGTGTTTCAAGTGGTGAACCCGGACATATTACTGTCCCAAACAAATGTTCCTTCTCCTCATAAAGACTGCATTTTACTCACATTTTAAGTCAATTTCTGTGACACAGTTTTCTGCGTTTAATCGCGGATTCCATTTAATTGGTAATTTCCATGCCTTACTTGTTTTGTTAAGTTTAATAATTATTAAGAGTTATGTTAAATTAAAGGTAGAAACCATGATGAGATCCCAAACTTCTAGTAGACGTGGTCTTTTTTTCACTCATACGTTTCACCGTTACAAGCTCAGGAATTTGCGTGCACGTTCATCTTTTTTTCCCCATCCATCCATTTTCTACCGCTTGTCCCGTTCGGGTTGCGGGTGGGGCTGGAGCCTATCCCAGCTGCAATCAGGCGGAAGGCAGGGTACACCCTGGAGAAGTCGCCACTTCCATCGCAGCGCCAAGACAGATAGACAGACAACATTCACACTTACAGTACATTCACACACTAGGGCCAATTTAGTGTTGGTGCGTGTCTTTGGAGGTGGGAGAAGGCCGGGGTACCCGGAAGGAATTCACACAGTCACAGGGAGAACATGCAAACTCCACATAGACGACCCAGAGCCCGGGAATCGAACCCAGGACCTTTTTATTGTGAGGGACGAGCACTAACTACTGTGCTGCCCTCTTTTTTTTCTCGATTATAATATTTTTATGATCATGAGAAGCCCGAATGCAGCTGAGATAGGCTCCAGCACCCCCCGCGACCCCAAAAGGGACAAGCGGTAGAAAATGGATGGATGGATGGACGGATGGAGAAGCTAAAATCCAATATATGTACAAAATTCCATTTGTCCAAAAATTAGGTGGGTGCGGCTGAAAAACAAGAGCGGTCTATAGCAGTGGTAGGGAACCTATGGCTCTCGAGCCAGATGTGGCTCTTTTGATGACAGCATGTGGCTCTCAGATAAATCTTATTTGACATTGCTGAACACGATAAGTAATGAATAATTCCACTGGTAGTCACAGTGTTAAAAACAACATTCAAAATATAAAACATTCTCATGCGTTTTATTCCACCCATCCGTTTTCTACCGCACCTGTTCAAGAAGTCGCATTAATGGTGAGAAGTATTTTAATTATAGGCTCCAGCACCCCCCGCGAAAAAGAATAAGAGACTTATCATACTCTAAAAATGTTGGTCTTACTTAAAAATGCACGCATTTAGTTGTATTCACTGTTAAAAAAATATTATATGGCTCTCACGGGAATACATTTTAAAATATTTGGCTTTCATGGCTCTCTCAGCCAAAAAGGTTCCCGACCACTGGTCTATAGCCTTTAAAATTACCGCACTTATATGGCAGTTTAAGAACAGGTCACTTCATCAGGTAGTGCAAGTTGTGCCCAAATTTGCCCACCCTGTCGTTTCAATTGGCCTGCTAAAGAGTGGCTTCCCAAATGTAATACATATGCATACTGTATTCAATTTGGGGCTTAAAGGGGAACATTATCACCAGACCTATGTAAGCGTCATTATATACCTTGATGTTGCAGAAAAAAGACCATATATTTTTTTAACCGATTTCCGAACTCTAAATGGGTGAATTTTGGCGAATTAAACGCCTTTCTATTATTCGCTCCCGGGGCGATGACGTCACGTTGTGACGTCACATCGGGAAGCAATCCGCCATTTTCTCAAACACATTACAAACACCGAGTCAAATCAGCTCGGTTTTTTTCCGTTTTTTCGACTGTTTTCCGTACCTTGGAGACATCATGCCTCGTCGGTGTGTTGTCGGCGGGTGTAACAACACGAACAGGGACGGATTCACGTTGCACCAGTGGCCCAAAGATGCGAAAGTGACAAGAAATTGGACGTTTGTTCCGCACACTTTACCGACAAAAGCTATGCTACGACAGAGATGGCAAGAATGTGTGGATATCCTGCGACACTCAAAGCAGATGCATTTCCAACGATAAAGTCAAAGAAATCTGCCGCCAGACCCCCATTGAATCTGCCGGAGTGTGTGAGCTATTCAGGGACAAAGGACCTCGGTAGCACGGCAAGCAATGGCGGCAGTTTGTTCCCGCAGACGAGCGAGCTAAACCCCCTGGATGTCTTGGCTCACACCGTCTCTTATGCCACCGAAGATGATCAAGAGAAGAATATCGACCCTAGCTTCCCTGGCCTGCTGACATCAACTCCAAAACTGGACAGATCAGCTTTCAGGAAAAGAGAGCGGATGAGGGTATGTCTACAGAATATATTAATTGATGACAATTGGGCTGTCTGCACTCTCAAAGTGCATGTTGTTGCCAAATGTATTTCATATGCTGTAAACCTAGTTCATAGTTGTTAGTTTCCTTTAATGCCAAACAAACACATACCAATCGTTGGTTAGAAGGCGATCGCCGAATTCGTCCTCGCTTTCTCCCGTGTCGCTGGCTGTCGTGTCGTTTTCGTCGGTTTCGCTTGCATACGGTTCAAACCGATATGGCTCAATAGCTTCAGTTTCTTCTTCAATTTCGTTTTCGCTACCTGCCTCCACACTACAACCATCCGTTTCAATACATGCGTAATCTGTTGAATCGCTTACGCCGCTGAAATCCGAGTCTGAATCCGAGCTAATGTCGCTATAGCTTGCTGTTCTATGCGCCATGTTTGTTTGTGTTGGCATCACTATGTGACGTCACAGGAAAATGGACGGGTGTATATAACGATGGTTAAAATCAGGCACTTTGAAGCTTTTTTTAGGGATATTGCGTGATGGGTAAAATTTTGAAAAAAACTTCGAAAAATAAAATAAGCCACTGGGAACTGATTTTTAATGGTTTTAACCCTTCTGAAATTGTGATAATGTTCCCCTTTAACTCCTCTTCGCTCACGGTGCTGCTATACAATTAAAATCATTTTAATTAGGTTTGCCTAATGCCGTGGCATACACTTCTAAGGCTACGTTCACACTGCAGAGTTGGATGTCTAATTCAGAATGTTTTTTAAAACACAATCTTTTTATGTGGTCGTTCATAAAAAAAAAGCAATTTCTACTGTGAATGCAATCTGACCCGCATGCGGACATGTCATTACGTCGCACACAATGCACTGTAAACATGGCTTGCACTCTAGTCGGCCTCGGTACTGGCGCATTTGTGGCAATTCAAAGGGTTTTGTGCAATCAAAGTCAACATTTTCTGAACCCAATTAATAAGAAGGAAGAGGACAAGTATTTTGGCTCAGGCAGTTTTAAGGGATATTTTGAAGAACAGGTCTGTGAGTGAGCAGTCGGAGACAGGAGTGGTGGTACTTTTCACCTGTTTTCTGCTCCGTTGCGAACAATTTGTTTTGTAACCGTATATTTTGGCGAATAATTATGACGCTTATAGCTTTTCGATGACGTTCTGGTCGGATGAACGTGATCGGAGCGCAGGAGCGTTCACATTGAGGACACGTCGCATATATATCCGATTTATTTCCACATACGAAAGAGGCCTGGGTCAGATAGGAGCATTTGGAATTGTGCTGTTCACACTGACATGAAAAAAATATGATACAGTTTGCATATGGGCAAAAAAATCAGAATTGACCCGCAGTGTGAACAAGGTCTTGAACTCACCCTTCTCAGCCATGGCTCCCTTGTTGAGGATCTGAATGGCTCGGCGGATGTCCAGGTTGAAGAGAGCCACGGCGGCGGCCCGCTCCCACTCGCGCTCCTGCTCGAGCGAGCGCAGGAAGGGCTCCACGTCAATGTCGGGCCCCCGGCTGATCCAGCCGCAGAGTCGCAAGGCGACGCTGCGCTCCTCGCTGTGGTACCGGGTCACGTCGGTCTGGCAGTCCGAGCCGCTCCAGCATTTACGGCTCTCCGTGGTGCCTGGTGGTGCGAAGAGACAAGTGATCACCATCTACCGCACGGTACGCTGCTGTGGATTCTGATCCGAACCCGGTTTCTTACCCGAGCTGTTCTTGACAATGTTCTTGATACCGGAATAGACAAGGGCCTGCTTGTTGCCCTGCAGTTTCAACTCCACGTCCTCGGCACACTGCTTCATATGTGAGTTTTACATAGGAAGCATGACACGTACACCAGCGCTGCACATTCAGGCTAAACATATGCAATAAAAAGGATATAGAAGAGGTCAAACCACAAGGACTTGAGCTGCGAATCGTTGCCTCCAGCCAGCAGGTGGTTCCTCCACACTTGGACGGTATCGTGTCCGTACCTGGACTGAGCCCTCTGCCTCATCTTGGTGGCGATGTCCTTCTCCAAGACGCTCTCTAAGCCCTCCGCTTCGTCCTCCACGCAGTCGTACAGGTGCCGGCCGCACGCCCATCGCAGCGAGGTGGTGGAGCTCCACGCCAGCGAGATGCGCTCGAACACCGTGAAGTCGGTCATGGCGCGGTTGGCCGCGGACACCACCACCATGCGGTTCTGGGAGGACGGGTGCCAGGCGAAGCTGCCAATCTGGTTGTCGCAGGGCTGCACGCTGCGCTCGATGATGGTGGGCTCCGTCTCGTCCCCGATAGGCGTGGGGGTGTGCTGCATGTCGTAAAGGCGGATAATGTTGCTGTCGCGGGTCAGCGTGGCCAGCAGGCCCGTGCGAGTTGGACACCACGCCACCTGGCAAGGATGAAGCTCACAGTAAGTTGTGTCACATTGTACAAAGTCATGACTACCGCGTGGCATGTAGGAGTTTGCTTTGAAACTGGTTGCCCGCCCCCTCAAGAACATCAAGTTGATTTCATTTTCTTCATGACTCCAGATGTCAAACAGGTACCGTATTTTTCGGACTATAAGTCGCAGTTTTTTTCATAGTTTGGCCGGGGGTGCGACTTATACTCAGGAGCGACTTATGTGTGAAATGATTAACACGTTTGCGTAAAATATCAAATAATATTATTTAGCTCATTCACGTTAGAGACTAGACGTATAAGATTTCATGGGATTTAGCGATTAGGAGTGACAGATTGTTTGGTAAACGTATAGCATGTTCTATATGTTATAGTTATTTGAATGACTCTTACCATAATATGTTACGTTAACATACCAGGCACGTTCTCAGTTGGTTATTTATGCCTCATATAACGTACATTTATTCAGCCTGTTGTTCACTATTCTTTATTTATTTTAAATTGCCTTTCAAATATCTATTCTTGGTGTTGGGTTTTATCAAATAAATTTCCCCCAAAAATGTGACTTATATATGTTTTTTTCCTTCTTTATTATGCATTTTCGGCCGGTGCGACTTATACTCCGAAAAATGCGGTATACATCTTTCCATTTTATCAAACTAACTGAAATAGCCTTCTTTTTGGTCTCATCAAAAAAGATGATTTATTTACAACAAATAATGTATCTTTGTTGATTTATCTATGCCAGTGACGTCTCGTGACTGGCAGAACAATGAACTGCTTTTCCATAAAATGGCAGAAGGTAAATATATATATATATATATATATATACAGTGGGGCAAAAAAGTATTTAGTCAGCCACCAATTGTGCAAGTTCTCCCACTTAAAATGATGACAGAGGTCTGTAATTTTCATCATAGGTACACTTCAACTGTGAGAGACAGAATGTGAAAAAAAAATCCAGGAATTCACATTGTAGGATTTTTAAATAATTTATTTGTAAATTATGGTGGAAAATAAGTATTTGGTCAATAACAAAAATTCAACTCAATACTTTGTAATATAACCTTTGTTGGCAATAACAGAGGTCAAACGATTACTATAGGTCTTTACCAGGTTTGCACACACAGTAGCTGGTATTTTGGCCCATTCCTCCATGCAGATCTTCTCGAGAGCAGTGATGTTTTGGGGCTGTCGCCGAGCAACACGGACTTTCAACTCCCTCCACAGATTTTCTATGGGGTTGAGGTCTGGAGACTGGCTAGGCCACTCCAGGACTTTCAAATGCTTCTTACGGAGCCACTCCTTCGTTGCCCGGGCGGTGTGTTTGGGATCATTGTCATGCTGGAAGACCCAGCCACGTTTCATCTTCAAAGCTCTCACTGATGGAAGGAGGTTTTGGCTCAAAATCTCACGATACATGGCCCCATTCATTCTTTCCTTAACACGGATCAGTCGGCCTGTCCCCTTAGCAGAAAAACAGCCCCAAAACATGATGTTTCCACCCCCATGCTTCACAGTAGGTATGGTGTTCTTGGGATGCAACTCAGTATTCTTCTTCCTCCAAACACGACGAGTTGAGTTTATACCAAAAAGTTCTATTTTGGTTTCATCTGACCACATGACATTCTCCCAATCCTCTGCTGTATCATCCATGTGCTCTCTGGCAAACTTCAGACGGGCCTGGACATGCACTGGCTTAAGCAGGGGGACACGTCTGGCACTGCAGGATTTGATTCCCTGTCGGCGTAGTGTGTTACTGATGGTAACCTCTGTTACTTTGGTCCCAGCTCTCTGCAGGTCATTCACCAGGTCCCCCCGTGTGGTTCTGGGATTTTTTTCTCACCGTTCTCATGATCATTGTGACCCCACAGGATGAGATCTTGCGTGGAGCCCCAGATCGAGGGAGATTATCAGTGGTCTTGTATGTCTTCCATTTTCTGATAATTGCTCCCACAGTTGATTTTTTCACACCAAGCTGCTTGCCTATTGTAGATTCACTCTTCACAGTCTGGTGCAGGTCTACAATTCTTTTCCTGGTGTCCTTCGACAGCTTTTTGGTCTTGGCCATAGTGGAGTTTGGAGTCTGACTGTTTGAGGCTGTGGACAGGTGTCTTGTATACAGCTAACAAGTTCAAAAAAGTGCCATTAATACAGTTAACGAGTGGAGGACAGAAGAGCTTCTTAAAGAAGAAGTTACAGGTCTGTGAGAGCCAGAGATCTTCCTTGTTTGAAGTGACCAAATACTTATTTTCCACCATAATTTACAAATAAATTCTTTAAAAATCCTACAATGTGAATTCCTGGATTTTTTTTTTTCACATTCAGTCTCTCACAGTTGAAGTGTACCTATGATGAAAATTACAGACCTCTGTCATCATTTTAAGTGGGAGAACTTGCACAATCGGTGGCTGACTAAATACTTTTTTGCCCCACTGTATATATATATATATATATTTATACACATATACACATATACAGGTATATATATATATATATATACACACACACACACAGTACAAGCCAAAGGTTTGGACACACCTTCTCATTCAAAGCATTTTCTTTATTTTCATGACTATTTACATTGTAGATTGTCACTGAAGGCATCAAAACTATGAATGAACACATGTACCGTATTTTTCGGATTATAAGTCGCAGTTTCTTTCATAGTTTGGCCGGGGGTGCGATTTATGTGGGAAATTATTAACACATTACCGTAAAATATCAAATAATAATATATTCAGTGACAACCGAAACCATCCTGTCCGGATTCAGAAAGGCTGGAATAATTGGAACTGCAACTGACGATGACTCTGACGTAAGCGACGTACCGATTGAAGAAGAAGCGGTGCATTGTCTACCTTTGGAGTTGGCAGAGTTGTTTAGAAGCGACACCGAGGGAGAAGATTTCTTCGGATTTAGCGATTAGGAGTGACAGATTGTTTGGTAAACGTATAGCATGTTCTATATGTTATAGTTATTTGAATGACTCTTACCATAATATGTTACGTTAACATACCAGGCACGTTCTCAGTTGGTTATTTATGCGTCATAGAATGTACACTTATTCAGCCTGTTGTTCACTATTCTTTATTTATTTTTAATTGCCTTTTAAATGTCTAATCTTGGTGTTGGATTTTATCAAGTAAATTTCCCCAAAAATGCGACTTATACTCCAGTGCGACTTATAGCGGTATAGCTCGGTTGGTAGAGCGGCCGTGCCAGCAACTTGAGGGTCCCAGGTTCGATCCCTGCTTCTGCCATCCTAGTCACTGCCGTTGTGTCCTTGGGCAAGACACTTTACCCACCTGCTCCCAGTGCCACCCACACTGGTTTAAATGTAACTTAGATATTGGGTTTCACTATGTAAAAGCACTTTGAGTCACTAGAGAAAAGCGCTATATAAATATAATTCACATATATGTTTTTTTCCTTCTTTATTATGCATTTTCGGCCAGTGCGATTTATACTCCGGAGCGATTTATAATCCAAAAAATATGGGACTTAACAAAAAAATTTGAAATGACTGAAAACACGTTTTATATTCTAGTTTCTTCAAAATAGCCACCCTTTGCTCTGATTATTGCTTTGCACACTTTTGGCATTCTCTTGATGAGCTTCAAGCTTCACCTGAAATGGTTTTCACTTCACAGGTGTCATAGTTTTGATGCCTTCAGTGACAATCTACAATGTAAATAGTCATAAAAATAAAAAAAACGCATTGAAATGAGAAGGTATGTCCAAACTTTTGGCCTGTACTGTATATAAATATATACATATACACAATATGTATATATATATATATATATATATACCGTATATATATATATATATATATATATATATATATAGACAATTAACCCGTGTACAGTAAACCCTCAGTTATCGCTGTTAATTGGTCAAATATTTTCATAGCTAGAGCATAAAAACCTTCCAAATTATGTTTTTTTTTGTTCTGATCAGCTACTCAGGCAAATCATATTGTTGATGTAGATGACCATATTTGCTGTACAGATTTACTTTACAAAAGAGAAGTGTGGGATACTTCTCTTGTTGCTGTATTTGTATTTGACTTTATCTAATGGATTTATATTAATGTTTGGCACAGCAGGAGGGGATAGAAAGAGAAAAAAAGGACGTCAGAGGGGGAAATTACGGGGACAAGAGGGGGATAAGACAGAGCGACAACAACAATAACAACCACAACAATAAAAACCACAACAACAAAACAACAGAACAGAATCAGCAAATATGATATGTACAAATATGATACGAAAAGTGATAGCAAAGAAGCAGTTAGAGGAGTAAATATTAATAACACAGAAATGACAATGAACATTACTGCGCTACAAATGGAGCAATACAAATACCAATAGAAATAGCACTATTGATAATAATCAATAACAATAATTACCTCTATTATCAACAATACAATTGTTTCAAATGCAATAATACATATATGCAATGATAACTTGAATTAAAAAAGAAAGCAGATAAATGGAGGGGAACAAAAATAAGTGAACTGTATTAACCTTGTAGATTGTTATAGTAACAATAGGTTTGATTGATTGATTGATTGAAAATGTTATTAGTAGATTGCACAGTGCAGTACATATTCCGTACAATTGACCACTAAATGGTAACACCCGAATAAGTTTTTCAACTTGTTTAATCAATTCATGGTAAAAAGGTGTAGCGTTACCCATTATATGCATGACTGTTAGTATGCATATGTGCAAAATGGCAGAAGGTAAATAATTAACCTGTGTACAGTAAACTCTTGGTTATCGCTGTTAATTGGTCAAATTTTCATAGCTAGAGCAAATTAGAGAACGACTGCTTTTTCAAGAACTGATATCGATACCAATTACTAGTAGTCAAAAAGCACGATAACCAATATATGGAGCCGATATTCATTTGCCGTAAAAGTTACTTAAAAATTAATAGTATACATCAATAAACTGCTGGATGAGGCTTTGAGTTATCTTTTAAACTTTTTTTTAAGAAACGTCCGACCAGTAACGACATCATGTTTCATGCGGCGCTAATGTTGTGATTAATTTAGCGGCAAAAAACTCAGGGGATCACAAACGCCTTTTATTACGTGTGTCTAAAAGAAAAATTGGTAAAAATATGGGATTTCTCTACATCACAATATCTCGCCATCTACTGAATTTTACAACATTTTATGACAGTGTATGGATTTAATTAGGCTTCATCCTGAGGAACCCTAAAATATTGCAAAAAATTTTATGATAACAATTCAGGGCTTCTTCCTTCCTTATAGCTGCGATATTTTTCAAGCTGGCAGACATCAGTTCTACCTGGATGTTACAGAAAAAGCATGAGAATGTGTACGCTGATGCCTGATCTTCTTTAATTATGAAGTATCGTATTTTTCGGAGTATAAGTCGCACCGGAGTATAAGTCGCGTCTGCCGAAAATGCATAATAAAAAAGGAAAAAAACATATATAAGTCGCACTGGAGCCCGGCCAAACTATGAAAAAAACTGCGACTTATAGTCCGAAAAATACGGTAAGTCTCCTATTTGTCAAGATATTTACACAAAGTTTGGATTTTGTCAGAGATATCTTTTCTGTCGACCTTATATCCAGCCATCTCTATCACGTTGTCATTTGATTGAATCACGGAACATGAAACTCTCCTTTCATGAGCCCACGCTCCGAGTGGTGCGGGCGGAGGCTTGTCGAGCAACTTGCTGCAGTAGTGAAAACAAACAAAACGGGACCAAGAAGGTGCCAGGTAAGAATGACAAAAACTGGATGTCCTGGAGAAAATTGGAAGCATTGCAGAGGACACATAAGGAGAGAAAGGGTGGGGTATGAGACCAGAGATTTTTCACAATAACTAAAATTAATGCCCTGTCAGATATCAAAACATATTTGGGATGAATTATTGACAATGAGAGTCATTTTTAATTTTAAATGAATTAAATAAATTAGGAAATTAGGCTCTAGCAAAAAAGAGAACCTTTCTCATGCAGGGCTTGAGCAGTGGGTTTTATTTATCTACTTTAACAAAAATATATATATTTTTTTAAATACTACATACTGGTGTCATATGTGTATATATTGTATCTGCTGATGTAGTTCTGTTGTGGTTGTAAAAAAAATTAGTAACTAAATAAAAAGTCTGATACTGATTTAAAAAATTATATCGATATATGTCAAAATGCCAAATATCGGCGCCGATAATCTATTTTATATTAAAAAAACAAGATCGGAATTGAGTATACCTTGGTCAGAGGCTTTGGCTGCTCGGTCAGGGTGAGCACAGGCTTCTCAAACTTCCTCAGATCCCAAATAGCCACCTGGCCCTCAAAGAAGGAGGCCACGCGATCTGGGAAATGGGGGTCGACCGTGGCCCCCTGGACGGCTTTGGTGTTGACAAAGGTCTTCTGGCTGGTGTTCCTCAGGTCAAAAATGGCCAGGTTGCGGTGCATGCCGGCCAACAGGAGCTTGGGGTCACGCAGGAGCCAGCAGAGCGACAGGCAAGCGTCGTTTTGGCCCAGGTCGTACAGTGGCTTCGTCACGACAGAGCTCAAGTCCAAATCCACGGAGGAGAGACGGATCTTCTCGCCCACGACGCTGGCTTCTGAGGAGAACTTGCTGCTTATGTCCCAGATGAGGACGGAGAAGTCCGCCCTGTGTTTGTCCAAGCCAGCTGCCAGGAGGTTGCTGTCCACCGGGTTCCAAGCAAGAGTGTTGCACTGGCGGGCGTGCTTGGGAACAAACTCCTTCCCCACCAGCTCTTTGCAGGCAGAGTTGTGGCTCTGACCCAGGCTGGTGAGGACCACCCTGCCGTTGGCTTGGCCCACTGCGAGCAAGCATTCAGGCTCCTGCTTGGGGTACCAGGCCACGCATTTCATGTAGGGGGTGTCAGAGTTAATGGCCAGCAAGGTAGCAGCCGTTTCATCCGAGAGAGGGAGAGTACCAGCCTTGAGCTCGGAGCTCCCCGCTGGTCCGATGCGGTACAGACCCAGCTCTGAGTCACAGATGACATAGCGGTCCGGGTGGTGCGGGGACCACAGAATGTCCGGCTTGGAGCCACTCATGACTCAGGAGCAACTAGAGGTTTCTCCACTTCGAAACTGAGCCCCAACCTGCAGGAGTAAAAGTGCATTGACAATGAAAGATAGATTTGTGACACAACTCAAACTATATTTAAGACATTTTGGTTGACACGGAAATAGAGATGTCCGATAATGGTTTGTTTGCCGATATTCCAATATTGTCCAACTCTTAATTACCGATTCCGATATCAACCGATACCGATATATACAGTCGAGGAATTAACACATTATTATGCCTAATTTTGTTGTGATGCCCTGCTGGATGCATTAAACAATGTAACAAGGTTTTCCAAAATAAATCAACTCAAATTATGGGAAAAAATGCCAACATGGCACTGCCATATTTATTATTGAAGTCACAAAGTGCATTATTTTTTTTAACATGCCTCAAAACAGCACCTTGGAATTTGAGACATGCTCTCCCTGAGAGAGCATGAGAAGGTCGAGGTGGTGTGGGTTAGAGGGTAGCGGGGGGTGTATATTGTAGCGTCCCGGAAGAGTTAGTGCTGCAAGGGGTTCTGGGTATTTGTTCTGTTGTGTTTATGTTGTGTTACGGTGCGGATGTGTGTTTGTTATTCTTGTTTGGTGTGGGTTCACAGTGTGGCGCATATTTGTAACAGTGTTAAAGTTGTTTATACGTCCACCCTCAGTTTGACCACTTGTGTGTGTGAAAAGCCGTAGATATTATGTGATTGGGCCGGCACGCAAAGGCAGTGCCTTTAAGGTTTATTGCCGCTCTGTACTCCGTGTACCACTCCGTATGGCGGCGTTTTAAAAAGTCATACATTTTACTTTTTGAAACCGATACCGATAATTTACGATGTCACATTTTAAAGCATTTATCAGCTGATAATATCGGCAGTCCGATATAATCGGACATCTCTACACGGAAGTATTAGGGCTGCACCATTCAGCTAAGAATGTTGATCACGATTTACGCGCGCACACAGCATGTTCAGGGGCAGGCATTTACATTTAAAAGAAATCAGTTTTAATATTATTTTGATCATTATTACGACACTCACGTTTGTCCTCGTCTTATTTTGTTTCCGTAAAAACTTGCAATGATATTAGTCGAAAAATTAGTTGGTGAGGGACTTTTTCTTGTAAGAAAATAAAACGTACAGGTACATTTAACCCTAAAGAAGTCAGTTATCGTTGCGATCGCTCCTCCAGCAAGCTGATGATATGAACCAGGAATGTGGAGCCAACTCGCCCTGGCCGGCGAGACTGGCAGGCAGACGGACGTTGAAGAGCGAGGAGGAAATGTCAACCGTCATGCTCACTGTGAGTCCCTCAAGGCAAAGTTTGTTTGTGGTATAGCTATAAAAAAGTAATACAAATTGTCACCGGTTAAAAATTGGATGACATGTTTGTGTTAATTAAGATTGCCATTTGTTTTCCCGAGTTTTGAGCAGTCTTAAAGGGGCTGTTTGCAACATTTACACAGATGCCTAGAGGGCGCCAACTTATCAATGTATTTTACACAGCATATCCTGCTCTTTCACGGCTTCTCGCACATAATGACGTACAGTATGTACGTAACACATGCATGCGCATTAGCTTTGGGTGATGTTTGCTAATAATAGCAATTTAAATAGCTAGCGTTAGCTGTGATTGAATGTATATTCTATCATAACAACATGACCGCAAATTGTTCGTTGCTTCTCTAGGACTGCTTTTGTACGTGTGCACGCGCTCCCTGCGCATACGTGTTGAAGAGACAGAGTGAGTTACCGCCGTATACACCAATCATTTTATTTGGGCCGGTAAAAATGTTTATTACTTAAACTTTGTAATTGTGAAAAATATACAATTTTCAAACAAATGTGTTCTATTATACCACTAACGGTAACATAAGCCAGCATAAAGTGGTGTTCTTGTTATATTTTCTGCTTTGAAAAAATGTTTCGGTGAGGACGTTGCAAACAGCACCTTTAAATGGTATTAATGAAATGTGTATTAATGTGGTTGCAAAATACATTGCCTATCATTTAAAATCCTTATGTAAAACAAGAACACATATGGGGTTTTTTTGTATTCTAATTTGTCAAATACGGCAGCTTGTGCAAAACGCGGATGCCCGTCTCCTCACCAGCACCAAAAAACACGGGCACATCAACCCAGTCCTGGCCTCCCTCCACTGGCTCCCTTTCCGTCACCGCATTGATTTTAAATTACTTTTAATTGTTTTTAAATCCCTAAATGGTCTGGCCCCACAATACCTGACCGAGCTTCTGCATCATCATACTTCGTCTAGAGCCCTAAGGTCAGCTGACCAACTGCTGTTGGCGGTCCCCAGATCCAGGCTAAAGACCAGAGGGGACAGAGACTTTTCCGTTGCCGCCCCTAAGCTCTGGAACAGCCTTCCCCTCCACATTAGGTCAGCCCAAAGCCTGGGGGTCTTTAAAACCCTTCTTAAGACCTACCTCTTCTCGCTAGCCTTTGACCCGAGCTGAGTCCGCCCACTAGGCCACCATTTCTAGTCCCTCTCCGACCCCCTTCGCTTTAGTTTTTTTTTCAATTTGTTGCACTTTTATTATTATTTTTTATTTTTTATTTTTACTTTTTATTCGAACCCTTTTACCGTATTGCTTTTGCACTATCTTGTTTAGCTCATTCATTGTTTATGTTCTTAGTTTTTTTGCTCTATGCTTTTTAACCTGTAAAGCACTTTGGTCCAATTTAAAAATTGTTGTAAATGTGCTATATAAATAAAGTTGCCTTGCCTTGCCAAGTAAGAGGTGGCTAACAATGCAGCGCATGGGAGTACTTTGTTGTGCCCATAAAACCCTCTAAAAAACATCCAAAAACCGCCAACAATACTTTATTTACATCTTGTGACCTGAATATTAACCAAGTATTAGAGATATTGTTATTATAAGCGCTAACGCAGACAAACTACTTTTAGTCGCGCTGTGTTCACAAAGAGCTAACTTGCTTATGATGCTATATCGAGCTGGTGAGCTGCTGCATTACCTGTGAGTTGGTGAAAGTTAATTCTCGATTCAAAATCACGCCTCTGGCTTGGATAGTAGAAGGTGGTGGACATTAGAGCTGTCCGATAATGGCTTTTTTGCCGATATCCGATATTCCTATAATGTCCAACTCTTAATTACCGATTCCGATATCAACCGATACCGATATATACAGTCGTGGAATTAACACGTTATTATGCCTAATTTTGTTGTGATGCCCTGCTCGATGCATTAAACAATGTAACAAGGTTTTCCAAAATAAATCAACTCAAGTTATGGAAGAAAAAAAAGTGCCAACATGGCACTGCCATATTTATTACTGAAGTCACAAAGTGCATTATTTTTTTTAACATGCCTCAAAACAGCAGCTTGGAATTTGGGACATGCTCTCCCTGAGAGAGCATGAGGAGGTTGAGGTGGGCGGGATAGGGGGTAGCAAAGGGTGTATATTGTAGCGTCCCGGAAGAGTTGGTGCTGCAAGGGGTTCTGGGTATTTGTTCTGTTGTGTTTATGTTGTGTTACGGTGCGGATATTCTCCCCGAAATGTGTTTGTCATTCTTGTTTGGTGTGGGTTCACAGTGTGGCGCATATTTGTAACAGTGTTAAAGTTGTTTATACGTCCACCCTCAGTGTGACCTGTATGGCTGGTGACCAAGTATGCGTTTGCATTCACTTGTGTGTGTGAAAAGCCGTAGATATTATGTGATTGGGCCGGCACGCAAAGGCAGTGCCTTTAAAGTTTATTGGCGCTCTGTACTTCTCCCTACGTCCGCGTACCACTCCGTACAGCAGCATTTTAAAAAGTCATAAATTTTACTTTTTGAAACCGATACCGATAATTTCCGATATTACATTTTAAAGCATTCATCGGCAGTCCGATATTATCGGACATCTCTAGTGGACATAAACCGAGAAGTTGGTCAATTTTGACATAGACCCGGAGATGGTGAGAAAGACACAAAAAATGCTTGTATGCGGCCAACTTTGTTTTTTGTTGTTGTTTTCTTTACCTCCGGGTGGATCACAATCATTTTTCATCCAAACGGTAAGATATAAACATCCCATCAGTCGGCATTCCAGTGAGAGCAGGCATTGTACAGTAAGTGATTGTTTTATATTCGTAATTTATAAAAAAATATATATATATTTTTTAGCACTTTGCGATATTGCTACATATGTTTAGCAAACAGCTTCTAAAACTTGTAGCTCTTTGTCCTTATATTCAGGCTCAAAATATAAGGTTTTGGATCATCATTTGTTCCAAAGTGATCTTTGTTGGCTCTCATCAAGTCTGCATGATTAGTAGTGTTGTTGTTAAAAAGAAAAAGCAAACATTGTGATGCCTCTGTAAAATGAATACGCCAGCGTATGATGAGCAAAATACGTAAATATTACATGTTATTATCAATTTGCCTGTTATTACTCTACATACAGTATATGCTTACAGCATGTACTGTATATAAAGCGTTGATGGGGTTTTTTGTATGTTTTTAGAGCGCTTTATGGACGGAATAGAGTGACTTTAATTGGCCCCATTATGAGCTCACTTTTTTGCCTTTATTTAAGATTTAGAATGCTTAAAAACATATATGTATTTGTCACACATGTGCTTATGTGACATAAGGATTGTAAATGATAGGCAAAATTCCCCAAAAGGGCAGTTCTTCTTTAAAACAGAGGAGAGGTTCCTAATATTTGGCCCCGTCTAAGGCAGGGGTCGTCTCTCGAGCCGCATGCGGCGCTTTAGCACCGCCCTAGTGGCTCGCTGGACCTCTTTCAGAGATGTGTGAAAATAGAAAAAGATGAAGAAAAAAAATATTTTTGTTTTAATATATTTTGCTGTAGGAGGACAAACATGACACAAACCCTGCTAATTGTTAGAAATCCCACTGTTTATGTTACCGGTATACATGCTTCACTGATGAGAGTATTTGGCAAGCACTGTTATGTCCTACTAATTTCAGCGATCCTTGAACTCATCTTAGTTTGTTTACATGTACATTTTTCTGCGATGCTGACGCAGAAAGACATGTTTTATGCCACTCCTTTGTCTCATTGTGTCCACCAAACGTTTTATGCCGTGCGTAAATGCACAAAGGTGAGCTATATTGATTTTATTGATTTGCTGGAGTGCTAATCAGGCCTGTTTGGCCATGACTGCAAGCTAACATGCTATTTAGGCTTGCTGTATGTACATATTGCATCATTATGCCTCATTTGTAGGTATATTTGAGCTCATTTAATTTCCTTCACTTATGTCCTCTCTAGGGATGTCCCGATCCAGATTTTTGCACTTCCGATCCGATACCGATATTGTTTTTGCACTTCCGATCCGATACCGATACTGACCGATACCGATACTGACCGATAATGGCCTATCCGAGCATGTATTAAAGTTTAAAGTTATTTAGCCTACTTAGTTGTCAGAATCATGTTGAAAAGGGTTTTAGTACTCTTGATAACAACTAGCCAGCTGAATTAGGTGAGATTGAATAATACACAATGGTTGGTAACAAGAAACTGACCTGTTTATTCAAGGATAAACACAAAATAGACAAAATTATACATGACAAACAGAAATGGCATCATTGAACTAGGGCTGGGCGATATGGCCTTTTTTTAATATTGCGATATTTTAAGGCCATATTGCGATACACGATATATATCTCGATATTTTGCCTTAGCCTTGAATGAACACTTGATGCATATAATTACAGCAGTATGATGATTCTGTGTTTTGATTGATTGATTGAGACTTTAATTAGTAGGTTGCACAGTGAAGTACATATTCCGTACAATTGACCACTAAATGGTAACACCCCAATAAGTTTTTCAACTTGTTTAAGTCGGGGTCCACTTAAATTGATTCATGATACAGATATATATTATCAGATATATACTATCATCATAATACAGTCATCACACAAGATAATCACATTGAATTATTTACATTATTTATAATCCAGGGTGTGGAGGGGGCGCCGGATGTAAGTGTCAAAAAGACAGCCAAAAGAGTTTGATATAAGAATAAATCTAAAGTTAAAATATAGGGTAAAAATGCACCCATTTGCAGGAAATGTAGTCTTGATTTTCAACATTTTCTTTCAAGGCTTGCATGTCTACATTAAAACATTCTTCTTCATACTGCATTAATATATGCTACTTTTAAACTTTCATGCAGAGAAGGAAATCACAACTAAAAAAATCACTAATTTTTTCATACGGTGTTGATCTGGAAATTTTTGCCTCGGCATTTTGATGGTGTGGACGTGTGGCACCGAACGGAGATAAGCGTCTCGACAGACGTTATAATATTTGAACAATGATGACGAAAACTGTTTTCTCTGTCGTGTCCGTGTGTCGAAAATTGTTATGCGCTTATTTTTTTATTTGATTTTGTGCGTGGCATATAATTGCTATGCGCAGAGGACGTTTAAACAGTGCGCAATTGCACAGGCGCGCACCTTAGAGAGAACGTTGGTCACACGGCTGCGCTAGCATCACAGCTAACGTTAGCCATGCTGCTACCTCTCTGCTGGGAGAGGACGTATACGTATGTGACGTATGACGTGACAGTATGTGACGTAAGACGTGACAGTATGTGACGTGTGTAAGAAGGTGCGCTTGCTGTCTGTGAGAAGCCCAGACACAGAAAAGAGTGAGAAGAGCCTGTCGTGTAATGCCAGCAGCTAAAAGCAACTGCGTGAGAATCCACAGACCTGTGGATGTGTTGAAGGTGTGCTGGAAAATGCGGAACGGAAATTAGGGAGCAGCAGAAAAGTGGAATGTACTATTTAAATAGGTGCGTTGGAAAACACAGAGCGGAGGTTTTTTTTTTTAAACTGGATCTGGATCGGCATTTTCCCATGCCTTGCCGATACGCATTTTTTTTGCAAATATCGGCGGCCGATCCGATCCAAATATCGGATCGGGACATCCCTAGTCCTCTCCTCTGTGTATTTTAATTTATATTTGCATGTCTCATGACACATTATCTGTATGTAATATTGGCTGCATTTCTCATAGCTGTTTGTGTGCCATGTTGTTCCAGACCACAGCAAACGTTACCCAGCTTGCAAAAATTTTAATAAATCCATTAGAAGAAGACAGCTTGTCGTTTCCTTTAACTTGGACACACACGTCTATACCTTTGGCCATTCTGAGCCAGAAATTTCCAGAAGTTATCTCATCCTGTAAGAAGCCTCCATTGTACTAATGATTTCCGATGTTGCAAAAATGTGTAGAACAAAAAATTTAAATACAACATTTCTGTCAACGACGATTTGTGTCAGCCTGCGACACAGACATTTTGACAGTAAGCTAATATAACTAATATAGACACTTACATCATGTGTTGTCTTCATTAATAACACGTATATAAGACTTTTAAAGTCATTTTGATAGTAGGCTAATATAGCTAATATAGACACTTACATCATGTGTTGTCTACTTGTCTTCATTATAAAATGTATACCGTATTTTTCGGAGTATAAGTCGCACCGGAGTATAAGTCGCACCTGCCGAAAATGCATAATAAAGAAGGAAAAAAACATAAATAAGTCGCACTGGAGCCCGGCCAAACTATGAAAAAAACTGCGACTTATAGTCGGAAAAATACGGTATATAAGGCTTTTAATTTTTTCCCGGCTCCAGGCAGATTTTGTTTTTGTATTTTTGGTCCAATATTGCTCTTTCAACATTTAAGGTTTTTGGGTCGGCTACTGCTACTGCTACTACTACTACTACTGCTCAGTAGTGTTACCATATCTGAGTTATTGTGCTGAAATATGGGGAAACAACCACAAACGTGTGCTTCATTCACTAACTGTGTTACAAAAAAGATCAATTAGAACAATACATAATGTTGGATATAGAGAACATACAAACCCTTTATTTATTTTTTTAAATCACAATTATTGAAATTCAACGATTTGGGGCATTTGCAAACAGCTAAAATGATGTACAAAGCAAACTATAACCTGCTACCCAAGAATGTACAACAATTCTTCTCAACAAAAGAGGAGAAATATAACCTTAGAGGGAAATCTAAGGTAGTCACTGCTGGACTCTAGAAAGAGGTTCCGCAGCCTCCGAAGCAGAACCTCCAGGTTCTGTAACAGCTTCTTCCCTCAGGCCGTAAGACTCTTGAACGCATCATAAAAATCCCCTCAATTCCCCCCAAAATGGATTAACTCGCTGGAATAAAAAAGACAATATAACATACATCCATAAACGTGGACGCATGTGAAAAAGTGCAATATATTTATCCGTACAGTAACCTATTTATTTATTTATATCTGCACCTTATTGCTTTTGTATCCTGCACTACCATGAGCTAATGAAATGAAATTTCGTTCTTATCTGTGCTGTAAAGTTCAAATTTGAATGACAATAAAAAGGAAGTCTAAGTCTAAATCTAATTTAAAACATTTGTATGCTCGCACAACACTTAAAACCTTTAGTATATCTGTATGTGGAGTTAAATTATGGAATGGATTAA